>NC_090926.1:735394560-735700810 GCF_040938575.1 Ambystoma mexicanum | reverse complement strand
TTTTAAACACCTATGCTCCAATCATGATGCATCTACATTCTTCTGCTGCCTGTATGTGAGGCTTGCCCCCTTCCAGGGGATGACATGGATCTGGGGTAGGGATTTTAATTGTACATTGGATCCGATACTGGATAGATCAGACAGTAAGCATGCTGCACCTTCCCCACTGGCGAAAGGATTAAAAGTGCTACTGGAGGAGTTGAGAAAAGTCTGGTGGTAATAATAATAATAATTAGGCTTTTATATAGCGCTACAAACCCTCAGGTATCTGAGCGCTGCTTATTATTACCCACGGTGTGTGGTGCTCATTTATCGACCTCGGAAGGATGAAAGGCTGAGTTTGGCCCCGCCGGGATTCGAACCTGCGTTAACAGGCTCTGCACGGGTGTCAAAGCGGGCGCTCTACTCGCTGTGCCACTTGACCGGCTGTGCACATGAGCACTAAGTTGATGAGCACTAAGAGGGAATTTTTTTTTATTATTCATGTGTGCACAGGGTATATACATGGATTCATTATTTTTTCACCGGGGCAGATCAGCTTTGGAAATTTGTAGGAGCCTCATATGAAGGAAGACGGCTCTCTGATCACTCTCCTCTGATGATAGAATGGGTATTGTGTAATCAGTCAGCCCCGGTACCCACTGGGAGATTGAGAGTCAGCCCTGATACCCACTGGGAGATTAAGGGCAGAGTCCCGGCGGGATGGGCCATTTTGGAATACCATGGCAGAACAAACTGAAGAGTTTTTAAACATCAACAAAGGGAGTATTAGTTGCTGAGGGAACTTGTGGGAAGCTTTTAAGGCGGTCATACGCAGAGTTGCCATTGCAAAATCGGGGGGGGGGGTTCAGAAGCAGTTAGTGTAGCAGTTAGCAGAAGCGGAGACAGCAATTAAATAATTAGAGGGAACCTATCCAAGAGGGGAGGAAGTAGAAGGGGATCTCATCTTGCTTAAGTAGGAATGTATGGAACACTGGGAGCGGCTGGGTAGACACTATTATGCAAACATTCAAGAGAAACTACGTGGGCAGGGTGATAAACTGGGCAGATTACTGATGTGGCTTTGCCATGGGGCTGAGAACCATAAGGGGATTACTGAGATAGAGGACGAGTGTGTAGAATAATGGCGATCACAGCGAGAAATTAACAAAGTATTTAAGAAATGTTACCAAGATCTATATGACGAGAAGGGGGAGGATAAGAAGCAGAAGATCGTGGAGACACTGTCGGATATAGGTCTAACCACCCTAAGCGGGGAGCAGGCAGCAGTGCTGGGCTCACTGCTCACAATAGAAGAATTAAGGGCGGTGATCGGGCAGTGCCCACGGGCAAGGTGCCAGGAGGGGACGGCTTTCCAGCTGAATTAAATAATTTGCTAATGAGATAGCTCTGAGGCTGTTGCAAACCTATGAGGAGGCCTACGAGAAAGGGTGACTACCGCCAGCATGGAAGAATCTAGTATTGTACCGATACTGAAGCCAGGTAAAGTGGGACGGTATTGCAAATTGTATTGCCCAATGTTGTTGATTAATCAGGATAGTAAAAGCCTTACAGCAGTCCTAGCGGAAAGACAAAAAAGGGTGATTGGGCAATGATCCATGTGGACCAGGTGGGATATTTCCCTGGAAGGGTGACATCAGAGAATTTAAGGAGACTGCATACCATCATATACAGAACACATAGACAGAACACAAACGTGGTTGGAGGGCTGCAAAGTCATGGCACTAGATTCAGTTAAATCATTTGATTCTGTGGGGTGGGAGTGGTTGCTAACTACGCTAGGAAGATTCGGAGTGGGAGCAAGGTTTCTGAGATGGATCCAAATGCTTTACACTGCTCCGGTTGTGATGGTGAGTACGGCAGCTATGTATCTGGACGGCTCAAGGTCCATAGAGGCACGAAACAGGGAAACCCACTGTCCCCCATGCTCTATGTGCTAGCCCGACAGTGTTCTTTAGGAAGGAGTTTAGGGATACAGGGCTTCTGGTAGATGGAGGACATCATGTGATTTCATTATATGCCGACGGCATGCTCTTATATGTGTGTAACCCGGAAGATAACCTTGCGCAAAATCTAGAAATGTTGGATAACTTTGCAGCATTGTCAGGGATATCGATCAGTAAAGCAAAATCCTGTATATTTACATTAGCAGGATGGGTGGGGGTAGAGGAGTCATGCCACCCCGATCTGGGGCTGAAGTGGAGGGTCCAGACATTTCGCTATCTGGGAGTGAATGTACATCATGATATTAGGAGGACACACCAGGAGAATACGATTCAAGCCAAAAAGGGGATAGAGTGTTCAATTAAGTTCTGGGGGAAACTACCACTCTCAGTGATGGGAAGAGTTGTGCTGCTGAAAATAGTTGCTCTCCCCCATCTGTTATATCACTTCCTTAACATCCTTTATCTCATACCAAAGTCCTTCTTTAGAGAATTGTGTAAAGTAGTGAGAGGATTCATATAGGGATCCGGGTGGCGCAGGGTGGCCCTGGATACATTGTACAGAGATTATGAAGATGGAGGAGTGCGACTCCCAAACTTCAAACTGTACTATCTAGCGAGGCAGTTGCAGCATGTGGCCGGATGGTTGTCAGACACAGAAACAATAGAGCACACCCTGTTGCAGACAATGATTGCCCCCTATCTACTGAAGGAGGCACTCTGGCTGGAGAGGAGTAGAATGTGTGACCCCCTTACCTTGTGTGGCTGGGGAGGAAGATATGGGCCAGAACTAAGGTGATGTTGAAGCTCAGGGAACCCTACTTTCCCTGTGTACCCCTTGTGGCGACTACGGGACGGTAAAGCTAATCTGGCACTGGTGAGGTCCAATCGGAAGAGAAAGGGCTAGTGACACTGGGGGATGTATTTCCCCCTGACGGACTCTCGAGTTTTCAGAGGTTGAAGAGGAGTTTGGGGTGCAGAGAGGATAGTTCATAGCACATTCCAGGATGGTACATGATGTGCGAAGGAGGTGGCAGGGCTTCCGAGATCTCCTGGAGGAGGATAACACACTGGGACAATATATGATGTTTCTGAAGAAGGACATGAGGTGTCCAGATTATACCAGGGACTGTTAGTGGCATTACCAAAATATCTTACCAAATTAAGGCACAACTGGGAGGCAGACATAGGTAAGGTGTTTACAGAGTCAGAGTGGTTCACAGTGCTGTTGCATCCAAAAAGGTCTTGAGGAGCACTAGGCTCAAATTGACCCAGTTTTATGTGCTACAAAGGGCATATATGACTCGGCATCTCATTTCACAATTCCCAGACTCGAGGGTGGCAGAGTGCCTCGGTTGTGGAGAGGGGAGGGCGGACATGATACACATGTTTTGGACATGCCCAATAGTCAGAGGCTTCTGGCGGGAAATGGAATTGAGGCTCTGAGAGAGTGGTGTGATTAGAGCCAGCTGGAAACCGGAAGCTTGTCTACTCGGGGTGTTCCGCACCCAAAAAGCGCTAAACCGGCAAATAGGATTATAGACCTGGCTTGGGTGTTGGCAAAGAGGAGGATTGCCATGGCGTGGAAATCCAGGAACAGCCCATGTATAGAAGGGTGGTGGAAGGACCTGAGATGCTGGTCCACGGCTGAGACTGCAGTGTGATATAATGCCATATGGGGGGGAGTGCGGGAGAGTTCACATAATGTGGCAGTCTGGAATGCCTTGCTTAAAGTTGGAAATGGTAGGGAGCATTGCATGCAGCAATTTAACATCTGCTACAGTGCAAGTTTGACTGACAGAGTTAACTGTCAACAAATTGATCATTCCAGGCTATTATGCTGGATATGATTCTTGAATTCAACATTCAGCAATTTTTGCACTTCTAATGTTGGTTGGTTATACTTATTGATAACCTATTGATTGTCGTATGTATATATTGATTCGACAATTTGGTTGTGTATGCATCAATAGGTTAGGAGGACTGTGGGCATCCAGATAGAGACTTACCTCACAGGTAGTTTCTTCTCTCTTCCTCCTTTTTTCGAACTGCAGTAGGGGCTATTGTGAGGCATGCACTTTAATTTCTTATACCTAATATGAATTGTGTATTAACATGAACTGTGTATTTACAGGTATTTTTATTATGCATTATGCGCTGATTTTTCTAATGGTTTTTGATATGTGATTAATAAAATATGCTATTTTTCTACCTTCCTTGACCTGGCTTATCCCCTCCTTGGTGCTTATGTTTTAAGTCGTATTTATCCCTTTTTTGAGTTAGGTTTCTGTTCCGTGTGACCCATCCCCTTCTGGGTTGTTTACTTGGTTCTCATTGGTTAGCTTGCCACATGACAAACCCCCTTGTCCCTTGTCACTTCTCCCGTGAGGAACTCACCGTGCTAACAGAGACCCTCCAGGAGAATGCTGCCGTCGTCTTCTCCACGCAAATGACCAGGACGGCACTTGCAAACAAGAAGGCCATATGGGCTCTGGTGGCACAGCGGGTAAGTGCGGTGGGGACCGCACCCCGCACCCCACAGCAATGCCGCAAGCGATGGGACGACCTGCGGATACGCGTCCGCAGCATACTCTCTGCCAACCGCAACATTGCCACAGCCACCGGGGGAGGTCCTGAATCACCCATCAAGTTGACCCCCTGGGAAGAAATCTGTGCCTCCACCATCGGAATGGAGAGCATAGAGGGAGTCGGAGGGATGGAGAAAGGAGTGCAGACATCCGAAGATTCAGGTAGGTGGGCCAGATAAAACAATCCACACAGTCCATCCATGTGAAGTACCATGCGTCCACATAGTGCAACAGAAACACATGTCCAGGAGAACGTCCACACACATCGGCCTGATAGCGCACGTTAAAAACCACAATAAATACATAAATAATTAAAAACCCCTAAAACACGCACTACACGTGCAGCAGGCACACCCTAACTGCAGGCTGCCAAACAACTGCACCCTCACTCCACACACAAATCAAAGCACCTCCAAGGCCCCGACCCAAATCACCCTCAGGTACCACCCCAAAGCATGTGATACAATGCCATTCCAATTCCCACAGACCCATCAATAACCCTCGCTCTCCTTTACTCCACCACAGGGTCCGATCCAAACGACGAGCAACAGGACACCCCTACCAGCACACCTGCAAAGAGGGCCAAGACCAACGGCCAGAGACCCTCCACCTCAGCTGCACGCATCAAGACACGGCAGCAGCACAAATCAGGTGGCAGCACAGAGGAGGGAACATCAACAGGCACCCCAGCAGCCAGCATGCCCACAACACCACCACCACAGGTCCCCCCAATGGATGCCACAGAAGGCACTGCCTCTGGTGGCAGCAGCACCATAGGTGACACCCCATTGATGGCAGCATGCTCGGACACTGAAAACGGGGATGCCGAAGTCAGATCCATCCATGACCTGTCCCAATCCCCCTGTCTGTCCCATCCCGTACAACATGAGGATACCACGCAGGGGCACCCACAAGACGACGACTGGCCATCCCCCCCAAGCCCTGTGGGAAGGCAACATGAGGTCAACAGCCCCTCTGCGACACCCCCGCAAATGGCCATGGCCCAGCAGAGGCAACAGTCCCTCGACCAGTTGATCGAACAACAGCAGCAACTGGCCACACTCCTCAAGGACCATGGCGATGAATGTGGGGGCACCAAGGCAGACATAGAAACATCAACTGAGACACTTAGGGCAGAAATGGAGAGAGGCACAGAGACGCTAAGGTCACAAATTGAGAGAAGCACCGAGAGCCTGAGGGGGGAACTGCATGCGACGTCCAAAGACGTATGTGCCGAACTTGCCGCAGTGCGCCGTGTGCTCACTGAGCTCTCGCAAACCCTTAGGGACATGCATGGACGTGAGCAGGCAGACACATCATCCGTTGCAAGTTCCGTCCAGGGCAGCCCCCAACGTAGATCTGGGAGGACCCGGCGCTCCACAGGCAGGGGTGCCCCTGATACCCGCAGAGGGGGCATGCAATAGCGACAGCCCACTGACAATGAGCATCTTTGAACACTGGTGTTCGGGGGGGAGGTAGGAGGGTGGAGGGGGTGTGTTGGGCTCACTTGGGTGGCGGGTCGATAGGGTGTACAACATGATATCACATATGCCATAAACAGTGCACGATCAACCAATGAGATGTGTGGACATTGATCTTTGTGTACTAGGCCATCATAGGCGTACAGTCCATTTTGTGCATGTTCCAGACACACACAGTGCCACGTGTCCCGTGTCCATGTATCAGCCACCAGGCATGAGTGCTAGAAGCATACATCAATGAGATGCTGACGAATGTCACGGGCCTCCGGTGCCTCGCAGACTCCTTGAGGTGCTGCCACATCCCCACCCTCATCATGACCATCATCCGGTGCTTGCAGTTCTGCGTCAGGGGGCATGGGCACATTTCTACGTACGCACATGTTGTGGAGCATGACACATGCCATCACCATCTTTGCAACCTTCTCATGGCGGTACAGGAGTGCCCCGCCAGACCTGCTGAGGCAGCGGAAACGGCCCTTCAGTAGGCCGAATGCCTGCTCAATGACTACACGGGTACGTGAGTGGGCATGGTTGTAGTCCTCCTCATGCTGGTCCCGTGGGTTCCGGACTGGTGTGAGGAGCCATCTCTTCAGTGGATATCCAGCATCACCTGTATGTGGACGAGAAACGTAGGATGTGGAATGCCATTGATACGTACGCACACCCCCGCCCTTCCTGCCAGTACATTGCCAAATCACATACCCCACATCATCATGCATGCAATGAGACTCACCGAGTAGCCAGGATCTGTTCCCTGCGTGTCGCTCCATGTAGCGTGGTATGGTAGAGTTCCTCAAGACCATGGAATCATGGGTTGATCCAGGGAATCGGGCACAACAATGCGTAAAGATCCTGTTGGAGTCACACACCATTTGTACATTCAGTGAATGAAATTGTTTTCGGTTGCGGTACTGGGCCTCCATGGCATGTGGCACGACCAATTCAACATGGGTGCAGTCGATGGCACCAATGCAACCCGGTATGCCGGCAAGTGCATGGAATCCCACTTTTGTGTTGGTTATTTCCTGCTCCGAGCGTGGTAGAGAGATGTAGTCGTCTGCGTGCTGCAGGAGGGCATCGAGCACTTGGAATAGTGTCCGTGAGAACAGTGGCTGAGAAATGCCATGCAACTGTCCGACTGTGTGCTGGTAGGTGCCTGTGGCCAGGAAGTGTAGTACAGACACCACCTTCAGTAGGGGTGGGATGGCGGTTGGGCTATCTATCATGCTGACTAGGTCAGCCTGTGTCATGTCCACAATGGCGGCTATGGTGTCCCGGTCCAGACGGTAGAGGGTGTGGATCTGCTCATCAGTGAGGTTGAACGGATGTGCTCGGAGGCGTGGGATTGCGGGCTGCCTGCGTGGTGGTAGTGGCTGTGCTGCTGGGCCTTGCTGGCCCTGCCTTGGCCTCCTCCTCCTCCTGCGTCTCCTCCGTGCGGCTGGTTGTAGTTGTTGTTCGTCTTCTTCTTGGAGTCGGAGCACTTGCAGTGCTATCAGGTCCCCCAGGGCCAACATCGCGAGTCCTGCCGGTAGCATTTCGCTGTGGTTGTGGGAGGAGACTGGCTGTGCAATTTATGTGTTTCCAGGCTGTATGGCCTCCACCTGTGGTGATTGATTCCACCTGTGCAAACTGCTCTCCCCTTTGGCCGAGCACGTCCCGCGCACAACGCTGCAAATCGGGTAATGGTATCTTGCTATTGCAATCATGTATTTGTACCCGATGGGCGTGTAAGATTGGTTGATATGTTCATTCTGCTGTGGTCCCATTGTTTCCCATACTATCTGTGCAGTCGCGAACGGACTTGTGAAGGGTCAGTGGAACGTAGTACTCGAGTAACGGTGGGCCCTCATGCATCACTGTACCGAGTTGCAACGACGGGCGGGGCGTCCCATTTGTGGGTGAAGGCAGTTGCCATTTTCACACACAGCCGCACTCGATGGAATAATTAGTGATCTCAAACGGCCACAGATGCCTTCTCGACGTGATGTTGCAAATGAGGAATTCGAAGGGCGGCGCTTTCGGTTTCCAGCTAGCGGCGAGGAGATGCCCACAGGTCTGACTGCAAATATAACGTTCTATTGTTCTATGTCCTTGAGACAGGGCCCATGGCGAGGGAGCAATGATTGATATGAATAGTTTGGGATGCGCAATAGCTACGTGGGCGATGAGGCCGGCCATTCCCAAATACATGTTACTTCACAACACTGGATTTACGGGCTGGGGCACTGTGGATTTAGCAGGCTGCATTACGCACAGACTCAATGGATGTTTCTAATGTCATGTGAGTAATTATTCAGGCGTTTTGATCCCGGGATGAGGGAATGATGAATGGATGCATGGGCAGGTGATTTGATGCAGAGTTTGCCATGTACAGGGCTTCTTGGGATCTATCCGCCTCCCCTACGCTATGTGATGCAGGGCTGCCATAGTGGGACCATCGTCTATCTGGCCTTGTTGAGCCCTCCCTGTCTCGACGCGCCCTCAGACACTTGTGTCCATGCACGTTAACATTCCCATCTGATGGATTCTGTTTTGGCAGACGCATGCACAGGTACACTCGTTCGTGATGGTGTTTACACCTAGGTATAGATGGTTATGAGTCGCAAGTGGCTTTGGGGTGGTGATGATCCTTTGGAGTGGGCTAGCATGCATATGGCTGTGGATTTCGTGTGCTCATTGAAGTGAGTTGTTCGAATGTAGTTCTGATGGCCATTCTGTTCTTGTTCTTTTCTTTTGGTTGACAGGTATCTCCTCCCCTTTTGCCACTGCCATCTGTATGCCACTCCTGCAGATGGATTTTACTCCCGACACCTGCTGCTTCGTGTTAATCGGTGGAGCAGCATTACGATCTTATGGGACGATCGCCAGTGGCCCACATGCCCTTACGCAGTACTGGTGGCTCGGAGCAACATTTCGGCCTTTCAGCTGGACTAGTGCCTCCCCATTGGGACGGCCCTGCGGTTGTGTGCGCTTCCATGTTGCCTTTTCGTACGTGATTGTGGCTCTGTGTACCATGATGGGACAGGGCGTCACACAAGTAGTGGCTGGTCATTTCTTGCGGATGCAGCCCACAATGGTGAAATGTGTTTTGGAGTTCATGGCCTGATGGCTGTATGGGCTTGGTGATTTTGTTGTGCATTAAATTTCTATTCTGATTTGGCCCGTGTAGCGTTTTTCTTTGCAAGTGATGTGGCATGTGCCTATTTGTGGGGCGATGTATTGTGAGGAGATCTGCATTGGGTTCCTGCTTCGGGGTTTAGTTGCGTGGTACTGTGCTGGGCGCGTTTGCCTACTGAGCCCGTGAGGTCAGGGATGGGGGCTGCCTATATGACAGTTTGGATGTTGTCATGCTCAGGGGCGGGGGATTGGGTTTTGTGTAACAGATGGCGGTCAGCCAGGTGGACTGGTGGAATGATGTGATTTTCGGAATGTTGCTGGGCACAGGTGCCTGTGTTTGCGTGCGTTTCTTGGTGGGGGACTGTGGTCATGTCCATTGGGATGGCTTCTGTATTCGTGCCATCTGTGCCCTGCAGCTCCCATTGGCCCCTCTTGTGTTGCTTTTGTTCGTTGGCATGCATGGGTGCTTTGTACATTTCAATGGTTGCATTGTGACTTCATTGCACCTACAGGGAGTTGTACTTTGTGGGCAGGGAGCGGTGTACAGGCACTCAGTGGGGCCGTTTACGGTTGATTCGCGATGCCGTACTTCTCGCCATGGCGGAATGGTCCATTCCGCCATGCCTGATGGCGTTAGGTACATGTCCGCTTGGGTCGGAATTGGCGTACCGTTGCACCATGGTGGTGTTTGCGGTTTGGCATGGCGCGCGCGCGCGTGCTTAGTGCAGTTAGCGTTGGCGTTCACTACGGTGTCGCTAATGGCTTCGTACTTTGCGGTGACGGGTCATAGTCGCACCGAGCGCTATTCGATGGCGGTATTGCATTTCCGCCATCGTTTTCCCCTTTCCGCCAGGGTCGTAATGAGGGCCACTGTCGGATATAGGTCTAACCACCCTAAGCGGGGAGCAGGCAGCAGTGCTGGGCTCACTGCTCACAATAGAAGAATTAAGGGCGGTGATCGGGCAGCGCCCACGGGCAAGGCGCCAGGAGGGGACGGCTTTCCAGCTGAATTAAATAATTTGCTAATGAGATAGCTCTGAGGCTGTTGCAAACCTATGAGGAGGCCTACGAGAAAGGGTGACTACCGCCAGCATGGAAGAATCTAGTATTGTACCGATACTGAAGCCAGGTAAAGTGGGACGGTATTGCAAATTGTATTGCTCAATATTGTTGATTAATCAGGATAGTAAAAGCCTTACAGCAGTCCTAGCGGAAAGACAAAAAAGGGTGATGGGGCAATGATCCATGTGGACCAGGTGGGATATTTCCCTGGAAGGGTGACATCAGAGAATTTAAGGAGACTGCACACCATCATATACAGAACACATAGACAGAACACAAACGTGGTTGGAGGGCTGCAAAGTCATGGCACTAGATTCAGTTAAATCATTTGATTCTGTGGGGTGGGAGTGGTTGCTAACTACGCTAGGAAGATTCGGAGTGGGAGCAAGGTTTCTGAGATGGATCCAAATGCTTTACACTGCTCCGGTTGTGATGGTGAGGACGGCAGCTATGTATCTGGACGGCTCAAGGTCCATAGAGGCACGAAACAGGGAAACCCACTGTCCCCCATGCTCTATGTGCTAGCCCGACAGTGTTCTTTAGGAAGGAGTTTAGGGATACAGGGCTTCTGGTAGATGGAGGACATCATGTGATTTCATGATATGCCGACGGCATGCTTTTATATGTGTGTAACCCGGAAGATAACCTTGCGCAAAATCTAGAAATGTTGGATAACTTTGCAGCATTGTCAGGGATATCGATCAGTAAAGCAAAATCATGTATATTTACATTAGCAGGATGGATGGGGGTAGAGGAGTCATGCCACCCCGATCTGGGGCTGAAGTGGAGGGTCCAGACATTTCGCTATCTGGGAGTGAATGTATATCATGATATTAGGAGGACACACCAGGAGAATACGATTCAAGCCAAAAAGGGGATAGAGTGTTCAATTAAGTTCTGGGGGAAACTACCACTCTTAGTGATGGGAAGAGTTGTGCTGCTGAAAATAGTTGCTCTCCCCCATCTGTTATATCACTTCCTTAACATCCTTTATCTCATACCAAAGTCCTTCTTTAGAGAATTGTGTAAAGTAGTGAGAGGATTCATATAGGGATCCGGGTGGCGCAGGGTGGCCCTGGATACATTGTACAGAGATTATGAAGATGGAGGAGTGCGACTCCCAAACTTCAAACTGTACTATCTAGCGAGGCAGTTGCAGCATGTGGCCGGATGGTTGTCAGACACAGAAACAATAGAGCACACCCTGTTGCAGACAATGATTGCCCCCTATCTACTGAAGGAGGCACTCTGGCTGGAGAGGAGTAGAATGTGTGACCCCCTTACCTTGTGTGGCTGGGGAGGAAGATATGGGCCAGAACTAAGGTGATGTTGAAGCTCAGGGAACCCTACTTTCCCTGTGTACCCCTTGTGGCGACTACGGGACGGTAAAGCTAATCTGGCACTGGTGAGGTCCAATCGGAAGAGAAAGGGCTAGTGACACTGGGGGATTTATTTCCCCCTGACGGACTCTCGAGTTTTCAGAGGTTGAAGAGGAGTTTGGGGTGCAGAGAGGACAGTTCATAGCACATTCCAGGATGGTACATGATGTGCGAAGGAGGTAGCAGGGCTTCCCAGATCTCCTGGAGGAGGATAACACACTGGGACAATATATGATGTTTCGGAAGAAGGACATGAGGTGTCCAGATTATACCAGGGACTGTTAGTGGCATTACCAAAATATCTTACCAAATTAAGGCACAACTGGGAGGCAGACATAGGTAAGGTGTTTACAGAGTCAGAGTGGTTCACAGTGCTGTTGCATCCAAAAAGGTCTTGAGGAGCACTAGGCTCAAATTGACCCAGTTTTATGTGCTACAAAGGGCATATATGACTCTGCATCTCATTTCACAATTCCCAGACTCGAGGGTGGCAGAGTGCCTCAGGTGTGGAGAGGGGAGGGCGGACATGATACACATGTTTTGGACATGCCCAATAGTCAGAGGCTTCTGGCGGGAAATGGAATTGAGGCTCTGAGAGAGTGGTGTGATTAGAGCCAGCTGGAAACCGGAAGCTTGTCTACTCGGGGTGTTCCGCACCCAAAAAGCGCTAAAACGGCAAATAGGATTATAGACCTGGCTTGGGTGTTGGCAAAGAGGAGGATTGCCATGGCGTGGAAATCCAGGAACAGCCCATGTATAGAAGGGTGGTGGAAGAACCTGAGATGCTGGTCCATGGCTGAGACTGTAGTGTGATATAATGCCATATGGGGGGGAGTGCGGGAGAGTTCACATAATGTGGCAGTCTGGAATGCCTTGCTTAAAGTTGGAAATGGTAGGGAGCATTGCATGCAGCAATTTAACATCTGCTACAGTGCAAGTTTGACTGACAGAGTTAACTGTCAACAAATTGATAATTCCAGGCTATTATGCTGGATATGATTCTTGAATTCAACATTTAGCAATTTTTGCACTTCTAATGTTGGTTGGTTATACTTATTGATAACCTATTGATTGTCATATGTATATATTGATTCGACAATTTGGTTGTGTATGCATCAATAAATTAGGAGAACTGTGGGCATCCAGATAGAGACTTACCTTACAGGTAGTTCCTTCTCTCTTCCTCCTTTTTTCGAACTGCAGTAGGGGCTATTGTGAGGCATGCCCTTTAATTTCTTATACCTAATATGAATTGTGTATTAACATGAGCTGTGTATTTACATGTATTTTTATTATGCATTATGCACTGATTTTTCTAATGGTTTTTGATATGTGATTAATAAAATATGCTATTTTTCTACCTTCCTTGACCTGGCTTATCCCCTCCTTGGTGCTTATGTTTTAAGTCGTATTTATCCCTTTTTTGAGTTAGGTTTCTGTTCCGTGTGACCCATCCCCTTCTGGGTTGTTTACTTGGTTCTCATTGTTTAGCTTGCCACATGACAAACCCCCTTGAACTCCTGGTTCAGTGTGACGGGATACGGAGAGGAAGAAGGGAGGTTATGTGAGGGAAGGTGAGCGAGATCTCAGGAATGGGAAGAGGGAGTGCCCTGGAGGAAATTCGGGTGTTTACCAGCCCATGGTTCCTAGTTGTTTAGTTAAGTTTGGGGTGTTTGCGGGGTGGTGGGATGGGGGGTGTTGGGTGATGAGCGTATACTGCACTGATTGTAGTACTGTAATGTGATTAAACAAATGCAAACTTAAATAAAGAAATGAATTGCCGTTTGCAACTGCGGGCCACTTTTTTATTGGTGCCCGAGACAATTTTATGCCCCAGTCCAACCCTAGACGCATACGTGATTTGCAGGTCCTTTCCATGAGCAGGAGAAATACACAGGGAGAAGTAACGTGCGTGGCCGCATGACCCGCAGAGCGTGCCCATCCAGAGCTCCAGCTCACCTCACATATGCCCAGACAGTGGAATCTGCAAGGGTTGTGAACAATGAAAGAAAGTAGCTGGAAGAGAGACAAGACTTCACACATTGAGTGGAGGGGGGCATGATTAGGCCACCTGAATTCAAAATGGCAGCCGCTATTTGCTACCTTGGTTTGCGGAGCTGCATGCCGCCTTCCGATTTGGGCGCTAGATCGATCGCACCAGACCAGTCCCAATGAGCATGCACAGGTGTCCTTGCTTATGCCCCCATTCTGCCAGTGCTTCAATTGCCTTCAGGTGCAGTGTTTGAAAAGGGGCTGGCCTTTGGGAAGAGTGGCGTGCTGGCAGCATGAAAATTGAGCAGGACAGTAAATGAGCAAGTGCAAGGCAAGAGCTAGACAAGGAAATAGCTGGAGGAGGGCAAGACCAGTGGCAAAAAAAAGAAGGCAAGAGAAAGCAAATGAAGGGGATGGGAGAGGACAAAGCTAGAAGGAGGCAGGAAGGGCGTGAGGAAAGGTAAGGAAAGGTGTTGGTGAGGAGAGAGAAAAAAAGAACATCAGAGGCAGAAGTAGACAGCGGAAAGTAATGGTGGAGTGTAAAGCCCAAAGATAAAACCAGTACTGGCCATGCCAAGAAGGCCAGAGGCTGCAAGAGACCCTAAGAAGTGGAAGGTGAACTCAAAGGGGTCGCAGTTGGGGAGAAGATGGGGTACAAGGGCTTGGCTATTTCAAAGCCCTATAGACATGGGGCCTGAGACTGGTAGGGTTCAATCCATGAAGACCTGAAAGAAGCTGATAGACAAAGAGTTAAGGGACAGGAAAGCCAGAAGCCATAATCCAAATGTGTCCACCAAGGATAAAAGAGAACACCTGCCAGCATGAGAGAAAGGGGATAAGCAGACTACCAGGCATAGTCCAGATCTGCTAGGACCGGCACGCCCATCAAGGAGACTAAATAAGACTTGCTTACAGACTGCAGTCTAAATGGCCTATTAAGAGTCCAACCCAGGAGGGCTCCTGGAGAAGTCAAAGCAAGAATACCTACAGGAAGCTCAAACTTGGAAGGCTCATTGAGACTGAGAACCCTAAAGTTCACTGGGAAACCAAGCCAGGAGGGGGTACTATGGAAAGTGTAGACACTGTGACAGGTTCCAGCAAGATTAAACCACCCAAAACCTAGACTCGTGATCGATCTGAGCCAGTGACCACCAAAGCAGATTCATTTTTCATTTTATTTTTGCATTTGTTATAGCGCCTTTCACCATAATTAGGGTCCCAACGTGCTTTGGGTTGAACGCCCTTAATGTAAAATATGGTTGGCTAACACAGAACAGCTAAATACAAGGTAAGGATGCCTTACACAAATAGGCTAAATGCAAAATATGTCTTCCTTACACAAGCAGGCCTAATGCAAAATATGTCTACCTTACACAAATATGCTAAATGCAAGATAAGACTAACACAGATGGGCTAAAAGCAAGGTAAGACTACTGTAGCAGTGTGAAGCGAAAGGTCTGATACTGCAGGTAAGAGAAGTGAACTTCTTTACTAAGTTCCAGTGACAAGGTATATATATATATATATATCAGGTACCTCCAAGGGTAAGTAAGTGGGAAGATACACAGGAGACATCCACCAGCCTCCACTCCACGGGCTGCTTCACAACAACATTCATGGAACGTGCAGGAGCACTCACACCAAAACATTCCACAGACATAACATTCACCAGGCATTCTGTCAAGCAAGCATTCGTCCAGGACCAAGGCAGGGAACACAAGACAAAATAACTACCTTACACACTTCTGCTAAATGGAAGATAGGGCTAATTTACACATATAAGTTAAAACTGCAACTGGGCCTTTGGCATGATACCTGGGCCTTTGGATTTCTACATGGGCCTTTGGCATTCTACATGGGCTTTTAGCATTCTACCTGGGCCTTTGGCATTCTACATGGGCCGTTGGCATTCTACATCGGCCTTTGGCATTCTACCTGGGCCTTTGGCATTCTACCTGGGCCTATGGAATTCTACCTGGGACATTGGAATTCTTCCTGGGCCTTTGGCATTATACCTGGACCTTTGGCATTCTACCTGCACCTTTGTAATTCTACTTGGGGCTTTGGAATTCTACCTGGGCCTTTGGCATTATACCTGGACCTTTGGCATTCTACATGCACCTTTGTAATTCTACTTGGGCCTTTGTAATTCTATCTGGGCCTTTGGAATTCTACCTGGGCCTTTGGCATTCTGCCTGCACCTTTGACATTCTACCTGGCCTTTGGAATTCTATCTGGGCCTTTGGAATTCTACCAGGGCCTTTGGAATTCTATCTGGGCCTTTGGCATTCTACCTGGCATTTGGCATTCTATCTGGGCCTTTGTCATTCTACCTGGCCTTTCGAGTTCTACCTGGGCCTTTGGAATTCTATCTGGGCCTTTGGCATTCTACCTGCCCTTTGGAATTCTACCTGGGCCTTTGGCATTCTACCTGGCCTTTGGAGTTCTACCTGGGCCTTTGGAATTCTATCTGGGCCTTTGGCATTCTACCGGGCCTTTGGCATTCTATTTGGGCCTTTGGCATTATACCTGGCCTTTGGAGTTCTACCTGGGCCTTTGGAATTCTATCTGGGCCTTTGGCATTCTACCTGGCCTTTGGCATTCTACATGGGCTTTTAGCATTCTACCTGGGCCTTTGGCATTCTACATGGGCCGTTGGCATTCTACATCGGCCTTTGGCATTCTACCTGGGCCTTTGGCATTCTACCTGGGCCTATGGAATTCTACCTGGGACATTGGAATTCTTCCTGGGCCTTTGGCATTATACCTGGACCTTTGGCATTCTACCTGCACCTTTGTAATTCTACTTGGGGCTTTGGAATTCTACCTGGGCCTTTGGCATTATACCTGGACCTTTGGCATTCTACATGCACCTTTGTAATTCTACTTGGGCCTTTGTAATTCTATCTGGGCCTTTGGAATTCTACCTGGGCCTTTGGCATTCTGCCTGCACCTTTGACATTCTACCTGGCCTTTGGAATTCTATCTGGGCCTTTGGAATTCTACCAGGGCCTTTGGAATTCTATCTGGGCCTTTGGCATTCTACCTGGCATTTGGCATTCTATCTGGGCCTTTGTCATTCTACCTGGCCTTTCGAGTTCTACCTGGGCCTTTGGAATTCTATCTGGGCCTTTGGCATTCTACCTGCCCTTTGGAATTCTACCTGGGCCTTTGGCATTCTACCTGGCCTTTGGAGTTCTACCTGGGCCTTTGGAATTCTATCTGGGCCTTTGGCATTCTACCGGGCCTTTGGCATTCTATTTGGGCCTTTGGCATTATACCTGGCCTTTGGAGTTCTACCTGGGCCTTTGGAATTCTATCTGGGCCTTTGGCATTCTACCTGGCCTTTGGCATTCTATCTGGGCCTTTAGCATTCTACCTGACCTTTGGAATTCTACCTGGGCCTTTGGCATTCTACCTGGGCTTTTGGCATTCTACCTGGCATTTGGAATTCTACCTGGGCCTTTGGCATTCTCCCTGGGCCTCTGGAATTCTATCCGGGCCTTTGGCATTCTACCTGGGCCTCTGGAATTCTATCTGGGCCTTTGGAATTCTACCAGGGCCTTTGGAATTCTATCTGGGCCTTTGGCATTCTACCTGGCATTTGGCATTCTATCTGGGCCTTTGGCATTCTACCTGGCCTTTGGAGTTCTACCTGGGCCTTTGGAATTCTATCTGGGCCTTTGGCATTCTACCTGCCCTTTGGAATTCTACCTGGGCCTTTGGCATTCTACCTGGCCTTTGGAGTTCTACCTGGGCCTTTGGAATTCTATCTGGGCCTTTGGCATTCTACCTGGCCTTTGGCATTCTATCTGGGCCTTTGGCATTCTACCTGGCCTTTGGAGTTCTACCTGGGCCTTTGGAATTCTATCTGGGCCTTTGGCATTCTACCTGGCCTTTGGCATTCTATCTGGGCCTTTAGCATTCTACCTGACCTTTGGAATTCTACCTGGGCCTTTGGAATTCTACCTGGGCTTTTGGCATTCTACCTGACATTTGGAATTCTACCTGGGCCTTTGGCATTCTCCCTGGGCCTTTGGAATTCTACCTGGGCCTTTGGCATTCTACCTGGGCCTCTGGAATTCTATCCGGCCCTTTGGCATTCTACCTGGCATTTGTCAGTAGAATTCAATACTATTGTAATGGATGGGGCTTACTCTCTTCACACCAATTTCTAGCACCCTGCAAACCAGTTGTTTCTGGAAGGGTGGTGCAGCCTTTCCCACCCGTGCCCTACTACTGTAGAATAAACTACGGCATCTTCTCACATTCATCTCCTCTTGCTTGCCCAATCAGTTCAGTGCCAAACTGCCAATCGGATACACGTGTGGTAAGTAAAACCACCCCTTTACCCTTACACCAATGTCGTCTGGATTTTACATTCTTTACATCTCATATAATGTCATCTTCAAAAATGTCTAAATTGCACGAAGGGCACGACCAAAATGTGTGCACTTGTGTGCACTTTGGTCCTCACCATACAATCTTCGCCGATTGCACAATGAAGTGCACAAATGTGTGCAAAACATGGTGTAAACGGGGTTACACACATTTTTGCCCTTCATACCGCAAGGACACGTTAATGCCTTCTGCCACCCACGCATGTTGGTAGGCATTTACAATGAATTTCTACGGAATCTGCCTGCTTTTTGCAAATGCCAAACGCAGGCGTAGTCCTTGGAATCAAAGGCTTTTCCGTCGCCATGAAAACGACATCCAAGCAAAAAAAATAAGTGGCTTTTGCAGGTGGAGCTGGAAAGGGAGGCAGAAAGGATAATCTCGTTCTGTGCCACCCCTCAGCCTACCAAACCAACTACAATCCTATAAAGTGCAAACTCCTGGATTTAACGCATCTTTGTGTGCTCCAGAGACTTCAAGAAAATGGCCCCCTATAGGGGCTCATGTTCGATATGGCATGAAGTAAAATGTATGCGGAAACATTTTACAGAGGAATTTGACTCTGTGCCATATTTTCTTTCATGTGTATGGTGCAGATGAGGCACGGATCTTCATTGACGATTCCTCCTTCCCTTTCCTTTCTGCCATACAAATACTCCAGCATTTACACCAGCATGCCATTTTCATGCTGGGTTAAATGATGTGGTTTCCTATAGCGTTCACTTGCTTTTGACACCAGCAAAGCATAGGCAGATGCCTTGGGATCCATTGTAAATCCGGCCTGCCATGCATAAATGGTGGGCAGTATTTACTCAATTTGCACGGCAGAGTGTAAAAGGGAGATGTAAAGGTGAGAATGCCTCCAGAAAAGGACGCTGAGTGGATCTGTTTGCACCTTGGTGCAAACGTAGCAGGTACCCTCCAATTAAATTACAGGGCACTTGAACACGAGCCATGTAGTGTTTTATACTGTACTTGTATATGAATTCCCCTACCACCGCTTCTTGAATATAATCTCCAATTCGGACATGCTTTTTGAAGCAAAGCCAAGGGCACTACTACAGACAGCACTTGGTATGCAGTCCTGTAACTATCAGTCCATTATGTGCTCTGAAATGTCTCGTACACTAGTGGTGCATTACAAAACGCAACGCACTTTCCGTAATGTTTCCTACGTGATATTCAAGCATTGGAATGAATTGGTCCTCTGGTTAAAAATGTATTTACAACTGTGAATCCATTTAATACACTTTGAACCAGAGGACCAATTATTTCCAACACTTGAATGTTATTCAATATATTTTAATGGCAAATGCTCAATTATTGCCTAGACAAATAAGTAAAAGAAAAAGGACATCATTTAAAGCGTTTGGCTCAATATACATTCACAAACGATTGCGAAAAGTGAACAAACCTCTCTCATCCCAAACCTCATGAATTTGATAAATGACTTCTTCACTTGAATATATTTCCCCTGTTGTGTATGGTACACATGCTTCGTGAGGTTCTGCAAAGTGTTAATTGTGTGCATTATAAGACATCAAGTCAGGAAATGCAATGGCATTTAAGAGCTGGGTTAATGCGGTGCCGGAGAGTTCCTAGCATCAACTTCCCTCCCTCTTGGGTCTGGCCAGTGGCCTATTCACAGTGACTCTGAACATGCGGAGGGGTGCTTTGTGGTGGCCCTGTCTCATTGCTGTGTGTATTCTCCATCTCCCATTATCAGAGCTCATTAGAACAGTGACTTTCTTGTTCCTGTAATTATGATGTCTGTTTAATTAAAAACATATATGTTAATAAATAAAATCATTGCCTGGCTTCATCACTGATTTAACTCTTACGCTGCCTGACCCCACAAGACAAGAGTTGGCCTTGACCATATTTGGTGGCTACAGTGTACTCAAAAGGATTTAGCATAAATGAAGGGGAAATTCTTGGTCTACGACAGCGTGTCTGAAATAAAGGATGCATATGTGAGGAATTCAACCATCCCCACGGTGGGTGTGCACTCGCCTGTTTTTTAAAAACATTTCGAAAAGAAATTGAATGATGGTAGATCAACCTCCAAAAATTGGGTGGGGCTAATCCACACACATTTTCCTATGCTCAGCGCACGACATACACATAAACCTGTGTACTGTGGGTGGACGCAGCCTACGGGTGCCGACCCCTGTTGGATATATTTTGGCTTTATATCTATTACTTTGTGGGATTTTATTATGATGGTGGTATGTGATGGTATTTTATAATCCATGGAAATATATTGTGGTAACCTGTTGGGGTTTTTTCATAGTGGGGAGACTAATTTCAGAACACTGCCTAATAATTATTTTTGCCAGGGTCAATAACAGCCAACAAAATACTGGACTTGATACACTCTGGATGGATGGCTCATGCCTTGCTGTGGTACCTTATGTACAATACCACACCACACCCTTTTGGCTGAATTTCAACAATTGTAAAGAATGCAATTCAAATACTGCACAATCATTCAATCTCGCTAGATAAACATCTTACGGCAGCTACTTTACTTTGGGATATCTCTTACCACACCTCTGTCTCTTTATGCATGTCAAATAAAAGGGACTGAATGCAGAATAAATGCAATAACACTAAAAGTTAATTTGGAATCTGTTTTTTTATCGTAAAATAGTAATATGCAAGTTGCACAGAATTACACTTATGTCCACATGGTATTTCACAGTGCAAATACATTTCTTTTTGTGATAGCTTTCAGCGCTTTATCTGTGCCAAGTCTTGCCAACTGTCCTTGGCATCATGGAACTTGGCAAGAGAAATACACTTAAAAAAAACACAGTACAATTTTGAAAATATAAACGCAGTATTGCATGCATGTTAAAAATAGACCGCACCTAAAATGATGTGAACTCCTAACCTCAACTATCTGGTCTCATTCACAACAGAAGCCCCTCTCTTAACTTCATATTTACCTAGATATGTTGGCAGTATTTCTGATTCAGTCTGGCATGGAGATCTTCCCCAATCTTTCTGCCTGCTTTGCCCAGGGTCAACTCAGATAAGGACTGCTTAAGCACCAGACAGCTTGCCAGTACTTCACAGTTTTTATTTTATCACCCAGTGCAGATTCAGCCTGCTTGTTTAAATTCACATTTCCAGAGCATCCTGCATTTTCCCAATCTACATTCAGCTTACTTCATCATGGACTAATTTGCACTAAATGTTATTAAGGGATTCAGTTACATGTTAACCGGGGTTGGGTTAGTTAGTATGTTCATTTAGATTACTATTATATTTAGTGCAGCTCAGTTCATTGAAATATCATCCTGAAGCAAAGTGCAATTTCAAGCATGTGCTCTGTGCTTTGGCATCTATTTAATTCTGCCTGAGACTCACACTCTTGAGTTCAGTAATTAGTTTCACACCCTGGGCCCCTATGGCAGTTCAAACCCATGCTAACATGTGCATGCTGAAATGATAAACCTAAATGTTAAAATTCAGAGCCCCTACTCCGACACTCCCCTGTCATACTTAGTTGGGATATGACAGCCAGGATTACACAATATTCTCTCAGAAGGGGGAAGGTAAAACATTCCCCCCTGTTTCATGGAACAGCCCTTTCCTTTTGTTATCTCTGCTGCTGGAGGCAGCTGTGCATACTAATCAGAGTTTAATTCAAACAGGCCCACATGTGGCCTGGCTGCAGATGCTAACACACCTTTGATATGCACTGTGTCAACCTGAAGCCAGCTCCCACCCTTAGAATCAATGGACAGTGAAATGTCATGTCTGGGAAGGCATGGATTACAGTAGTCATCCCCACAGGGAGACCTCATTCAGAAGGTAGGAATGTGTGAATTGATGGAGACAGAAAGTCTGGTCCCTTCACAGCTTTAAGGGAGATGTGCAACTCTTATCAGGAACCACGAGAGCTCAATTAACCAGAGAGACCCTTTGATCCACAACAGACAGGAAAATGGCTGGAACTTAGTATTAGATGTTTTCTCCCCTTCACCTTTTCTGTTGCAAAAAACTATGGTTATGACCTCACGGATACAGGAGATTGTCAGTGGGAAACCAGGGTTAATTATATAAGGTAGGCTTAGTCTACACCAATCACTGTGGCCCATTTGGATTTAAAAGAGGGATAAGCCCCTCTTTTGGAAAATCATCTGAAGACTTTGCAAGGAGAAGCAAGAAGAACTCAGCATTGGACCCTGGCTGAAGGTACAGTCTGCCTTACATATTCCACCAGTAAAGGAAGGCCAGGACCTCCAAGAGGGAAGTATGATCCCTCCCCTAACCATCCCCCAGGGAACAGAGGGAGATACTGAATCCAGATGATCCTCCAGAAGTTCCACAACAAGTACCCAGCCAGCACACAGCATGCCCTGCTAGGCTCTGCAGCTAGCTTCCTAGGTGTGAAGTACCAGAAAGTCTCTGTACCAAACCAAGGACAAGGCAGCAGCCTGCAACCCTCTCCTCAGCTTTGGGCTGTCCACCTTAAAGGATGACAAGAGCCCAGTGAAGAAGCTAGAATGAGTGCATCGACAAGCTTTTACCAATGTCCGCCTTAAAGGACATTTTCAAGCCAGTCGAGCCCCTTGAACAGCAACCGACTGCAAAGCTGAATGTTGTTACACTGCAGTCGCTAAAGCCATCTGAGACATCTCGACCAGTGCTTCAGAACTGCTGAACATCACTGAGATAACAACTTGGGTCCCCAAGCCACCATGTAGGCCAGCCTGCAGCTGTCCGTACAGCCTCGCTCGCTGAACTGCTTGCCGCCTGATACCCACAGCTGTCTCCCATCTTGAACTCTGCCGCAGAAGCTGCAAGGCGCCCTGAAACCAACTCGACCATGTTCAGCACCAAGAACATCTACAGCACAAGGAACATTGTGGTTCTGTCCCCCTGCTCCTTCCCCAAAGCCCCCTAGTGATATTTTGCTATTTTGCCCACTGCTCTCTTTGTGTTGAAATCAAGTATCCTTGAACTATTGAGGTTAATTACTTTTACCCACTACCCTCCTGTCAGTATCCAGAATGCATCCCTTTTCCTTCTTTGAACCTGTCTGTCCTCTGCATTCCTTTACAGGGTGGGTTTTATTTTGTAGTGTGCTAGAACTGTCTGTTGTGATAATAATAAAGTAGATATTTGTCTATAACCTTGACTGGACAGTCCCTTTTATCATTGGGTAATAATTGTATTTTCGCTGTGTTGCAACATACCAGCAATCCACGACCTTGCATCGATAAGCCGGCCGTTCCGTCCACGTTACCAAAATTGGACAAGGAAGTTGATAATTTGCTTGTGTTTCCAATATGTTCTGATCCCTTCGGGTGTTTTCGAGGTGTTGGGCTGATTGATGGTTTAGAATCTGATATTCATCCCTGGACCACTGGTGCTCTGGAAGTTGATTTGTCACAGCATATTAATTCAACTGAGCTCCAGTATTAAACCCCCTAAGGCGATATCAAGCAGAAGAGTGAGTAGCTGATGAGAAACCGGGACCATTAAGGCAGTAAGATGTAGGGCCCCCTCCGAGCAAGACCCAAATTCAACACATTAGTCGAATGTACTCCCCACGTGACACCATTGCCTTCTTCCCAATCCTTTCTAAGCAAGGATGGCCTCGCCAGATCCCTGACATTCTCTAAAGGGGGTTTGGGGGCTTGTATGACCAGGGACCTGAGGACTGGGCTGAACTCTGCAGAGTGCTTGAAACCCCTCAGATCTCTGGATCTACAGTGGATCCCAAATAGGGAGATGATGAGGAGAACTGAAATGACGTGGGCACGGCCCGCCTGAAGTCCATGGAAACTGCTTTCCAGCACTTGAAGGAGGTGTCCTGTGCTCAGCATATCATCAGAAGGACGAGTGCTCAACGTTTATTAGGCAAACATTAAATATAGCACATGTTCGCCTTTTGTTCAACTTTTGACAAATTTACAAACGTTTCACAACTATAGATGAATTTCCACAAACTTTTATAACTTTTTTAATGTTTCCATTGTCTATATTTTTAGATAAATGAAAATGTGCACACATTCAAAACCAAATAATTCATCCATCAATTTCATGCAAACTTGCGGAATCTGCCGACATTTCAGAAAAATTACAGACTTTGTTTTTGCCAAATTAGCTCACTTCTACTGAATACACCTTACCTGGGGCATTGCTAAGCTATGCCAAGAACTCAAGCAGCAGCTAAATGCTATCCCATGGGTGGAGGTTGCCATAGCAATGTTAGGAAGACAGGCTTTAGCTACTGCTGCCCTGCCACAATATCATCCACACAAGGCACTCTCGTAGCCACAGTAGCTACATAAGATACGGACCATTACTACTTCCCTGCAAAAACAAATTGACCCCCGTATCAATATCTTTTTTATTCCAGCTGCCAGTGGACAATA
Source organism: Ambystoma mexicanum (assembly GCF_040938575.1). Taxonomy (NCBI): domain Eukaryota; kingdom Metazoa; phylum Chordata; class Amphibia; order Caudata; family Ambystomatidae; genus Ambystoma; species Ambystoma mexicanum. The sequence goes on along the minus strand of NC_090926.1, from coordinate 735,676,455 downwards.
CCTCTTGATTGTTCTGGAAAAGCCTGCCAGTACCCCACCACTCGCTCATGCCATACGGATTAGAGAAGGGGCCTTCGGCCCACCATAGGCAAGGAAGGGAGGTGGATGTTGAGTGAAGTGAGGACAACAGTTGGTAATCATGTCTGTAGACACCAGCCCACAAAGACCAGTCTTAAAGAATTGTGTAAGTGACACACTGAGAAAGACACTTTATCAAGGAAGCATCACCATTGCCATTTCAGATGAACAGGATATCTAAATCGAGATGTTGAGTTCCACCAGACTTAACTTTCAAGAGTTCCTGGTAGTCAATTACGTACAGGGTGGTGACTCGGGAAAGGGCCAAACCCAACTGGCTAATGAGGTAGGCTAGAAAACCATGCAGTCAGCTAGCTTGGTTCCAAGATGGTGTGCCGTTCTATGGAACACTTTGATAGTTGTTCCCCTCTAAAGATCTTCCAGGCTACCTAAATTGTGGCCTAGAAACATGGCCTTGCTTCTGGTGCTCTTGCTGGACTGGGTTACAGCACTTGCGGAGGGCAGCCTCTTGATGTGCCTCCAGGACCAGTGGGGCATTCTCCAAACCCGTCTGCCACCCTGCAAAGCCTGAAGGTCCTATAGACACTGTGCAGCGAAGCCTGGCATTTTAGGCCAATTCAGAAATGTGAGGTGGGCAGAAAGATCCAGATGGACCACACCAGGGTCTCTTGTGAGACCAGCATGCATGTTCAATGCATCTCACATGAACAAATTCAAGGCAATGTGTATAAAACAGGCAGTGGAGGAGTGGAGCACCACCATATTGGTGCCGAGAAAGTTGTGCACCCGATGTTGTCATTTGATGATGAAGTGTAAAAAGCTTTGTGGGCTTTATTAAGTGTTTAGTTGTGCAGTAAGAACAGTGACAGTGATGGAATTACTGCTCTTTTACTGTACTACCAAATTCTGACCTTCACATCTGAAACTCCTTGCGCCCATCTGCTTTTTCCATTATGGCTCATTAGAAAATGAGTTCCATAGTGGAAACGTGAAGAGTAAAGGGAGTTATCCTCTGTTTTACTATTCCACTAGGTGGTGGAAACAATTACAATTGCATAGTGGACCTTTTGGACAAAAGTGCAAACAGAAGTGGTCCCCTCCGTGCAACATATGATTCAAAACAAAATGACTGCCATACAGTCTTTGATCAACATGTTTCTAAAATGAGCTGTACCTTGTTAGATTGGTTTATGATGTGACTTGGGAACTCTGAAAGTCATCTGTATAAAACAGTTGATTATTTTAGGTCTTCAAACCCAAACTTCAAAACATATTTCTACCAACCTGAGCTAGAAACATACTTGGTCAAGTACCTACATTTCAGACTAGGCTTGAATTTCCGCTTCACCACTTAATTAAAGTGTGTGATCCTAGACAAATCATGTAATCTCACAGTGCCTTATCTGCTCAAATTAGGTGCTCCTGGAAGTGTTTCAGTTTGCAGTGTACACTATTCCAAAATAAAGTCTTACTCAAAGTTTAATAGACTAGTTTTGAACCATATATAATAATAGCGCCCTTCATATTACCCATACAAAGTAGCAGATCTTGCTTCCAGACGTGTATGGGGTCCGGGGATATTGGTTATAGTTCTAATTGCTGTTGCATCATGCTGTCTCTCCAGCTGCTAGCACTCCTTCCCATCCTCAACTCCATTACAAATGTGCTGCAAACATGCAGCAAAAATACAATTTACGGCTTCGAAATGCCATTTATGAAGTCACAAAATATCCACTTCCATTCTGAAGTATTCTGGGTAGTCTGTCTTTCACAACAGGATGCCTGGATCAGAAGCCCCTTCTCTGTGGCCTGCTAGAGAAGCCACAGTGTTCAGGGGCACCTTGTTGGAGCACGCTGAAGCCGAGATGGAATGGGGGCTGGGGGTGTCGTTGTTCGTGGCATCACCCTCGGCTCTCACATTTCAGGCCACAAAGGCATGGTGGGTGTGTGATATAGTGGTGGTAAACAGGCATGGTAGTAAGGGGAAGTGGATGGAGGGTGACTGGGTGTGAAGTTTGATGGGAGACTGGATGAAATAGAAAGCGGAGAGAAAATGGGAAGAGCGGTAGATTGATGTTTCCACACTACTTGTCTTGCTTCTCTTTTGCTGTAGGTTTGTACTTTTTTACTAGGTCACTTTATGTATGCATGTTAAATAAAAGGTACACACCATTTATTCTTAGGGATGAGTAATTGGGATTGGTCTGTGGTGAACAGTTTTCATTTTTAATGCTGTGGCAAAGGTAGTTTTCCTAGTGGGAAAGGGGAGAGTAGATGGAAGGTGAGACCGATGGGGGGGCAGATACAGGGTCGGACTGGGACAAGAAATAGGCCCGGTCACCCAAAAAAATGGCCCACCCCTCGCCTCAAAAAAGTGGCCCACCCCTCGCCTCACGACCCTTGACCTCTGATGACATCACCGGAAGTGATGTCATTTGACTCCCCCACCCCAAAGTGACATCCTGGGAAGCAATGAAACACAGCAAGTGGCATCGAATAGCATTGTTCCTAAGTACACTACGAAAAATATGGTTATGTTTTCCCTAATGTGATATACATTTTATACAAGAATGGATCACCATATGTATCATTAATATCTGTGTGTATATATCCATATTGTCAAATTACTGTGAATGCAAGCAGACATCCAGGGCCAAATGAGAATATTTTCAGTGCATGGAATATGTGTCCCTAAAGCTCCTCAATGTCACACTTGTAACAGCCATAAATGTCTGCCACTCTAAGCTCCACCTAACCATGGCCCTCTGTCAATCCTGCCCACAGGACCCTTTGCCGTAAATCTGCCAATGCTCCTGACCAATCTCTCTGAGGCTGTGGAAGCCTGTCCAGACAACAAGACCATCCCACACCAATATGGTGGTGTGAGCACCTGAAATTAATCTTGTGGCCTTAATATTTTGGGGCACTGGGCATCATTCCCATCTTCAGTTTGACAGCTAAGCACCCAGTTGGTCGGGCCAGGTCCACTGTCCCATCCCATGCATAAGATCCAGAGGGACACTTAGGAGAGTCCCTGCTTCCAGCAGCCTGCCTAACACTTCTCTGCAAGGCTTCTCGGGGTCCACTGTTTCATGGTCCCTTTGATTGGTAATAGAAATGCTGGAGACCATTCATTCAAGAAACCTCTGCTTTCTTCCTAGAACCTCTTGTGGCTGGGAGTTAATACATTTATTTGTGCTACAGTCAAGGTGTGAACCAAGTACACCTAGGTACCTATGCCGACTTGCAATCTGCCACTGCAAAAAGGGAAGGAACAGAAAACAGCCGGCTCTGCCTATACCCCAAAACTATGGAATTTCCTCCCCATCAGCATCAGACTTGCCCTCACGCTCCGACAAGTCAGAAAAGAACTGAAGACCCACCTATTTCAGGAGTCTCTCCAATACACCTAGGCCAATGCGTCACCCCCACCCAAGTCAACTGCCTTACTAGACGCCCTCTGCTCCCCACCCTGTACAGCTGTACCCTCCTCTGTGCCCCACTGTATCCTACCCTCCACTGTATATCTGTTCTGTTGTTACGTCTGAAAGGTGCTCCGTTCTGCACCTGTACTGCTGTATACCTCTGTAAAGGGCTCTGTTGGTTCTTGCAGCCAGGTCCCTGCTCAATGAATACAATAATAAAATAATAATAATAATAATAATAATAATGCACCTCTGTTAAATTCCAGGTTTGAGCTCTGCCTGCACTCCCTAAATGTGAGTCATGAAGAGATCATGCTTACTGCCATAGTGACCAGCTTTGTCACATCAACAGCCTGTGTGATTTGCACTGTTGTTCTCAGCCCACGTGACTACTGTTCCAGCCTCCTCCTGGGCCCGCAGCTCCTGCAGAGCGTTCACATCCCTTCCCTCTAATCTCCAAGCCTGTACAATGCGGTATCAAGAATACAACGGGAACTGTCTCTCAACAGTGTCCGCTTCCCATGTTCCCAGCCTACCACGGACTCACGTTACACTCTGATAATGCTGTTCACCCATTGCAAAGCACCTAGAAATGGGAATGCAGTGCTAGCCCAATTACATGGACAGCCGACAACCGATTGTCAGAGAAGACCCCCAAAGCCTGACTGCACTAGGCCGACAATGCATAGGCACCCTCGTGTCAGGTGTGCTTGCGGAGCGGCAGGGCTGTTCCAACTTTGGGAATTTCCCAGAGGGTGATCCACTTCGGGGTGAATATCTCCCCCTTTCCCTCCACAGAGAAGCTCTTTAAATGGGAAAAAGGGAAGTGCAGGTACTCACCAGTCTAGGTTTAAGTGGGTGGGGGCTCAGCCCTGGCAGAGTCTGAAAAATGCCACTCATGCTCGGGCCCTGCCAGGGCTGCATGCCCCACTTCTTTTAGTCCCACTCTCTGTGCCCTTCTCTGTTCATGTAGTTCTCCCTTTGAGTCCCTTTCCATGTGCGCCTCACTCTTTGTCTCACTCATAATTGCTCACTCTTCGTGACCCTCTCCGTGCCTAGGTTTACTGTGAAGGTAATATCTAGACCAGCTGTTGTTGATGTGTGATTACGTGACGTACTTCAGAGGTACCTAATAGTGTGGAGGATGTTCCTAGATTCGTTTGTAAGAATCAGTTCCTGTGCCAGGGAAAGAGCTGGGTTTGCCAAGCCAGCTGACTGAAAATTCAGCGCCGATAGTTTATTTATTTAATTATTTGCATTTATAAAGCGCTCACGCAGCCCAGGGGCTTCGAGGCGCTGTTACACGATTTCATTAGCAGAAACATAGGAGGGCGCTTAGGTTACATTAACCCATAGGATACTTGCCTTATTTACATCTTTAGGAGGGTGGCTTGGCTGCATTCGCTCTTGCCTTGGTTACAGTACTTGTGTCAGGTGTGTTTGCGGAGTGGCTGGGCTGTTCCAACTTTGGGAATTTCCCAGAGGGTGATCCACTTCCGGGTGAATGTCTCCCCCCTTGCCCTCCACAGACAGTTGGACGTGCATAGACGTATGCATGCGGAATGCATGGTGTAAGGGTGTAGGAGGGGAAGTGGAGAAATGATGAGCTTCAGTCAAATTAATATTAAAATCCAAATAATATAGGCTAGGTATCACTCACTGTGATGTTTGAGGTGGATGAGCCTTATAGAGAAAGACTGCAATGCCCTGATAAGTTGGGAGTGGAATAAGGTTGGACAGTTTCTACGAGCCCTCCGGGGTGAAATAGATCACACTTGAAAGTTAGATGTAAAGGGCCACCCTTCAGATGTGCGGTGCAGTTTAGTGACCTTTGTACCATGAGTAATAGAATGCAGCAGCTGTGGCAGATAGTAGAAACTGGCATGTCTGTTAAAGGACATTGCACTCATAAACTGATCAGTTGCCAATGAGCAGTATTATGTGTTGGCATTGACGTCAGTTTGTGATGTGATTTTGTGCTGACTGCGCTTATATGTGCACTAAAGGCATGGGGGACATAACGTGCTGACATTGTCTTCTGATATATTGCGTTGATGGTGTGGAACGTTCACACACCAACATTGGGCCCGTGACATTGATGGGCTCGTTGCAGTGTGCTGGCTTCGATATGTAGCCATTACAAACATTGTACTTCAAGTTCATTCCATCATTCGTGGAATGCGTGGAACGGATCGGAGTGCGTGGAGCGGACTGGAGTTCGTGGAGCGGACTGGAGCGCATAGAACTGTGCGACTTACATGAAATGGTTTGAACTGCATGGAAAATTTGAAGAGCATGTAACCCACCATATCACATCACCACTCTTACTCTCTGCCTTACACCACCACTCAACTAGAACACAAAGATACTATGACACCATTCGGTATAGCTGTTCTCATACCATCATCTGCCTCATACTCCCCATCACTCTAGCTAAACACTGCTGGTTTCACACCCGCAGCCAGGCGTTCTCCTCAGGCCTAACGCAGCCACAATCGGTCTGGATAAATCCTGCCAGAACGAACACATACTCTTGATCTCTCAACCACCACACCTACCTCTAAGAGGCAGCTATTACACGAATATCACACCATCTGCACACATATCCGGTGCTCACACGGACCTTTGACTCTCTCTACTGACATGAACTTCGGTTCCCAAGGGCGTTCAACCTACCAGCGCCTTCAGACCATACCAATGGTATATAAGGCGTTATATAAATGCAAAATAACATAACATAACATTCGCCCCTTTCCAGTTCGGTGATGTGGCTCAAATGCACTTCCAAAAGCACTGTTTGGAACACATGATCCCAGGAGGATAGCTCAGCAGCAGCGTGCGCGTCTTGGAAGCAAGACGACACGAAGCAACAACAGGTTCGATTCCCGGGTCCGCGCTTAGAAACCTCTGGGTGTTTAAGCACGTTATAAATACGCAACAAAAAAAAACACAATTACAAAAACAAACAATTCCTGTAACAGCGCCTCGATGCCTGTGGGCTGTGTGAGCACTTTATAAATGTAAAAAAAAAAAAATTATTTGCAGAGGACATGGTGGGGCTGGTGTCAAACTCATGTGTGATTGATTTGAATCCTCTCCAGTACTTAGCCTTTAGCCACTGCTTTCTCTAGATATCCCACAAGCTCACCTGCTGATGTAGTAAAAGATGGCGTAGGGCAGCTGGGCAGAGTTTCTGTTGGCTCTAATGGGATTCTGCACGCTTGAGGGGGTGGGAGACATGATGTTCCTACTGCAGGGCAATGCATAGCACATCCAGGATGCAATGCAGCCTAACAATACCACTGAGGGATCGCAAGCATTTTGCCATGACAACTTTCTTAGCAGAACTTCTGCTGCACAGTACTGCAGAGCCTCCAGCTGGCCAGCTGACCTGTGGCATACTCCATCCTGATTAGAATTTCTCAGCAGAGCTTCTGCTGCACAGCACTGCAAAGCCTCCAGCTGTGCAGAGCCCCCAGCTGGCCAGCTGACCTGTGGCACACTCCATCCTGATTAGAATTTCTTAGCAGAGCTTCTGCTGCACAGCATTGCAGAGCCTCCAGCTGGCCAGTGGCATACTCCATCCTGATTAGAATTTCTTAGCAGAGCTTCTGCTGCACAGCATTGCAGAGCCTCCAGCTGGCCAGCTGACCTGTGGCATACTCCATCCTGATTAGAATTTCTTAGCAGAGCTTCTGCTGCACAGCATTGCAGAGCCTCCAGCTGGCCAGCAGACCTGTGGCATACTCCATCCTGATTGGAATTGTGTTCTGCTTTGTGGTCGAAAGGGAGCACTAACAGAAAGAAAACGCAGAAGGCAACCTAAGTTTAGACAACACAAAAATGGCATGGAATGTAAATGATTTGCACCGAAGGGAGAAAGGTCCAACTGTAAAGTGGGAACTGGACAATCTAAATATACACAAAAGTAGGTTTGTTCCCATACAGAATTATTCCTTACGGAATGAATCACCAGTGTTTGTGCATCCGAGTCAGGGTGCAATTTCAATAAATCACATTATGTACCTTATTCAGGCAATCCAAGGCAACTTAGTACTTAATACAGTTATGTCTAAAAATGAATGATTTATTTTCTCCAATAAACAATCAAAAGACATACAAGAAGCATGAAAGGTTTGCATAATTGCATGCATGTGCAGAAGCAACATCAAAAACAGCAGTTGATTATAAAAGCACCTGTGTGTTTGTTGCCTAGTTCCATTACAGTCAGACTATGACTAAAGTAGGTCATGAAGGGAAGATGACGAAGCGCCTACATCTAATGTAGGTTCAAGGGAACATGGATCAGTGTGGCAACAACATGTATACACAGGAAGCATAAGCTATGTGAACAGTGGCTCGGGTCTACGCCAAAAACTAAAGGGAGGTGAAGTCGTAGAACGCATACGTATGAAGTTGGCGTTTCGGCGGACTTGGATGCTTGGAACCGCCTTCTTCAGGACCAAAAGCCAATCTCACTCTAACATATACAAACAAGCCCACGTGACAGTGTCCAGCTGAGAGTCACTGTGATTGTCACCTGTATCTCTCTTCCTATTTCACGCACACCTTGGCATATATGTTTTACTTTCGGAACTCATGTCATTGCATATTAGAGTGATATTTTGTTTGTATGTTAGGCCCCCCTACCTCAGCTGGGCTACTTTCTCTGCACTGTCTGCAGTGCTGTGTCAATCAGCACAGCACACACACAGGGCCGCAATCAATGCTGCCACACAACAATGAAGAGCTGTTAAGTTCCCCCTACAGCCAAGAGCAGCCCCTCCAATCAGAATGTAGCGCACAAAACCGCTAATGATGGGTCATTTGTGACTTAATGTTTTAGTGCCTACATTCTGATGAGAGGGGAGGTGCAGTTGGGTTTGGTAATTGGTCCGCGCAAAAGATTCTCTTCAGGAGTGCTTCTGACGTCACACATTGCCCTTTTATAGGTGGCCCCCCCACTTTTGTCTGTGTACCCACTACTTTTGTCTGTGGCCCTCTCTGTGCCCCTCCTAAAATTTGATTTCTGCGTTGCCACTGCTGACATACTCTGTGCGAGCGCACTGTGCACAGTGTGCTCGCAGGGAGAAGATTACATCACTGAGGTGAGCACCCAGGTGCGCTGAGGGTCAAAGGCCCTGTGATTTAGCAGAAAGCAGAATCCATTTGGAAAACGCAATGATCACCGAGCCCCCAGCTTTCCCAAATGAATTCTGGTATTTGTAGTTTGGGATGTCAATTTTGACACGGATGGTGCATGCTGTGCTGGCTTGAAAAGTACACAAACCATTGCAAGATACGCTTACTATGGTGTGTGTACTTTTCAAGCAATTAATGAAATTGCAACATTTACAAAATATTTTTTACATTTCCTTTGATCGGATTTCAAATGGCAGTTCCGCCTCTTCTGAACTCCGCCCCCTACTCCAACCTCCGCCCCCACACCGGCCCTTTCTGGGACCCCCCTCCAAATGTGTTCCATTTCCACCACTGGGCGTGAATGAGTCCGTCTGTAAAGTGGGGCTGGAAGGAAGCAGTGTGGGATGGAGCAGAGAGGGTGGCAGTGAGGTGGGAAAACAAGCCCAGGGAAACGAGGCAGCTTCTGACAATAAACGTTGCAGGAATAATCGCGATGCAGTTGATGAGGCGCTTTCATTTTTCCCGCATATACTTGACTACCGGTACCCTCCTTCAGTTTGGAGAAGCCCCGGTACTCAATAAGGAGACCATTTAGAAGTGCCGGCTCTCAGGGCCGACCAGCGCCGGCCCATTTAAAGCACTGGACGAGGCAACGGAAATAGGGACGTTGCGCTTTACAAATGTAGCCTCAGATAACATAATAAAGTCATTGCTCCAAGTGGACATGGGTCAGGCAATTAGGTGTGTTAAAAAAGCAAAAAAACACTAACCTTGCACCCTCCCTGAATGAACTGAGTGAACATCATGTATAATAGAGAGACATACATGAAAAGGATGATTTACACCGTCTCGGGAAACCCTAGTAAGTAAAACATACTCTTTAGAAGACAGTAGACATTTGGACTGGAAAAAAATACGCGCCAGGCTAGTAGAAATATCAGCGACCATGGAGGAGCAGCGCCATCGTGTGGCCAATTAGGAAACACTCCTGGAATTCAAAGCAAGTACTTTCAGGATCCACAATCTCCACAACTCAGAAGTTTGTCCCTACAGAACCATTAGCCTCAGGAATAAAATCTGAAAAATGCACACTCATACTCAGCAAAAACTCGTTTTTCTACTCACAGATCACAGTGTAGCGTCACACTTCATGCGAGCAAATGTTCAAAGTATAATGAAACAAAATTTGATTCCAAACCTAATTGCGCCTGGCCTGCATCAAAATCAACAATAGAGAGACACCAAGGGCCCGATGCATGGAGTTTTTTGCACGGTTCAAAGTGACTTTGCACTGCCGACACAAACCCTGATTCATGGAACTGTGTAAAGTGTATTTTTGCAGTGCAAAGTCAATACAAAGTATTTTTTGCAGTTGTAGAGGAGCAGTTACATGCCTCTGCAGGAAGTCCCACTCCCTACCTCTTGTATGTTGGAAGCCTGAGATCATGCCATGCTTGACACCAGCAGTTGTGACCATACCACGGAGAGTGTTCAAAAGAAGGTATCCTCTGAGAAAACCTTATCAAATATATCCCTGAAGAGACGATAATCTGAGGGATGATCTCCCTGAAGCAATCTGAAAAGGAGCAGAAAAAGGAGCTGATGACGTCATAAAAGACAAGCGTGACACCTTGAGAATACTGGTTGAAGCGAATGTATGGATCGTACAGAAACTGATGACAAAGTTAAGAAACAAGTAAACTTTCATATGCGAAAAGAAGACTGGACGTATGCAAAGTGCTATAGAAATGCAACCGGTCAATAACTGTACAGATGTTGTAACGCAAGGAGATTAAGTAATCTTAGAAGCTGCCTATATGTAGTGAATAGACTGCAGGCGAAGTCGACATTGTATAGAAACTGGACATTGGTGTCATGAATTTAGTAAGCCAGGAACCATGGGGAGAAAAGGTGAGAACTGTGTCGCAGCAAGAATAAGCTGAGATTGTGCAAACGAATGGTGAGGCTGTCTGCCCTGGTATCAAAGCTGAAGCAGCCAAGATCGGTTATCTATTCTTGAAGGTAGTGAACGTGCGAAGCTGAATCATCCCTTGTTAAGGTGCAAAGAAAGAACACCAAGCGTGCCAAGTTTTATTAATTTTAGACATTTAAATGCTGCAAAAAGCTACCAAATCGTGGTCTCCTGTCATGTGAGCAAAGGATGGAAATAGAGTTGAGCATGGAGTCCTAGAACAACGATGGTGAGTGCTCGCTCTCCCATATATTCCCAGAGACAAGAATACTTTGCACGGCCAAGTTCAAAGACCATCGTCATGGCAGAAGGTATGGGTGATGAGAGAAGTTTGGCTAATTGGGTGGGGAGGTAAAGTCAAGTCCACCTCCTGGTACCTGGGTCTGAGTTTATGTGCTGCTAAGTGAACCAAATGTTCCAGACATGGCACAAGCATGCCAACCAATTATAGAGAGTATGTATTTAAACAAAAGGAAGGAACATATAACAAACTATATCAAACAGTATATACCCTCAGACAGCAATTTCTTGTAGCAACCACTAAACAAATATGGGCTGCATTATGTGTTCACAATAATCATCAAAGGCAATATTACCAAAAAAATATCATTTTTAATATATTAATCTCTCTTCAGCACAAGTAATACACTCATTTGTTTAAAAAACATATACACATAACATAGTCATATACATCTTAAAATCATGCCACCTCACAGTGTCAAAAATTATATGCCAAAAATTTCATTAGCACAACACAACAATGGCAACTCAATTTTTCTCATTTGCCATTGTGTGAACCAGCCCAACTTATATAAGTTTCTGTCCTTTGTTTTTCAAATAACCGGACATTCATCAGGGGCAGAAGTAATCCTGTGCTCCAGGTCGATTCTTCCTATGTATACACCAGGCTGCTATCTCTACGGGTAAAAAAGACAAACACGTATCACTAACTCGGGCATAATCAGTGTAATCAATCACCACAGCCAAACCCTAATCACCAATAGGGTATCTGGTAAACACTACATCATGTACTAGATCCAGGGTCAGAAGAAATATATGTCTTCGACCGTGTAAGCTAGGTCAGTACTGGCTCGTCACTATTACAGCAGCAAGTGAAATTCGTAAATGAGTACCTAGAGGAATTCTACCAATGGTAGCATTTTATATTCACATCCTAACCCAGAACACAAGGAGTTTGGGGAATGTCCACCCACATTAGAGCCTAACACAACAACAAAATCCGGCTCACCCTCGGGTGTTCAGGCTGTTCTTTAGTTGGATACGTCAGATCTCAATAGCATTGTCATCCATTATATTCCTTTCCGACTTCCTAAACGGCCTACCAGTGCCTAAAATACAAAAAGTTAAGGGTGAGATGCCTAGCCCCACCCGTCAAGTAAGCATCCGCTCCTCCAGTTAGAAAGAGCCAAAAGGGTCTTACCTATCTAGGTGGTTCTAAATACTCCAATATGCACTACAGTAGATGCCTGTAAAGATAGAGCCTCTTCCTTCTAAAGGGTCCACTCCTCTTGCTCTGAAAGAGTAAATCGCTAAGTGAATGCACAGCAGAGAGTATGGGCATATTCTACAGAGTGATCAAATTTAAGTTACTTCAAAAGGCATCCACCCAGTTCTTACCTTATCTGTGCCAGCTATTATCCTGCAATGGGGCAGAGTACTGCATCTCAAGCCTGGGAAAATAGCGGATCAACACACTGCAACCACGGCCAACAGCCGTACTAAAATCCTTGTTCTGCGTCACTAGCGTTACGCGGTGACATCATCACGCTATGCGTAACGCGGTGACGCGATGACGTCATCACGCTCCGCGCAACGCGCGTTAGGACGTCCACTCGGGTCAGGCAGCACAGAACAGACACAGGGGGACCCGAGTGGACGTCCTAACGCGCGTTGCGCGGAGCGTGATGACATCATCGCATCACTGCGTTACGCGTAGCGTGATGATCTCACCGTGTCACGCTAGTGACGCGGAACAAGGATTTCAGTACGGCTGTTGGCCGTGGTTGCAGTGTGTTGATCCGCTATTTTCCTAGGCTTGAGATGCAGTTCTCTGCTCCATTGCAGGATAAGCTTTGCTACATATTATTTATTCTCACTTAGTAGGAGGGAATATCACCTGAGCGTGGGGGTTACCCCTGTAGAAAAACTATCAACCAATTATAGAGAGCCGTATAACAAAGGGCCTTATAGTTTGAGGACCAATGATAACCTGTGTACTTAATAGTGTTGAAGATGACATGTTTTTAGAGGTAGGCATACATTTTCCACCTGTCAGTGGGCAGCATATCACAATCCTAGTCCCTATGCAGTGTATACTTAGATGTTCCCCTTGAACGTATCACAATCCCTAGTAGGTTTTCTATTATTTGCCACGTAGTATAACTTCACCCCTGGTGTATTTTTTGCATATAAGGGTGTTTTTATGAGAAATACACTGAGAGCTCGAGCGAACATCTGTTGATGTCCGTTGTAACTCCCTGTTTTAGATAATTGTTTATAAAACAGTACCTTTGCCATCTTCCTGAGTTGGCTAGATTATATAGATTATTTGGTGTCAGAGTTATTTTGCATCCCCATCCATTGCATGCACAATACCCAAAGGGCCATATGCTCACAGTACAAAATGACTTTGCACTGAGTTTGCACAGCAGAAATACACTTTTCACAGTTCCATGAATCAGGGTTTGTGTCAGCAGTGCAAAGTCACTTTTCAGCAGTGCAAAGTCACTTTGAACCGTGCAAAGAATTCCATGAATCGGGCCCAAAGTGTTCTTTTTAACACAATATTTTACAAAAACATATATGACAGTCACATTTTTAATCATAACATAATAATCTCTCAAACAGTGATTTGGTCACAACAAAATAATTATTTCCAGTAGCTGATACACAGCAAAAGGCCACACATTTGGTGAAAAAACTGCAAATAGACAGAAAGTGTCCAGAAATAAAATAATTTGGGTAACAGTGAATTCAAGATGATGAAGTAACTACCTGTTTGAATGGGATATACAGACCCACACAGGAAAAATTAGGAAAGTACAACAAGAAATAACAAAAGCTAGTCCAGGAATATAGGAAGGTTGGAGAACGACATTGAAAAATTATGTGATTGTTATGATTTAGCCATGAAGAAGCTCATTAGTCTCCATAAGATTGAAGGTGGTTCCTAAGCGAAACATGTGTCGGCTACTGAAAAGCATTATTTTGTTGTGACCACATCACTAATTGAGTAATTATTATATAACTAGTGGAAAAGCATGTATACATGGGCTAATGTGCGTAAAGGAAGACATTTGCAGATTGTAAATATATTATGTGGTGTATTTTAACGTAATTTAAATTAACAGAAAAAATTGGAAAGGATCTTGCTCCTTTTACGTCGAGGAGTAGTAGCCTCAAACAAGATTTCACAGAATCCTTTCAAAGTTCAACATAGTACATAGGGCCGATTCTAGTATCAGCTCCTGATTGTCTTGGGTTCCACTTACAGATTTTGGACTAGAAAATATAATGTTGAGGGATGTCAGAGTAATACAATTCACAAGCAGCATGATTCGAAGTAGACATGAGATCATGAAATTAAGTAAATTGAAGTCAAATAAAGTTTAAAATGTACATAAAGAATATTATTGATATAATAATTCATACCAAGAAATATTACAATGAATAATTATATAATACATAAGAATATTGAAAAAAAGTCATTCATTTGGTAAGCAAAATGACAATACCGGATATTTCACAATGGAAATTAACAGACTCCATTCACCGAGGCAGGGAATCAAGGTTGACAAGATAAACTATTAGCAAAAATTAACCTCGCCTAACTCAGAAAAGGGGAAAGGCGACTACTGCAAGTCAGCACAGACTAACAGCACAGCAAGTAATGGTGAAGACTCCCAATAAACAGTGAAACAGGGTTGCAATCACTTGCACAAACCATTCAAGTTCATGCATATACACAACAGACACTCACAAGATGACTTTGGCACCTGTCCTACACAATGCAAAAAGTCATGCACAACTAACATCTGAGTAAAAGTCTGTAGCATGGTCCTCAATGTTATAGTCTGGCCTCATACCCGAGCAGCGAAGAATGGGGGATAACGGCTGCCATAGGAACTGCCACAACCCATCACGGAGGGCAACTCCGGGTCTACAATCAATATTTTCATCAGCGCTTTTTGGTTCCAGTGGGAAACCAGCTATGGGCTCAGAACTCACCTGCAAACCCCAATAAATGCAAATAAACCCTCCCATAAATCCACGTCATCCAGTGTAGAATGTGACATAGACAAATGGCATGCCAAAAGACTGCACCTAAACCTGCAATCAATGTTTAACCAAGCCAAGCCCTTATCTGGACAACTGATACACACCAATGCCAACCGGACGCACCATGGCTAGCACCATGCATGTGTATCTACACATCATTGTACCTTACTGTCCTTGGAAACAGATGCCGGGGGACTTTTCCTTAGCTCTGGGTCTGGGTCCAAAGGCAAAATGGCACCTGCAGGCAGAACACAAGGAATCCCTCCTGCAGCAATGAACCCGCACACCACCCCTGATATGTACAGAAAAAGAATTAAAAAGTTATGGAACACTGCAACCCTCAGACGACCAATGGAAGGAGAGGGTTCTGTGCAAAAAAGAGAGGGCTCTCTGAGGAGTTAAACTCAATCAACAACTGCCCATGGAAAGAGGAAACAGACACACTGCAACACCTTGAGGCAACAACCACTCTCCATGATGACCAGCTCACAAAAGATGGCACAAGTTACTAGGAGAGGATACCTGAAAAGCACCACGTACCAAAGAGGACTGACGCGTCCACACACACAGACCCACAGTGACAGGGGCACAACAAAACCTAAATTTAGGGTGGGGGAGGGCTAACTGGCCACTTTAGAAACTGGGTGGGGCAAATTTGGAGGTTCTACCCCGTCTATTCAATCCCAACGGTTGTCCAGTGTGGGGCCCAAGTAAGCACAATATGCCAGTGAGAATAACCACGTTGTAATGGAGCACCAAAAGACTCTAGCGCAAGCAGGGCAGACAGGCCTGGAAATCCTGTTCCCAATAATGGAAATAGTCAAGGTAAATGGCAACGTCTGGTTTATTAAGAATCCATATAAAGCAGGGACATCAATAAACACACAAGTTTCAAGAGCTCTCTGATTCTCCAATGCAAAGCATCAGGTTTTAACCAGAAAATATGTCATAATTGACATCACATCACAATCTTATTTACAAAACCCTACAGGGTTGAGGGAATAGTTAGGGGAATTGTCTGTATATAGTTTATATATGGGTTCGCTTTTTCACTGGATATACCAATCTGATGGCCTCACCTTGGACCACCCCTTGGTTGATACAGGTAATGAAGACATCATTTTTGCAACAAATAATTGGCTAATGCAAAAGTTGCAGGACAGCATCATTTTGAGAGTTGGGATTGGTTGGCATTGGTGTTACCAACCAAGAACTCTCGACAGGTCATCAGCACATGAGCAAAAATAGTGGTGGGGGAGCGACCTCAAGGAACTGCTTCTTTCAATTAAATAAGGCACCATCCTCGATTTCCTAGGCCACAGGCCAATGTTTCTAGCTTTGAACTTGCCTTGTCTGGTATCTCTGTTCTGAGAATTTGTGGGTAGTGAAGGCAGGTGCCTATCAGTGTATGGAGTTAATGAATGGTCACTGTTCTCCAATTATAAGTTACATGTGAAGAGACCACTTTTTGAATTATTCCGCTCTGCTTTTATTAGGATTTTAGCTCACATTAAAACAGGTGTCATTACTCTCTTTGGCCACTTGAGACTTGGTTGATCCATTCCTTGTGCAGCATTAAGCTTGGCTTTCAAAGGTTGTTTTTTCTCTACTTAGTCTAAGAGAAATATGTTTTACACTTGGGAATTATGATCTTCTGTTCTCTACATAACCATGCAAACCTCCCTTTTCTACAATAACCGTGGAAGGGGCCGTGCAGCTCTGTCTGGCCTGCACAGATCTGTATTTCAGCTAATTTAGCAGGTCAAATCTCCTTGAAGCTTCAAAGCTTCTTCAAGGCTTCCCATCCACTCTAATGTGGCTTTGTTGTCCATTTTATTCAAGATGGTTACTCATTACCGTTGCATTTCTATGTTTAGCAAGCTATATCTGTATATTGTTCATGTTGCGTTTCAGCGTATACATTGATTATGTTATGTTCCTCATGTCTGTATGGAGCAGGTAATACTCTTCATGTCTAAATGCACATTTGACCCAATGTCAGTGTGCGTTTCTTCATGGTGAGTGCATATCTGCTTCATGTATATTGTATCTTCGTGTGTCAGTTCGGCAGTGAGGCGTTACGCTCACCATGTCTCTGCAGGAGCATCTGGAGGCCTCGACACTGCTGTAGGAGGGTGTTCTGAGTGATTGGGTTCTGTTCTGTGGGATTGCTCTTACAATGAGGATATGGAGGTTATGTTATGTTCTGTCAGAATTCTTCTACTCCCACCTTCTCCCCGTAACCCTAGGGCCCTTCCCAGAAGTTTTGCTCACCTTTTATACCTTGAAGGTAAGCTCTCCATCCTGCTTTTCTTAGCAGGGGCGCAATGTGCGTGCTTCAATGTTTGGCGAAACCAGTTACTTCACTAGTTATTGTTTTCAAGCCCAGGCCTGCTGCGGCATTGGTTTTGATAGAGTTGTAGTCCTTATTGTTCCCTTAAATCCTTGGGGATGTTGGTGCCTGCTTAGCACGTGTGTGGGCAATGGCAGTCCTTGCGCATTTTTGGAGCCTGCTTAACATGTGTGCGGCTGAGTAGCAGTATTGGTGTGGAGTTGGTGCCTCCTTAGCACGTGTGCATGTGTGTGAGCGATATTGGTAGGTAGCAAGTGTGCACGTGTGTGGGCGGTGATGCCAGAGGCTGTGCGATAGAGAAGCTTGCAACTTACCGTAAGTCACTGTTCGTGGCTGTCTTGAAGTTGCGCTGCTTTCATGTGCTCTGTTTGATGCCCAACTTACTTGTCTTTCTTATTTGCAGGTATCGGCAGGTTCGGATCAGCAGATTCGGGAGCAGCGGGTGCAAGCGCGACAATGGGAGTCTAAGCGGGTGCTGCAAATGACAGGAAAACAGAAGAGAGACATCAGGTAAGTGACAGTACTCCCCCCTAAGGCCCCTCTCTAGGTAGGAATCCCTGGCCCTAGCTTGGTTGGGTGATTGCGATGGAACCTTTTAATTAATCGTGGAGCATGGACATGTTCACTGGGTTCCCATGACCTGTCCTGTGGTCTGTATCCCTTCCACTCAATTAGATAGTATAACTTGGATTTGATTGTTTTGGAGTCCAGTATGTCTTTGACATCATACTCTGGTTCACCATCCACGACTGTGGGAGCCAGGGTTGCCTTTAATCGAGTGCCAGGTTTTACTGGTTTCGGAAGAGAAACATGGAACACCGGATGATTTTGCATGTTTGGAGGCAAGGTTTATTACATAGCAACAGGGTTGATTACTGCTTTGATGGTGTATGGACCTAGATACCTAGGGTGGAAGGTTCGAGATCCCTTCATGGGAAAGTATTTAGAGGCTAACCATACTGTATCACCAACCTGGTAAGTAGGAGCCTCCTTCTTTGGCTCTTGCTAGTTGTACCGTTGCGTTTTTGAGAACCTGGGTGATTGTGCTGTGCAATGTTTTCACTGCCGGCATTTCTAGTGTTTCTGGTGGGTCGAAGATGGAAGTTTGTGGGTGCCGTCCATACAAGACATTGGCCCTCATTACAACACCGGCAGTAACCAATGGCGCTATTAGCACCATGGTTGCTGCCGGTATTGTAACGAGTCCGCCAATGGTAAATGGGGAAATACCGACTCCATTCCAAGGTTGGCGGGGCGGTAATTCCCCATTTACCATTGGCCTTTCCCCATTCCCATTTTTGCCCCATAGGGCTCAATGGGACTGGGGAAGGTGGTAATTATGGTACCGCAAATTGTGGTACCGTAATTACCTCAAAAGTCCCTTTGCGGGTCCCTACTTTAACGGCTGGTCCAAACCAGCCGTTAAGGTCGGGAGCCACAAAGGGACCTCGTAATCAGGCGTTAAGGGTTTAAAGGCGCCGGCACCTTTTATGGCGCTGTTAACCCCTTAACGCCAGGGTCCTAATGAGGGCCATAGAATGGACCTTGTCTGGTAGTAGCATGATTTGAATTGTTATATGCATATTCTGATATCCATAACATATCTTTCCAAGTACCCTCTGTTTGGTGAAGCATGCATCTCAAATACTGTTCTAATGCCTGGTTGGTTTGTTCAGTTTGGCCATGGTGACTTGTGGATAGACGAGCATCAATTTGTGCAAGATCGCAACTCTT
This sequence comes from Ambystoma mexicanum, assembly GCF_040938575.1. Classification (NCBI taxonomy): domain Eukaryota; kingdom Metazoa; phylum Chordata; class Amphibia; order Caudata; family Ambystomatidae; genus Ambystoma; species Ambystoma mexicanum. The sequence continues at coordinate 735,657,491 of NC_090926.1, read as the reverse complement.
TTTCCAAAACTTAGAAATAAATTGACTGCCTCAATCAGATATCAAGATGGACGGGAAACCATGCAGTCGGATGATTTGTTGCAGGAGGACTTTTGCTAAAGTAGACGCTGTTGGTAGACCTTTCAGAGGAATAAAATGAGCCATCTTCGAGAACAAATCAATCACGACCAAGATGGTGGTGTAGCCATTACTAGGAGGGAGGTCTGTGATTAAGTCGACTGACAAGGTGTGCCAGGGCGTGGGTGGAACTGCCATAGGGCGTAAAAGACCCGCCGGTTTCTGTTTCTGAGACTTGTTCTGTTCACAGATCCCGCAAGAAAGTCTTTCCGACAAGTTGGCCGCCAGTAGTTCCTTCTGACCTTAGCCAGTGTCTTGGCTACTCCTGGATATCCTTCTAATAATGCGCTGTGGTAACTTGTAACAACTTGTTCCTGTAAACTCTTAATCGGAAGGTAGAGACGTCCTTGGTAAATTGGTAACTCGTCGACCACTGTGTGTTGGATGGTCTTCATGGCACATGTTTGTAATTCCTCTTTACCCATATGGAGTCGAACTTCGGTCTTAAGATCATCCAAGAAGGAGGAGGAAGCTGCCTTGAGCAAACCCAGGAGCTTGTCTTCTGGAATGATGGCTATGGGGTCTGGTGTTGCGTACGCGTCTTCTCCTTCACCCAGATGGGATAAAGCATCAGGCTTGCCATTGCGTACTCCTGGCCGGTATGTGATAACATAGTCGTATTCTGCGAAGAATATGGTCCATCGAAGTTGGCGTGATGATTGCACCCTGGCTGACTTCAGGTATTGCAGATTACGGTGTTCAGTGAGTACTGTGACTGTATGTCCAGCCCCTAAGAGGTAGTGTCTCCATACTTTGAATGCTACTTTAATTGCAAGGAGTTCTTTATCTGAGACAACATAGTTCAATTTGGGTGCTGAGAAATTTTGGCGCCAGAATGCCACAGGATGTAATTGACCCGTTGCAGGGTTTCTCTGTGAGAGGACGGCTCCCATGGCTATACTGTAAGCGTCGGTTTTGACCACATATGGAAGGTCTGGCCTTGGGTGCTGTAAAATCGGGGCTGATGTAAATTTCTGTTTCAAGATTTGAAAGGCTTTCTCCGCCTCTGTGGACCAGTTGAAAAGTTTGTTTTTCCGTAGTAGAGATGTGATTGGATGGACTATCTGGGAAAAACCAGGAATGAAACAGCAATAAAAGTTAGCAAATCCGAGGAAAATCTGGACTCCCTTCACAGAAGTTGGTGAGGGCCAGTTGAGAATTGCATCCACCTTCCGGTTGTCCATTTGAATACCTTGAGGGGTGAGAATGAATCCCAGAAACTCAACCTCTGAGACGTGGAATGAACACTTTTCCAGTTTGACGTAGAGTCGATGCTGTTGTAGTTTTTCAAAGACGGCCCGCATATGGTTGATGTGGTCTTGTTTTGTAGTGGAATATATCAGAATGTCATCGATATATACAATTGTGCAGACGTCAAGCAACTCTCGCAGTATGTCGTTCATAAAAAACAGGAACGCAGCAGGAGCATTAGAAAGCCCGAAGGGCATGACCCGGTACTCATAGAGACCATAATTAGTACGGAAGGCTGTTTTCCATTTGTCTCAATTTTTTACTCCTACCAGGTGGTACGCCCCTCTAAGGTCCAATTTGGTGTACATACATGCGTCTTTAACTTGATCTAAGAGTTCTGGAATGAGTGGTAGGGGATATTGATTTTTTTACCATTATCTGATTCAGGGATCGATAGTTGATACAGGTCCTCAGATACCCCTCCTTCTTGGGCACGAACAAGAGGGCTGATGCTGCGGGGGACTTTGATGGCCAAATGAAACCATTTGCCAGATATTGATCAAAGTAAGCCTTCAGATGAATATTCTCCTGTTCAGTTAGTGCATAGATCCGACTGCATGGAATTTGAGCACTCGGTATTAGATCTATCTGGCAGTCGTATGGTCTGTGGGGAGGAAGGGCGTTCACCTGTTCTTTCTGAAAGACGTCCTGGAAGTCAGTGTACTCTGGGGGTAACGTACCTGTCAAACCCAGTACTGCTCCTTTCTGCAATACGGTCTTCACCTGTCCTCCCGGGAGGGATACAGTCATGTAACATGAACGTGCGCACTCACTAGAGAAGGTTAGAACTCTTGCACACCAGTCAATTTGAGGATTGTGGGTCTCCAACCAAGGTATCCCCAAAATCATCTGGAATTGAGGAGCACTGATGAAGTCAAAGACGATGTCTTCCCTGTGGCCATCTTGCGAGGTCTATGAAACTTTCTCTCTGCTCGGCAAGTGGACCCCTATGTTTGCCATGCGTTGGAGTTTTCCGAGTCTTGTCCAACGTCTTCTGTGTCTATCGCACCTACTGTTTTCTTCAGTGGTTTCACAGGACAATCACGATGGAAATGTCCAGCTTTACCACAATACAGGCAGAGCTGTTGCTGTCTTCGTTTTTTTCTCTCGGCTTTTGTAAAAGGAGTCCGTAAACCCCCGATTTGCATGGGTTCTGGGTGATTCTCAGGCTGATGGGAAGGAGCCTCTCTGGTATGTACGTAAACCATTCTTCCTTATGACCGAGCTCTTCAGTCTTCTGATCTTGTAACCTATGATCTAATTGCACTGCCAGGTCAATATACTCCCCACATCCATCAGAGGGATTCATCACTTGGGATAAAACGTCCTTAAGCTCCCCTCGCAGGCCCCGATAGAACAGAGTGGTTCTTTTCTCCTCTGGCCAATTAGTTTCAGCGACCAGTCTGTTGAAGGTGGATATATACGTTAGCAGGTCTTGACTGCCCTGACAGAGTGATAACAATTTGTTGTCCAGGGCCTGGCCCGGTGTATGACGGGCAAATAACTTCTCGAGTTCCCATTGGAATCCCATGAAATTGCCTAGCATAGGATCATCCCGGTTCACCAGGTGAATTGACCAATCTGCAGCACTTCCCCCTAAGTATGATAATACGAAAGCAACCTTAGACTGGTTGGTGGGAAACACTCCTGGCCTACAAAGGAAGTGCAGGCGGCACTGGTTCATGAAGATAGCATATTTGCTAGGGTCTCCTGAGAACCACTCGGGCAGAGCCAATGGAAACGTACCTGGAAGAACTACTTGTACTGGGGGTGTCGGTGGTAGCGAGGGGTTGCTTCCCGATAGTAGGGCTTGGCCAGCGTGCGTCTGGAGCACCTGTCTGGCTAGCTCATCGGTGCGGTCCCTATTTACGACAAATTCTCTCCATTGAGCATTTGTCTCCTGCCGAGCGGCGTGCACCTTGGCTCGTAGTTCACCTTATAACTGGGCTAACTGGTCGGTGTCTGAGGTTTCCAATGGTGCTCAGGCAGAGGATTCAAATAGGGCTTTGCGTTCTGTTACGCTCCCCTTGTCTCTGCGGGAGCGTCTGGAGGCCTCGGCACTGCTGTAGGAGGGTGCGCTGAGTGATTGGGTTCTGTTCTCTGGGATTGCTCCTAGAATGAGGATATGGAGGTTATGTTATGTTCTGTCCGAATTCTTATCCTCCCACCTTCCCCCGTAACCCTGCGACCCTTCTCAGAAGTTCTACTCACCTTTTATGCCTTGAAGGTAAGCTCTCCATCCTGCTTTTCTTAGCAGGGGCTCAATGTCCGCGCTTCTGTTTTGGCGGAACCAGCTACTTCACTGGTTATAGTTTCCAAGCACAGGCCTGCTACGGCATTGGTTTTGATAGAGTTGTAGTCCTTATTGTTCCTTTAAGTCCTTGTGGAATGTTGGTGCCTGCTTAGCACGTATGCGGGCAGTGGCAGTCCTTGCGCATTGTTGGAGCCTGCTTAACATGTGTGCGGCTAAGTAGCAGTATTGGTGTGGAGTTGGTGCCTCCTTTGCACGTGTGCACGTGTGTGAGCGATATTGGCAGGTGGCACATGTGCATGTGTGCGGGCCGTAATGCCAGAGGCTGCTCGATAGTCTTGTAAGAGAAGCTTGCAATTTAGCGTAAGAATGTCACTGTTCATGGTTGTCTTGAAGTTGCGCTGCTTTCATGTGCTTTGTTTGATGCCCAACTTACTTGTCTTTCTTATTTGCAGGTATCGGCAGGTGCGGATCAGCAGATTCATGCGCAGCGTGTGCAAGCACGACGATGGGAGTCTGAGCGGGTGCTGCAAATGACAGGAATATGCAGCGGAACAGGAAAACAGAAGAGAGACCTCAGGTAAGTAAGATGCTGCTGTGCTGAAGTCGCGTGTGCAGACTGAAATGAATAATTGTCTCCTTCTATTTGCAGGTGCTGGGGCTGATGCGCGGTGAACGTTACGATGCCTAGAGCAGATTAACACGAAGCAGAGTTGCGTGCATGGGTGTGGCTTATATAGCCAGCCACACCCAGAAGCAGGCCCGCATGTGGGGAATCACAATGGTCCATTTCTCAGCCATGTTGGGGAAACAGGAAGCAACCATATCTCCCAGCTACTTACCCTATAATGAACAATGAACTTGGCACCAGATGCCCCAAGACAGGGTCCAGTTGGCCCTTTTCCTTACCCTTTGATATTTGACTGTACTGGCCCCCTGGTTCTTCCCTTTTGAGTGATGATCTGTTCTCCCCATCATGGTAACTGGAGACCCATAAGTGAGTGTGTGTATGCAGGTCAGGACTGATGGTTGTGACATGAGGTCACTTGCTCTTGTCATCTTCATTTACAGCATGTTCAATTATTCTTGACTTTTCAGGTTCATTTCTTCTTCGATTGCCTTAGTAAATAGCTTTTCTCATAGTTGTGATGTAGAGGCAGAGGAGGGGAATACAACAAGGATGATGTACTCTTCTTGCTCTTACAATATAGAGGTTGGGGAGGGACCGATGCCACAAATGAAGTATTCAGCTGCCTCTCGATAAAGTGATCATCATAAAGGCATCATCACCCTCTAAGCAAAAGTGAACACGATGGGACCAGACGATAGTACAGTGTGCCACCACCTTTCCTTCTCCCACCCATCCCCACACCCCACCTACTCCTACCCTCTACCTGCCAAAATCAGCTCCTCTGCCTAGAATTACACACATACATTTACACAACATTCACTCACTCATTTAAACATACCATTCACTTGCGCCCCTATTCATTGTACACACGCTCATTCTCAGACGTACCCAGTCCCCCATTCTTCATCCACTCCTTCACACATACATTGCATAATTGTCACGACCATAGCCCCTGGCCCTGACATTCGGGGCCTCTGGACCAAATCGCAGCATTCCTGCGTGGCTCCAAAGGCCCAATCATGCTCCCAAAGACTCTCTTGGAGTCAGGCCTGGAACCTTTGGCGCCAGGCTCATGTTGCAGAAAGAGGGGCTGTAACTGCAATGGGAATAGCACAACATGGATGCCCCCCATGGTTCAGTTCCAGAGACACCTGGGATACCTACAGACTATAAAAGCCACGCCCGAGCTGCAGAACACGCTTTGCGTTGCTCTGCACTCGCAGTGTGACGTTCACCGAGGTCTGTTCTCTGCATTCCGGGTCTACACCTGTGGAAAGAAGGAGTACATCATTATTCATCCTTACCTGCGAGTACTCCAGCGTCCGTTGTTCACTCCAGTGTCCTGAATCTCCGGCATCAAGGCGGACGCTTCCTCTGGAAATCAACCTGGAAGGAAGGAAAGAAACGAAAGATGGTATTAGTAAGCGTTCGCATTTCACATTTAAACAGTAATTCAGAAGCACGCTTACCTGAATGGAAGTCGCGGTTGGCTTATTCTCATCCCAGCCTTCCATCAATCTGCTGCAGACTACTCGACAGTGATTTCGGACATCTTCCTCTCACCACTCCGCATCCTTTCGGCAGCAACTATCCGGAACATCAAGACGACTTGTAAATAAGAATAACACAGGTTAGCACATAATAAAAGCGCACATAGCGAAGCACACAGGGCAGTCACCTACCATCTCAGGCACAGCTCCAGCCGACTCGGCCAATTCGCCATTCCTCCCGCACCTGAGGGAGGTAAAAGACATTAACAGGGGCAGTAACAATTAAGGACAAACAAGCAAAACAAAAACTTACCTGAAGAACTGAGTCGCAGCAGGTCTGGACTCACGGGCTCGCGCCAGTGAAGCAACTCGGCGGCAAGGCGCCCCAACCACAACGCACCCCTGCACAGAACTGCAGGACGGAGAGTGCACCATATCCAAATTCAAGGTGAGGAAGGCTCTCAGGGGATCGGTGGGGTCATGAGGGAGGTGGGCCCAGAGAAGAGGAGACTGTGGGCTAAATTCAAACTCCTGTATTCCAGATCAGATCCTTGGCAGAGTGAGAACCCAGGGGAGGAGAATCCAGGTCGAAGGCAGTCCAACCAGATCGGGAGGCGTCCCTGTGGATACCAGGTGAGCGCTACAATAATACATATACACACTCCTTGCACACATGCATCATGCTATATAATAAAAGGCCAGATGTATGTGTGTCCAAAGCCATCCAGCCCACTTCACCTGTTATCACTGTTAGAGGGAGCTGGTGCCTTACGTATACAACAATAAGACTTCAACTTCATCTTCCAGGTGAAAAAAATGTGTATTTCAACAATGATAACATACAATTAGCTGCAGAAAAAGAACAAGACAGGGATACCATTTTAACAGCATACTTCAAGTTGCATATACTAAGAAAATATATACTTTAAAAAAAAACATGTAACCAGAAATTCATTTGATTAAGCACTATTTCCCTAACAAAATAAATTACTTTTTAAATGTACTTATGCATTATATAATTATTCAATTTAATATTTCTTGGTATGTATTATCATATCAATAATATTCTTCAGGTGAGTTTAAAACTTTACTTGACTTCAATTTACTTTATTTTATGTTCTCATGTCTACCTCGAATCATGCTGCTTATGAATTGTATTACTCTGACATCCATCACCATTATATATTTCAGTCCAAAACCGTAAGTGGAATCCAAGACAATTAGGAGCAGATAAAACAATTAGCCGTACGTACTATGTTGAACTTTCAACGGATGCTGTGATATTTTCTTTGAAGTTATTACTTCTCCACGTAAAAGGAGCAAGATCCTTTACAATTTATTTTTCCATCAACATAAATTATGTTAAAATACACAACATAATATATGTACCTACCGAAAATTGCTTTGTTTACGCACATTAGCCCGTGTACACAGGCGTTTCCACTAGTACATACATGTGCAGCTAGCATACAACAATGCTTCCCTCCCCTCTTAGCTTAACAGAAGCAAGTGGGCAAATCAGCCCCCTCCCCACGGATGTGAAAGAGCACATATGTTGTTATATGTTGGCTCACCTACGTGGGGAGGGGCCCGATGTGCACACTTGCTTTTTGTTAAGCAGAGAGGTGGGGGAAGCCTTGACAGCTGCAAGTTTCAGAAAAGGCTTCCCTCCCATCTCTGCATAACAAAAGAAAGTGTGGAAGCCTGAGTAGCTCAATGGAATTGCCCTCTGCACAGTGACACCAGCAATGCCAGCAATCCCTGCAACCTGCAGATCTAGGACTGGCTTTAGATCGATCCTGGATATCAACATGATGTTATGCCTAGAGCGTGAAAAGAATCTCAGGCACCTGTGGGAAGAATAATGTATAATCGAGACAAAGAAATACAGCCAGGCAGTTAATAGCCTCACATTGTCATTGGACGGGCAGTCAGCAGTGAGCTGACACACTAAATGTCCACTGAAAAGCTGTTAATCAGTCTTTATTAGCAGTGAGCTAATGTCAATGAAAGGGGAGTTAAAAAGTAACGAGGTGATAAGAGTGTAAGTGTCAAATTAAAGGAGTATGCTGTAGTTTCATAGGACTACGACTGTCAACACGGGGGCAGCTGTTGTAGACCCCTTGATGCTCTGGGCCCATTTCTACTGAAAAAATTGAAAGGCCCTGATGCCGTCGCTGTGCAGATCTACCAAATGAACAAACTTGACTTGTGTCATCTGCTGTCCACTGAGCTCGGCCCAAGCAAGCATTAAGGTATCTAATTTCAGGGGGCAAGTTGTGCTGCTGAGTCAGCACAGCAGCGACATATGTCAATGGTCATCGCAGAGAGCGTGCTTGGATTGTACCTTGATTTTAAATCCCTCAGTCATCCACTTGCAGATAGGGTGGGAAACTTTAAAAATGGTTTAGCAGGACACTTTAGACATAGAGGCGCAAGAAGAGCTGTTTGTGGTGCAGGCAGACCGTGCTGCATCATTCGCGCCCCTCCTTCCCCAGTATCTACTTTTATGGTAACATGAGTGCCATGAGCATTTTAACGGACACATAGCACAAAATCACAGTAGGATTGTTATGCATACAGAGGACCAACCTGCTAGAAATCCTCTCGAGGGCCTCTCTGAGGATTTCCGATGCTATGTGTGGCAAAAGCCATGCAGACCCCTTAATTTGCATAGATACTGACATCATCAGAAGTGACATCACAGAAAATAACATTATATGAAGTTTCATGAGTCTTTGGCACTCGAGCACCATTGGATGTGACATGAAAAGACGTTTCCATGTATAATTCAAGAGACAACTAAATTTGAGTTGTGCAGTAGATGAATGATGACTATTATTAAATAATGTGGGCACTTTATAGCCGAGAAAACCATGAGAGAGCATGTGTTTTAAATAGCAAAAGCTGCAAACAACATGACTTCTAGAGAATCCCACATTTTACAGATAGGACACAGTAAGAAATGATTTGCCCAGGATGACACACTTTGGTTTAGTGGTGTTTCCAAGATTTGGTCCTAGTTTGCAATGTAAGCACTTGACCTGACCACGTATCTTCCCAGCTATAGTTCATGAAAGTAATTGTTATTTCTGTTTCAAGAGCTTAAATAATAATTATATTTAAAGCAATGCCTTGAAAAGTGCATAAATGATATCAACAGCTCACCGTGTAATTTGCAAATTGTTATAGTAACATGTCTGTCAGTCCAGAAAAAGTAGACACCCCTCGATCGTAAGGCAATGTACTTTGTTGGCCGAAGACCAACCGCCTCATGTGTTTAATGTTAGAAATATATAGCCATAAGCTTGACTAAGGTGCGGCCATTTTAAGGTGACTGAAATCGCCATTTTGTTTTCTCTAACGTTTGCCTTTTCCTTTGTGTCAAAACTGCTTTGCTGAAAAATTATTCTGCTCCACTAGTGCATAACGCAAGGCCGTGAGAGACATGTTGAAACATAACGCAGCAACCCAGACAGAAATGCCCGGTCTCCTCACTCACAAATCCTTGTAAGTAGGCAGCGAGGCATTCTAATCAGTACACAGGTGCCAGCTAGTCTCGTCAATACAGTAGAAATGTTAGAAGCGAACATTAAATGACTTGAATTATGCTCTTCTTTGCGGCCCCCCTTTCCTGAGCCCTGTAGAGCCCTGGAGAGCAAGCTGACCCCCAGCACCCAAATAGAAACTAGGAGGTAGCAAGGCCTGGAATGTGTCTCTCCCCTACGCACAGCTTGCTTGCAAAAACAGAAGCATTGTGTTCTTTAAAACAAAGACTTATGTCTGTAGACTCGCAGAATTGCAAACTGTTGCAAAAGGAATGTTTGAAGGAGTCATAGTCGTCACCATTGTCAATCATCGTACCCAATTCAAAGGAAATGTATTAGGGGTGGTATTGGATGTGTCACTACTGATTGTAAGATGCTTGCTTTGTAAATATGTAACTGTTGTATGATTTTCACTCTCTTGCGCCCCCTGGAGTCTGGAAACACACGTCGCTTGGCATGGGACCCAGTTGGCCAACTGAGACTATTTGCTTTGCAATAAACCCTAGCTTTTGGGAATACAACCTTGTGTCTGGCGTATCAGTTTGTGTGTGGTGATTGTGCCTTGTTTCCATATGCGAGGGTCCCTCAGGGGCCCCTTCAGGTCGAGCAAAACAAATATGATTATAGATTTGTTTTCCCCACCCTGAAGAGAAAGTTACAGAAGCATCCCGAAAACATATGTAAGCCTAAAATAATCTCCTTCGGGTTCTAAAACTGTATTGACTGTAACAGCAGATACTACACTGTATGACGTCATCTGATGCAGTCATTATGTCACACGGCATGCAGCCGTATCCCCCTTCCATTTATTCACCAACCATTCACACCTCTTATGGGACAATCCGCCTTCAGTCCCTCTTGTTATTGCACTGCTCTACTAACACAGACCAAGACCCCAGGGACGTGGCTGGGCTTCCCTGAGCTTTGAATGATCATGCAAAAACATGTGAACTCTGAGCCAGGAAGGCTTTGGACAGCTGCTAATGGGAATAGACAAAACGTTGGGACTTTACGCTGTCCTGGAAAGATTGTGTGTGGGGCGATGTACTCATGCCTTAAAATATGGGCGAGTTGGCCATCTTACTGATCTTACTGATAGACAGGGCAGTTTCTAGTCCATTTGGTGCCCAGGGCAAAACACTAGGAATGCGCCCCACGAGAACCCATCCCGCGCACCACTCCTACCGCACCCCAAATGCCACTCCCACCGCACCCCGCGCGCCACTCCCACCACACCCCATGCACCACTCCCAAACTACACCATTAAGGAACTCCAACCCAAAGTCAAACAGTCCGTCACACAAGGAATGAATTGCCATTTGCAATGGTGGGCCACCTTTTCATTGGTGACCAAGACAATTTTATGACCTAGTCCCACTTAGGCTGCAGATAATGAAGACTGGGCACACCAAGTGACCATGAATATGGCTTAGGATGCAGTATATAAAACCAACAAAGAACACAAGATGCTGAAGGGGGTTTGGAGGCAACCTAATCAAAAATGGCAATGACAAGGAGACACCTGAACCCAATAAACAATCCCTTTAAAATTCTTTGAATGGGAATCAAGAGTATGCTTTGATACAGTAAAGTCTGACTGTTGACTTGTTATAAGGATACATGGACCCGGATTATTTATTTATACATGCAATGTTTGTGGGGTACCTGTATATTTATTTATTTATGCAATGTTTGTCGGATCCAGGTATCCGACAAACATTGCATGAATAAATAAATTATCCGTGTCCATGTACCTGAAAAACATTGAATAAATAAATAAATAAACCGGGTTGTGGCTTAAGGAATATTTACTCAGCAACATTGGTCAAAACTATTATCAGCATAATGAAGTAACTCATCACCAGTGCCATGGAAGTGGTTTGAAGTGGAATTGATATATAGTTTGGAAAAGAAGCAGCATGCAAGTAATAGCACTGTTTTAAACTATTATTTTGGGCATTTCGTGGGCTTGCAGGGATGCACCGTGGCCCAAACGGGTCTACGTTTGTACCGTGTCTGGGCCCACGGTGCATCCCTGCAAGGCCAAGACCCTTCAACTATCCCCCCAATCTTCGATAAAGAAATTAATAAATACATAAAGAAAGAGAAACAAGGGCATTCACTTAAACGTTTTTAAGCGCTTAATATGCTGCAATAGTGGCGCTTGTATGAATGTGAGTCAGAGAGTGTGAAGTGTTAACTTGCACACCTGCAGAGAGGCAAAGCTGCCTACAATGCACACCCACTCCCCACACCCCACTGCATCTCCCCTCCCATCACAATGCTGGCACGAAACCATTCAGTGACTAATGGGCCACCATTAGCAGTTTCCTGCCGGCATTGTGATGGGAGGGGCTGGCCTTAGCTGCAGGGGGAACTGAAGTTTTCTTATTGTTGTGCTTATGCCCCCACCCCAGCCCAACCCACCCCAAGTGTCGAAAGTGCTTGAAGGAACCTCTGACTGTCAGAAGAGGCAGCGCCAGGAACTCTCCCCACGGCAATCGCACCGCCCGGCAAACTGGGGAATTTCATCCCCTCAAGCCTGGAGGGGCTCCAGGGACCGTGGCAATCGCGCCCGCTGCACAGTTGTGCCCGGTGTAGCTGCTCGCCTCGCCCGTGCCTACTGACAGACTCCCTCTTAATGAGATGTGTTGGCTCCGCTTGCTGGCTGCTTTAATCCCTTCCCCTGCAAGGAGTTGCCCAGATAAGAGAGAGTACATGATGACCTCATGGAAAGATAAGTTAAAAGAAAGAAAACACGTGTTTTGTCCATATGTGAATGCAGCGTGTGTGTATGAGGGCAAAAGCGAATGAGCGCTCTTACGTCTGTTTGTGAATCTGTGTGCATGCGTGCAAGTGGACTTGTGTGTGTGTTTATGTGAGTGTGTGGTGCATACATGTGCGTGTGTCTGGAGGGCAACTACACTAGCACCTTGACTGTGCTTTACAGTGTCTGGCTTGCTAACATTGACAGTACCCGTAACTGCATATTTGTAAACATATTGCACTGGTTTGGCCCCATCTACTTTCTATATGGATCGCGTGCAGCATTTCGACATGCTATTCATCAGTTAACCACTAGGCGGCTCCTTATAATTCAACAGGGTTGGGAGCACTTGCTCCTTCATGTCTGCTTCTCACCGAAGGCGTGCTGTGAGTGAGAGGAGAAAGTGCCCTGATGCCCGTCACTATGCAGCAACGGTGGCCGCAGAGCTGAATATCTACAAGATTTGCCCGCGATGCATGCGGAACCAGGGTTCGATCCTTGCGTGACCCTCATCAGTAGGGTGTACGCCTAATCAACTGAGTGACCCTTCAATCATCTGATTCGCCCACCTCTGCTATTTTACTTGAGTCCATTGATTGATATATTTTACACCTGCAGCATATATTTAGTAAATATTGTATTTACCCCCTTTCTGTGCTTGTGTCATGTTTTTTTGCTATAGAGATTATTATTTTCGAATTGTTTTTTGTAATAGAGCAATGAAATTAAAACAAAAGCACAAAAATACATTTTTTAAAGACATTCATTTAAGAAATTAATTTAATGTTTACGTTTTGCAACTGCAGCATTTATTAAGTATGTATTTATGATTTTCATATTTGATTTACAAACAGAAACAATCGACTGTGTGCAAGAAACCTCAATGAACACTACAGTACCTTGATCAAAGGTAAAGTCCAGCTCACGTTGCTTTCCCTTCTCCTATTTCCCACAGCCAGATTAGTTATTGTTTTTTGTATTATAATTGCTGAAGGACATCAGAGCAGAAGCACCAAAATAGATTTGGAAAAAAAAACATTCCAAAAGGTATCAGTGGAGGTGGGGAGCAAACCCACTGTGACGAGCAAGCCTGGAGAAGGGAAAATGGGATTCAACCCATCCCCATGTCTCAAAGTATACTACCGATGTGCCCTTGCCCCGCCGGCAACATGTGGAGCACCGCTCTTGGATGTTATGCTTTAGTTACAGCATTATTAAGGAGGGGGCGCACACTTTTTGTCCCTTGTCTCTTGCTATCCGGCCTCAACTCCCGCCTCTCTCTCTTCTCCATTCTTGACTGCCTTTACAGGCAAGGAGCGCTTTCACTCCTGACTTTAAGCTGCCCCCAGTGGCAGATTTAAGACAAAGGGCCCCAAGAGCAAGACTGACAGAGGGCCCTGGTTAGGTGGGCAATGGGGGCGGAGTTTAGGGTGCGAAGAGTTAATGACTATCACTTGTGCGAAATATGTTTCCGGTTTTTGTACTATTGGAGTTGTGTGTTCAGGGGTAAAACTCTGCCTAGACACAGTCTGGTTATCTCACTGTTTTTTGCTGACATAAAGTGATAGTCCTAGGATCATGTAATTTGTTCATTCTCCACTTCCATCTGCTCACCCCTTCCAAAATCACATGCTCTCCAGTACCCCTCCCAAAATTGTCTGCATTCCTCTTGCATATTTATGCTCCTGTGTTTCCTTCCAGAAGTCCCCTCACTACTTTGAACTTCCAATTGCTGCACCTTTCAGCTTCCATCAGTCTCCCATCCCTCCCACATTCCATCCACTCCTCTGTTTACCTCCCACCCGCTCCCCTCTTCTCCATAAGGAAAACTATTGTCAAAGCATGAAAAATATAAACTGTGTCTTCCAGAGCCCTGGACAAGAGCCTAAGAAGTGAATCCCAATGAATCCTACCCTAAGAATAAAAGTGATGTCCCTTTTATTCAACATATATGCAATAATTCAGCAATAAAAACGAGTACAAATGCAAGGCAAACGAGAAGGAAGAAAAATAGTGTGGAAACATCAATCTACCAATCTTCACTTCCCATCTGCTTTCCCCTTTCCTATTCCACTCACCCGCATCCCGCTTCCCCTTTACACCCACTCCCCTCCCAGCAGCTCCCCCCTTACCACCATTCCTATTTACCATCATTTTCAAGCTCCCCCACAATGTCTTCTTGGCCTGGCTGGGTAAGAATCGCGGAGGATGCCTCCTTTCCTCTGCGAGGGCTGAGCAACAAAGCCCAAGTCCTTATTCCATCTCAACTTCAGCGTGCTCCATCAATGCTTTCCTGAACACTGTGGCAAGTCCCAACAGGCCACAGAAGATGGACATGCGGGCCCGCCATCTTGTTGAGAAAGATAGACCAGCCTTCCCTAAGAAAACCGCAGTATTGAAACATTTTGTGGCTTACAAAATGACATTTTGAAGCACACCATTGTATTTTTTGTGACCTAATGGCAGAACATTTTTAATTGAGTTGAATGTTTGAAGGTGTGCTAGCATGTAGAAGAGAGAGCCAGAGTGCAACAGCACCAGCAATTGGAAATGCACCCAATATCTTCAGGGTTTCACACACATGTGGAAAAAACATCAGCTACATTATATGGTGAATATGAAGGGTCACTATTATTATATATGGAGCAACACTCCCATGAGTTAGACTGCTTTGGAATAGCATATACTGCGAACTAAATCCCTCTTAGCGAGACCTAATTTTGACAGGTAAGGCACAGTAAAATTAAATGATTTTCCCAGGACCACACATTTTGGCTACGTTGTAAAGTCAGAATTTGAGCGTAGTCCGAAATGCAGGTACTTGACCATGTATGTACCTTCCCTTCTCAAGTTGGTACAAATATATGTTACTGTTTGGGCATGAATACATTCATACTCCATTATATACAGATGAGTTCAAAAGTACATGTCACATGATAAACCTACCTGACAATGGTATACATCGTTATAGAAACGCCTTGATAAAAAAAAGTAAGGGGTCATTTTGTTCTGATTTCTAAGTTGCACTGAGGAACCATTTCTATTTGCACTTTTTTGCAAAGAAGTTTGTCCATGTCATTTTAATTGTTCCCAACATGTAGTGGAAACGTAAATACTAACACTCGGACAACAGTGTCTTTAATATTCCCTTTTCTACTATGTGTCTGCAAAAGTGTAAATCCCTCCTGCAAATAACAATTGTTGAACATTTTACAATGGATGTCTTTGGAATCTGCATGCTTTTATCTAACATAAAAGTCAGGCGGATTCCATAGTAATCCATTGGTTTTCACCAGCATAAAAGTACATGCTAGTGGAAAACCAAGCATATTTGATAAGGGTACTTGGGAGAGCAGGCAAACATGTTAAGTCTGCTTTGCTCTTCAACATCACATGCCAAATCATACAAAATCCTGCAGTGCATAAATAGTGTCGGTAAACACTTTTGCCACCACTTGTTCCACTCCGCAGGACTTGGAAAATTACCTCATATGATTGTAGCTTTATTTTCCACATCCTGCATGTAAGTCTACAAGTTCCAGCATGAAAATGAATGAGTACCTACACAAATCACTTACAGACACAAAGTGAAATGAAAAGCATGATAAGTTAATGGTTCACATAGCTTGCAGCTTGTTCTGTACCCATAACATTTCCAATCATCCAACATTTACACTTAAATAGCTTATTAGAACCGTATATAATTTTAAGAAATAAGGTGCCAAAGCAATGTTCACTGCCAGTTACCCTTTGCCCTCTCTAATCAGTTCCTGTTGTAAATAGTATGCTGCACAGAAACGTTAAAAAGATAAGACCTCATTGGGAGGCCCTGTACAACCATAGCTGATTGTCTTTGAGGGGAAGAGGCAGCGGCATTTCTCCCTTGTCCAACTGTTAAATCAGCCTCTGGCTGCACCCCTGTCATCGACCTGGCAATGGTGCTATAACAGGCCCCTAGTTAGTGGGTAATTGTGTTCCAGGCACCAAACACTTAGCCCCTTTACTCTAGCACCTTTAATTTGGTATCCCATGAATACGATCATTAATATTGCTTCCATTGCTACAAGATTTCCTCCGAAAATATAGGAATTGAAGTTGTTGTGATTGCCAGTCAACTCCCTGATGCGTTTTTGCTAACAGTTCCCAGCAATCACCCGTGACCACAGATGGAGATGGGTATCTGGGTAACATTTCCATGTACATTCAACCTGTGGTGATAGTTAGAGAAGTGTTTTACAGTGGCAATATTGGCATGAACATAGGCACATGTAGCATGAAAACTTGTTTTACAGGGCCTCTTGGCATATATTGTAGACAAAGGCATCATGAACATGTGCTTTACAGTTGCAGTGCTGGCATATATTATAGCTATCATCACGAGGGACAAGGATGATCACCTAGGGTACAGCCCGTTAACCGCATCACTCCCCAACATTCCCTAGTTCCCCTAGCTCCCCCTTCCATACCGAGCCATTTCACCGAGAGCAAGCCCCTGGGATATTGCCAGAGCAGAACAAACTGAGATGAGAACTAACAGAACAACCATGAAGAGTAACCAACTCTTAAGTACTGCCATGAGGTGACTCACTGGAGGTATGAGCAATGAAAAAGAGACATTGGCCATCATTACGAGTTTGGCGGTAACTATGCCGCTATTGGCGGCATGGCTGGCGCTGAAATCGCGTCGGGGTCCGGGTCCTCGGAATGAGGACTTACCAGGCCATTCCGAGTTCAGAAGGCCCGGTAATTCCTCCCTCCAAGGACCCGGACACGGTCCTTCCCCATTCCCATTCAGCCCCCATAGGGCTGAATGGGAATGGGAGAGGGAGCAAACAATGGGCCATTACAAGATGGCCCGTTGTTTGCTCCCTCTTCCCCTCGCAGGACCCGGTAAACACGCCTGGTTTTCCCAGGCATGCTTACTGTGTCCCGCGAGGGGAACTTGTAATGCGGCGGTACAGATTCAACGGCGCCGGCACCTTTTACGGCGCCGTTCACTCCGTACCGCCAGGGTCGTAATGAGGCCCATTATCTGCAGGTGTTGATGCTACGCTGGGGTGGAGTCCCGAAGATAAAAAAGGAAAGAGAAGAGGGACTAAGTAGAGTATGATCACAGTGAAACCAGGAGCCCGTTGGAGCCCAGGAGTTTCAAACACTGAGTGAGGGCTGGAATAAAGGCTGTGCAGGGGACACCAGCGGCAGGCTGGGACAGTCCATTGTGGGTCTGTGTGGAGCAGACCCAACTTCAAGGCCGAAGTGACGAAGCAGTGGTGTGATCACAATGAGATGGACCTTGGGGACCCAGAGCGAACCCAAGACAGTAAGGAGCGAATGACTGCGAAGGTGCACTGGGACTGTCGAAGAGGACACAAAGACACGATGAAGACGCTGACAAGGAACCCCATCCCAAAAAGGACCAGTGACGTACCGCATCCTGCAAGAGGGTAAAGAAATGCAGGGGAGACTCGGTAGTGATACGGGGAGGCAGAGAGAGGGACACGAGGTAATTTTCCTCACTCCAGTGGCAGCTATGGGACTTTTGGGGAACAGAACTGTGTATAGTGCATCAGGGA
The DNA here is from genome assembly GCF_040938575.1 of Ambystoma mexicanum. Lineage (NCBI taxonomy): Eukaryota > Metazoa > Chordata > Amphibia > Caudata > Ambystomatidae > Ambystoma > Ambystoma mexicanum. The sequence goes on along the minus strand of NC_090926.1, from coordinate 735,639,863 downwards.
GGATCTCCCTAGTCCTAGTAGTAATGAGGAAGTTATGGGACACTGGAAGAGGGAACCAATCATCTGAGGAGAACCTTCTCATCCCAGTGGCAGTGGTAAACACACTGACCACCAGAGAAGGGTCTGGGAACCTAACAACAGTGAAGCAAGCATCTGAGGAGAAGTTCTTCATTGCAGTGGCAGCAATAAGCTTACTGACCACCATAAAAGGGTCTAAGAATTTACTAAGAGGGAACTAAGCATCCAAGGAGAACTTCCTCGTTGCAGTGGCAGTAATATGCCCACTGACCACCAGAGAAGGGTCTGGGACTCCAACCAAAAGGAACTGAGCATCCGAGGAGAACCTCCTCATTGCAGTGGCAACCATAAACCCACTGACCACCAGAGAAAGGTCTGGGACCCCAACACAAGGAATCTGAGAATCAGGGGAGAACGTCCTCATTGGAGTGGCAAAGATAAGTCCACTGACCAGCAGAGAAGTGTTTGGGACTTTGCCAGTACCGAAAGAAAATGGCAAAACATACAGCAAGTTGAAAGACACGAAAAATAACTTTTCAAATACCAGGAGATGGGAGTCACTCTTCCGGGGATGACACATAAAACCCTTGGGGCAGAAACAAGAAATGCCACGGGAAGGGAGTCACCCACCCCTTGGCCTTATTGTGAACTGTACAGATCAGCACCAGGAGAAGGGAGTCATTGTCCTGGTCCAGAATCTGGAGTTGTGCAAAGGTTTTAAGGATCCCACAAGCTAGGCGAATGGAGTCATTCCCTCTGACAACCTTTTTGCAAGAGAACATTCTTTTGAACAGCACCCGAATACCAGGAGAAGGGAGTCATTCTCCTGGAGAAGGACATTTCTATTGGATTATATTGGTCTTTAGTTGTATATTGAGGGATAGAAGTAAGATGTGATACAAGACGGTGGACTTTGATTTCGGCGTCCATCCTGACAGATCCTTTAGTATTAGTTTGAGGCAAGGAAACCCCTCTTAGATGATAGGGATAGTGATGGTCTCTTTTCTATAAATGAAAGTCTAAAACCACCACCATGTCACCTGTGTGTCAGCTTCCTTCTTCAACACCCTTACAGCACCCAGATCATGAACATGTGCTTTACAGTGGTAGTGATGGCATACATTGTGGAAACCAACATCAAAGTGTTTCACAGTGGCAGTAGTGGAATATATTCAGAATCCAGGCATCATGAAAATGTATAATGTACATGTGTACTGTTGGGGATATTGCAACCATTTATTGAATTATTTCATGTGTTACCCTACTGGGCAGATTGCAAATTGCGTCAATTGTAGCCACATTCTGTATCATACCTTTTGTTGTTAAAAGAGTCATCTCAAGCCATTATTTAAATAGTGTCTTGGTAGGAGAACCACCTACATTAATTTGGGTTCCATCGCTATGCATGGTTTTTCACGTACATTTGGGGGAAATATGAATGGACCTCCAATTAAAAAGAAATCACCAGCTCTCTACACCACTGATTGGTCCAAAAACACAGATTTCCATGTCCAGTTCAAACATATCAGAAACAAGGAACAACTGAATATCATGTATTTGCACTTGTCTGTCAACCAAGCAATATCTGTAGGAGAGCACGCAGGGCAACAGCTAACATTGTGTAACACAATTTGGATGATCTCAGAAACTGAGAAGAAGCACAAGCATCCACATTTTTGAGGGAAGACATGGAAGGAACAGCTGGAGCTGAATAGGTCAAGGTGGAAAGAACAAGAAGGTTAAGATACAAACTAATAGAGGAGCAGAGCATACACGCTCAGATGGAGTACAGAAAATAGACTCAGTGAGGAGTACAGTGCACATTCTCGGAAGAGGGAACATGTGTTGGCTCAGAGAGAGAGTGTACACAGGCTGAGAAGGGCAGGAGTGCACAGGCTAAGAGAGGGAACAACACAACTTTGAAAAGGGGGGTACACGGGCTCGGAATGAGTGAGCTGTGCTATGATTCATGTGGAGGGTGGGGCACGCAGAGGCAAATACCAAGTGATGTCTCAAGTTAGCAGTGAAGTTCCAAAGCGACAGAAAATGTCCAGTGTGGGGACAACTGTTGTAGTGTGAGATAATCCATTCCCAATATGGCAAGCACCAGTTTCTGTCAAGATCTAGTATGGAGGATGATAGTTCCATTGAGAAGGCTAAACATTCCAGTAAGGGGTGACCGGGCAAGCAATGAGATTTCTGGGAGCGAAAAGATGCCGGCAGTTGCAGGTTTACTTGATTTTATTTTTGGGTTATTTGTATTGCACCTATTCAGCAAATGGTGTTTCAAGGCGCAACAGGACAAAAGAGGGGGGGGGGGCCTCAAGGATGAAGAAAAACAAAATGGTCCTACTAGGACTTGTGTCATTCGGATCATGCAAGTGCAGTAACAAGAAGTGCAGGGGAGTGGGAGAGGTGGGGGAGGTGCCGAGCAGAATGGAACAGGCTAATGCTAAGAAGGTAAATGAGGTGCAGGTGGAGAGGGGATAGTGCACGTGCTGGGAGGGAGAGGGCTCCTGGGCTCGGTGAGTGCTAAAGGGATGCCAGGTGGGCAAGTGCCAGAGGAATTCAGGGAGTGCAGGAAATGAAGGTCAGTATGCTAAGTGTGAGAACAGGGCTGGATGGGCTCAGTAGGGGTGCAGGGCCCTCCAGATCAGTGCTTGGGGAGGGAGCCCAGTAGGGCAAGTGCAGATTTGGGATGGGGGTCAGGGTAGACCGAGTTGCTGGGTTGACTGGGTGAGGCAGGCCGAATGCCCTGTATGAATCAGAAGGAAAACAGGCAGCCAGTCAAAATGCTGTGAAGGGGGACATTAGCAGGGGAGGGAGAGAGGGAAGGAAGAAGAAAAGAGGAAGGTCTTGAGAAACTTGTAGAACTTAAGGAGATCCGGCTCAAGCCTGAGAGAGGCAGGGAGTCCATTGCAGAGGGAGGCTCCTGCGGAAGAGAGAGACCTACCCCTCCACCCCCACTCTCTGGAAAAGCGCCTGAACTGCAAAGAGTTAGAACTAGAAGACTGAAGGCTCTAGCAGGGAGGTATTTAGGGAGAGATATGATATGATAGTTTATATAGCGTCTATACACAATGTGTTTCAAAGCGCTTCAAGGCAAGGGAGGGAACAAGGGAAAATACAATGACATTCATACAGGCCATGAACAGTAAGGATGTGAAATTAACTATCGTACTCGGCATGACGACATTTCAGATAGTGCAAGAGCAATGACATAGATAAGGAAGGGAGGGGGAGAGTAGGAAGGAAATGGAAACAGACAGGTGACTACCGTACTAGGCCTGATGACATTTCAGATAGTGCTGGCGGGGGGGTGGGAGGAAAAAACAGTAATGGGAGGGTGGAGGAAACAGACGAGGTTGCTATCATATTAGGTCCAGGGACAATTATGATAGAGTAAGTGCATAGAAGAAAGTAAGGAGAGGAGATAGGAAAAGGGAGAAGGGAGAAGGAGGAGAGAACAGAGATTAAGCAGTCAAAAAGAGTGGAGAAGCAAGAGGGGAGAGTGAATACAATTGCAGAAGTCAGCAGTAACACATAATGTTGCAAGCCAGGATACAAGATGAAGATGAGAACAGCATGATTCAGGGCCACCATGAGTACAAGATGCAAAGGAAGTCCAGCATGAGAGTTGAAAAAGGGTGACGCACCGTGAATGAATGAAGTCCATAAAAGACAAATCCAGCATTGGCCACAAGACGGTGATGGTGAACTCAGAATGTATCAGGACGGACTCCTGCAGAAGTAGGCTGGAGGAGGTTAAGGGGGAGGAGGGTAGAAGAATCAAGCAAAACAGGCAACACCTGTTTGCGAGAAGGGGGACACAGGGAACATCACAGCGGGACAAGAGAGGTTGGGATGGCCTGTGGGAACAGAGGAGGTAACACATGTTGGTGCATGCTTACCTGCTGTCTGAGCGGGGGTCGGGCCCTGGGTCCTCCTGCTCCGAACAGGTCCAAACAGGAATTGCCCTTTTCTTAGACTGCCCTTCGCTTCGGACTCCCGGGCGAGAGACACAATTGATCTATTAGTTAAGAGCAGGAAGGAAGAGGCAGGGCTAAGAAGGTGGGTGGTGCTTAGGCCAGGTGACCTAGATCCACTTGCACCTCCTCCCCATCTGCAAAGAAAAAGAGGCTGGAGGGCTCCTTAAGTAGGAAAAAGAGTGGCAAGCAGGAAGGCACCAGGTGGGCGGGGCTTGCTAAGTGGTGAAAAGGAGCGGCAAGCAGGAATGCACCAGGTGGGCGGGGCTTGCTAAGTGGTGAAAAAGAGCGGCAGGCAGGAAGGCACCAGGTAGGCGGGGCTTAGGCCAGGTGACCTAGATCCACTTGCGCCTCCTCCCAATCTGCAAAGGAAAAGAGGCTGGAGGGCTCCATAAGTAGGAAAAAGAGCAGCAAGCAGGAAGGCACCAGGTGGGCGGGGCTTGCGAAGTGGTGAAAAGGAGTGGCAAGCAGGAAGGCACCAGGTGGGTGGGGCTTGCTAAATGGTGAAAAAGAGAGACAGGCAGGAAGGCACCAGGTGGGCGGGGCTTGCTAAGTGGTGAAAAGGAGCGGCAGGCAGGAAGGCCTTGGATGCAAGGAAGATGTTGGATGTAGCAGGGTCCAAGGCCCCAGAAAGCCTTGTGAATAATGCAGAGGGTCTTAATCTCTGTATCCAGGGCCGGTCTTTCACCAGATTGCAACCCAGGCGGGAAGCATCGTTGGCTCCACCCACCCACATCTGACCCCTAAAAATGACAACCAGAAAATGTGTTACAAATGTTATAAATAGGGCACTTCATTAAGAACCAGATAGAAATACAAATGCAATAGAAAATGCATACACTAGACACTAGGCTCAGCCTTCTTAGGCTTCTACTCAAGAGGAACATGAGCACACTCTTTTTGCTTAACACATTTCAATATGTAATGCATGGATTTGTTGTTTTGCTCTTCTTTAGTAAAAGCCAATCCTAAGCTCACATTTCTAATAATTAGACATGAGACCATATTTGCTTTCCTGAGTTACAGACTGGTCTCAAATGCCAGCTTCAGCACAAAGTGTGTGATCCTGGACACATGATTTTATCTCACTTTGGCTTATCTGCCGAAATTCGAAGAGCCTAGAAGTTATTCAATCCATACTATAGCATACATGCCAGCAACACACTGACTTACCTTACTGATCGGCAGAAAAGGCAGAAGCACTCGGCACCCGCTGCCTGCACAGACCGGTCACGTTGCCCCAGTGGCAAAGTCAGCAGGCTCTGGCTCACTGGGTCTGGCTGCGACTGGGCCTTCTGATTCGTTCACAATTCCATGCAATTTCTGACTGACAAAGACTAGTCTCGGGACAGCAAGTCAAGGAAGGGCAGGCTGCACATGCCCAGCAGCTCTCCTCCAAGCTGAGTGAATGAATCCTACTCAGCAGGGGTCAAGTCCTAAAAGTTAAAGTGAGGGGACTCATCAACAAATGCAATGGGATGTGACGTTGCCAGAAATGACCATACCAAGGTGAAATAACACTACACCAGCTGCACACATATCCGGTGCACCCACGCACTATACAACACTCTCTCTCTCTACTGACTTGAACTACGGTTCCCGAGGGCATTCAACATACCGGCACTTTGGGATCATACCAATGATACATAAGGCGCTATACACATGCCAAGTAACATATCAGAACATAATATTTCATTCAATTGGCTTTGCATAACCACCCAAACTGCACAGGAGGAATGGCATTTGCCTTTTCATAAAATCAACACACACAAAACCAAGAGAGGATATTTTCTTCTAATAGTGTTTTTGAAAACGTTTCATGATAACGGGGCCAGACAACGGCGACGGGCTGTACTGCCCACAGGCGGCGTTGCCAGTTGCCAGCCCCCCCCCCATCTCGGGGACACCTCAGTCACTGCTACACCCATTATTTCGGTCTACATCATAAAAACAGCCCCCCTACCCCCACTCACCCCCTGCCTTACCCCCCCTTCAAGATATCTGTGTTTTTTCTCTGGTTCCAGTGCGGGAATCAATGGCTGGGCTGCTTGCAGTACATGGGAGAAAGCAATATGCCTGGTGTAGAGGGGATGATGGAGAGGGCAAGGTGCAGGAGGTCTTCAGAAACCACCCCTCACCCACCTGGAACCCTTTTAAGGAACTGCGCTTTCGGTTTCTGGCTCTTTAACTGCCCACCCACCCGAATAACAGGGGGAAGGAATAGTGCACCGGCACGTTTTAAATTCAATTGTTCAATGCATGCAATAATGCTTTAATGAGGGAGAAAGAGGGATAGCGTGTGAGTGAGAGGGGACACAGCTAGAACAAGAGAGATAGAAAGGGAGTGAGAGGCAGAGGGACACAGTGAGAAGGAGAGAGCGAAGGAAAGGGAAAATGGAGACGAGGTCCACACAGCTTGACCCCCGACACGAGCAGCACACAAGCATACGCACGCGCGCACGACGTGAAGGCAAGAAACAAACACAGGAGCCCAGGCCCTTTATGTTTACACAAAACTGCACCGCTCATATAAGATGAGCATGCAACTAGGGTGCAGGACGACACCTGTGCTTGGAACCAATCGCACGTGCAGGGTGATCACTTTGGATCCCTATTGCTAACATGAACAGTTCCTGTGATTAAGGACACCCGAATGCAGGGGATTCGTACCTGTCTGAAAGCAGGCATTCATTACTTAGCCCAGGAATTCCATTAAAGGATAACAGCTCGTGCACCTTTGCTGTGTGCCCACTTCATTGCATGTATGATTTGACACTTCCCAGGTGGAACCCAAAGAAAAAACAACTCTCACAGATGCTTTTGATTAATTTTCAAGGTGGCGTCTGAATCAGCACGCACCTGCTTTCTTTTTACAGTGTGCACCTACAGTACCTGGGATTACCTTATGACCACTGCAGCCTTTGGAGATGTCTGTGCCATGTGGGGCTGGGTGCCTGGCAGATCCCAGCCAGCCACACCTTCCTATTTGTGTTTCGCCAGTGACACGCCGGCCAGCGTTAACTACCCACCACTTGTGGTTTCCTACAAATCGGCCAAGGTCCACCTCCTCCCACTCACCTGCCCTAAACGCATCCATCTCGACCATTTTGTCACATGAGTGGACAAACTGAAAGGTGCTGGGGGTTGCCGCTGTGTGACCCTCTTGACATCGCAGGTGCAGATGTAAACATGGGATGGGGGGCAAACTTAACCAAGCGGCTGCTCCGTTGGGCCTTATCATGGCCCCAGACAATAGGTGTAATCGGCAGCACCCCATGGAGGGGCCACGCGGATCTCTTACGAGCTCACACATCAGAGACCCACGGTGCACCGTGCACGTGCTGTCATTGATACACATTCTGGGTGCATCGCTTCTCAGCCACACCAGGAGGGGCCCAAAGGGACTGGCTAATGATAGCAGGTCCACAATGGCGCTGCTCAATCAACGGGTGGAAGGGCGCCTGGCTGGCAGGCTGCGCGGGGGTCAGCGACCGATGAGCAGGCACTGGAGAGAGACATAGGGGGTGAGAGACGGGCATACAGCCAGAACAGACCGTGAGAGAGCACCTAGCATTGGGAGCCAGCTAATCTTCACGATAACGGGGCCAGGCAACGGCGACCGGCGTACTACCCTCTGCCAGGCCCCATAGTGTTATCCGAAACGCTGAAGAAATCTTCTTCGGTGTAGCCAGACGCAATCACGTATATACATGATGATGAAACTGTCAACTTCAAGTGTGTGTGTGTCCACACCACCGACCACACGTCGGAACAAATGCGTGTTTGCATATCTTGTCATGTTACGTATCTTGGTGGCCCACCAACAAGATACGTAACATGGACAAGATGTGTTTCATGTATATGTGTGATTGCGTCTCAGGCATGTTGGTGCATGCATCGATCTCTTTGTTGCATAGTCGCCCGGCCCCTGGCCCCAAACACTTACCTGATGGCATGCACCCACTCCACTCCTGTTTTCCAAATGGCGGGGCTGAAAAGACAACAATGCCAGCCAGCCCCATTGATGGCGCGCACATAGCCTAAGGGCACGCGCACGTGCGCGCCCATCATGGACCTGGCTGGCGCCAGCGCCACCGGGGCCTGTGGGAAGTGAAACAAATGTTGCTAATTGCTAATTTGTCAATTGCTGCTGGCTGCTGCCCTGCCCTGCCTGAGAGCAAAGGCTGCAGCCTGAAGCAGTGCTCCGACCTAATACATGGTCACGGACGTCAAAATCAAGGCCTGTCTGGTGCGTGTGGCCTGGTGTGGCTTGGCACTGCCGTGCGGCTCCCCCTAGAGGCTGACTGACATCAGGCAGCCACCTGAGCTGCCTGACGCAAAGACTGGCCCTGCTTGCATCCTTGCAACAACCGGGAGCCAGTGGAGATGCGGTCCATGGGCTTGAGGCCAAAGATAAGTGGAGTTGAAGATGACACCAAGGTTTTTTGCCTCACAAGAGGGTGAGGGGAGGGGCCCATGGAGGGCAGTCAGAAAGTAGGAGGGAAGGAGGGAGCGGGGGTCCCAATGAGAAGGATTCCAGTCTTACTGGCATTAAGGCAGATATCGTTAGCAGCACACCATGCCTGAATAGCAGTCAGACAATCAGGAATGAGAGAGGAAGAAGAGGAGGCAGTGGAGGGAAGCTTAAAGGAGAGCTGCATGTCATCTGCATAACACTGGAAGTTAGGCGAGAAGGCAGAGATCAATTGTGCTAGAGGGGCCAGGTAGATGTTGAAGAGCCATGGCGAGAGGATAGAGCCCTGACGTACGCCGCAGGTAGAGAGTGTGATGGGGAGAGAAAAGAGCCCAGCTGAGCCTGGGTTGGTCGGTCAGAGAGGAAGGAGGTCAACAGTGCCAGGTCTGTGATGCCAAGGGTTTCACAGAGCCAATTCATAAGGGTGACATGATTGACTGTATCAAAGGCAGAGGAAAGGTCAAGAAGGATGAGAACGGAAGGAGAGTTGGAATCAAGATTTGAGAGCAAGTCTTCACAGGTGTTCAGGAGTGCAGTTTCCATGCCTCTGGATGCTCTTTAGCCAGACTAGTGGTCGTGGAGACAACCAACAGATTCAGAGTGGTGGATCAGCTGGGAGATGGCCATTCTTCTCTAAGAGTTTACCCAGGAAGGGGGTAATGAGGATAGGGTGGTAGTTAGCTTGTAGGAGGGTTGGCAGAAGGCTTTTTGAGGAGACAGTGCACAAGGGAGTGCTTAAGGGGAAGCGGGAAGGAGCCAGTGGCAAAGGAGGGATTGTAGAAATCAGCCAAGGCTGCAGCAAGGGAGGTAATGCTGTCCTTGTCGATAGTCCTGCAGGAGCAAGGGAGCACCTGTTTGGAGCAGACTTTCATAGAGAGGACTTGTCTAGAGACCTCATCCGGTAGTATGGGCGAGAAAGTGGAGAGTAGGAGGGAAAGGGAGAGGGGGGCCAAGGGAGGCCAGAGAGTAAGTGAAGGAGAAGGGAGGGGTGTAGAGGAGAGTGAGGACAGGATTCCCTGAGTTTGGGGTATGAAGTGAGAGACCAGTGCAGTGCAGAGGGTCAGGGATGGCAGAGGGGAAGTGGACACTGTGGTAGGATTGAGAAGTTCCTTGCAGATTTTGAACAGTTCAGCTGTGGTTTTAGTGGCCCCATAGATGAAGGCTTGGATATAGGCCTTCTTCAGTGAGTGGATGGAGAGTCTGTATTGCCTTTGGAGCAGGCGGCAGGCCAGTCTGTCAGAGGATGTGCTCGAAGTTTTCCACTTTCGCTCAGCAACTCTGCACTTGCGTTTCAGAAAGGCTAGGGATCACACTCGGTGTTGCGCTTGTAGGCAGGCTTCATGCCGACCTTCATGACGGGGCAAGGATGTTCAGAGTGCCGCAGATGGAGAAGTGAAGGTCAGCAAGGGCTGTGTCAATGTTAGAGTAAGTGGCCGGCGTGGGAGGGGGCAAAAGCAGCAACTGACACTCGCTTCATCAGTCAAATGCCAGAGAAGGAGACTGGCAGTGCGGGCAGAGGCTTAGACAGGGACCGAAGAATGCAGGTGAGAGGACAGGAGAGCATATTCAGCCCAGGAGAGAGGTGTAGTGAGAGGGTTGGAGATGGGGATGTCTGCTGAAATGAGAGCATCCAAGATGTGTCCGGATGAGTGCGTCGGACCGGAGGGAAGAATGGTGAGGGAAAGAGAGTCACAGAGGCTGCAGAAGAGTCTAGATACTGCATCAGCGGAGTCAAGATGCATATTGAAGTCTCCAAGAAAGAGAAACCTGAAGGTGAATGCCAGCAGAGAAGAGTTAAAGTAAGACCACTCCGAAAGGATGAGGGAGACTGGACCAGGGGTCCTGTAGATGGTGGCAAGAGTCAGCAAGAGGATTGGAGAGACACCAAGCTTGCAGATGAGGCATTCGAAGGAATAGCAGTTCTGAATGGGTATGATAGTAGCAGGAACCCATTCAGGGAAGATCAGGGCCACTCCGCCCTTAGACCGGTTAGGCGAGGATCTTGTAGCCCTCAGGGAGGAGTGGGCTTGGGCTTGGAGAGGATCGTATAGCCCTCAGGGAAGAGTGTGTCAAAAACAATGACAGGGCTGGCAGTGAACCACGTCTCGGTGAGAGCAAGGACATCAAGGTTGAAGTCTTCAAGGAGGTAGCAGATGTCAGAGGAGTGTTTAACTGCAGAGCGCAAGTAGATGGTAGCTAGATGGAGCTGGTTGCCACCTTTGAAGGTCTTCTGAGGAGGGGTACAGGAATGTGGTATGCCCGTCGGTGGTGGCAAAAGGGCCAGAGGGGTATCAGAAGGAGGAGTAGCAGGAGAAGGGAGGAAGTTGATGAGAGATGGATGACCCCTATCAAGAAGGAGGAGGTTGGGCTGAGGGCCCTGGACATGACATTGCCAGTCCGGTAGACATTAATGATGCCCCTAGAGGATGAAAAGTATGCCAAGAGTACTGAGTAATTCCCATTAGGTTTCCCCATTTATGGGCGAAGAAGAGAAGAGGGAGAGGACTGAGACGATATGGGGAATCCAAAGGTCCAGGGATGGAACGTCAAAGAGGATATCAGTGACAGACTGCCTGGAAGAATATTTGACGTAGGTGTAGGCGATGGGAAGGCCTGGATTGGAGACCAAGAGATCTTTCTTGAACTTTTTTCTTACAGACTTCAAAAAAGAGATAGGATAAGTGATAAAGTAGCAGTTAGAGTAGATAGGGGAGATGTAAAGCACCCCAGAGGGAGAGAGCAGAAGGATGTAAGGGGGAGAAAGAGAAGGACAGAGAAACTGCACAATACACAACAAACTCACCAGCTGCCTATCAGCAAGACAGGTTCAGACGAATCAGGTGCACGAGAGAGGAAGTCCAGCCAAGTCAAGAGAGTCCTGCGGCAGGCCGAGGGCAAACTCAGCGAAGAGGCTAAGGTATTTTGCTCACTTGATCAACTTGATCAACACTTTATCGGTCTGCCTCTCAATCTTCTTCCAAGTGTTGAATGGCATCTGTATCACTCTCACTACTTTTCAGATTGGTACCAGAGTCTCACTCCTGCTCCCTCAAACTTTCTACACACTTTTTGCACTGAAAGTCGGGCACTAGAGATTCCCCCAGATTGCCCTCTCATAACATAACCAGCACAGCTGAAGGCACAGAGATGTCTTTATTGGAGGGCAAAAGGGGCACTTTCCCCGGGCCCCCACCTTGGAGGGGGCTCCCACAAGTCTACTTTATCTAAAGAAGTCACTTACTTTATTCACCAAACTTAAATACTATATTTTATGGCAGGCTGCTGAGACTCTAAACCTATTTTGTGTCCGTTGTTGAGAGGTACATTGAAAGATACATTCTGCTCTGCTATCTCTGTTCACTGTGGCATACATATTTTGTGCATTCACTACAGCACAACTCTTGTTGCATTCTAACATTTCTGTGGGGATTATAATTAGAATGTGTAATAGCAACATTTGAAATACATATATGCTGCAATGGTTCAAAAGATTGCTCAGCGTGTTAAGAACTCCTTGCAGAGCTCTGTGATTATATGCAAGATTACAATGCCAAATTTCAGCAAGACTGAGTCAGCATTTCCTATGTCTGAAGTTGACAAACCTGCATGTATATGTACTTTGTTTTATAGCACAATAGGTGCTATTATCAACAATGTACCTGCACCAGAAAGCGGTTGCTATGAAAACAAACATAGCATCAATATGGTGATGGTCTAGAAATCTGTTCCTTCAGACAAGAAGTTGTAAAACATATGCAGCCACAACCCACAATGATGAGCATAAAGAGATAGTCCAGAGAGGTGAATATGTGTCCAATTTCAAGACAAAGCGTTCATGCTCGTATCCTGGTTTTGCCGGTAGATGAAACAGTGATTATTTTATATATTTTTTTTATATACTGACAGTGCTGTGCTATCTTCTATTAAAAGGTTTACCTTCTCACATGCTGATGGCATTGTTTAGCCCATTACCAGATCTTTGTTTTGTAAAGGCCAGTTGAGTGGAAGGGGTTCTAGAGAGAAGATAGTGGACAATATATCACAGGCCCTTGGCAAGCATATTTTAAGGTCTGCTCATTTGACACAAAAAACGGTTGGCCCTTTTTGTACAACTAAAAGGCTTTTATGCACATCTATAAAATAACAGTTTCACAAGCCTGTGTTTTGGACATATTTGAAGCTTTAACATACAAAGAGAAGCCTGGATAAAATCTATTAGGATCACATCAATTAGAATGCTGGTACTTATATACTTATGTTGATGATGGAGACAATAACGCTAGAATCATTCCCATTTTGCATGATATGCTTCAATAACATTTTGTTTTTAGAAATTGTCATGTTGGCTTATGTGATTTGTGTACTTTGCAAGTCAGTTCTATAAAATGGGATTATTTTAGTTCATGGTAACAACTGGAAAAAGAAAGTGGTAAAGTGCGGACATTACAGAGCGGGCGCAAATCCCAGCCCCACCTCTTAACCCATGTGTGATTCTGGGCATCTCATTTAATTTAATATTGCCTACCAAAACGATCAGTCCCTAAGCCTTTGACAATTGTCGCCCTTCAGAGGGATTTCATTCTCAGGGTGTCATCTTCAAAAAAGCCTCACTTATGGTGTCACTGGCTAGGGTATTGGTTCCTCTATAATAATAGTGAGCATTGATATATTACACACCACAGCCACTTTGCTCTCTAATGGCAACACTTCTTGAAATCTACGTCCCTCTTCTAATCTCTATATGCCTGAATATGGACACTTTCCTGACAGCTTCTAATCTTCATCCACTATCTATGGTAAGATATCTGTATCGTTCTCCTTGCTTTCCATTGGTCTCTTGCATTCATGCCTGAGCACTTTTGCACTCTTTGAGGCACCTAATCTGAGTCATCTGTCTAATCTGGATTATGTGCAGGGATGTCATTTGGGGGGTCATCTGAGGTCACAACTGCGACCCCTGAGGTCTCCTTTGCTACCCCTATGGTCTCCCTTGCTACCCCTAAAAAAAATTCAAACACATTTTGTTTTTCTTTTTTTTAATTGTAAACCCATGGCTGTGGCCAGCGCCATGTGGCTCTTTGGTTTTGGAGTGTCTCGCTTTCTTGTTCAGGCCTCTTAACAAAAAACAGGGGGTTCCTCAAAAGTAACACTTTGAGCAGTGACCCTGAATAAGAAAGAATAGAAATAACAAACAATTTGTCTTTCTGGAATTTTATAAAATAATTGCTAGACTCATTAAAAGTTTATTTCAGGGGGTGAGTCACTGATTTAGTCTATTCTTAAACGCCTCAACTCAGCCTTTCATCCTTCCGAGGTCGATAAATGAGTACCAACACAGGTTGGGTGATATTGTATGTATTTTTGTTCTATATAAAACACTTAAGCCTAAGTGCTATATACTAACACATCATTATCATTTGGCCTTGGACTTCTGTTTGCATTCTCGCTAGTTTGGAAATATGGGCCTACACATACTGATATTAACAATACATATGGTGATCCATTCTTGTATGAAATGTAGATCACATTATAGTGATATTGTAACCATATTTTTCGCAGTGTACTTAGGAACAATCCTATGTGATGCCACTTCCTGTTTTGTCAAGGGGCAAAAGGTTGTGCTCCGTCGCTTCCTGTGATGTCACTTCGGGGTGGGGTTAAATTACATCACTTTCTGTGATGTCATCAGACGTCAAGGGTCATGTAATGTCACTTCCGCCACCCCAGGCATTTTGGTGAAATGACATCCCTCATTATGTGCACCTTTTCCATAGGATCTGTGTCCTGAATTTATACTATGGCCGGTCTACTTTCCTCGTGCATGCTATAGATGAAAAGTGTCCTCTACCTATGCTAGAACACAAGAACGCTTGTCGTTGAATGCTAATGTTGGACTTGAAATACAACTTGTTTATCATTCAGTTTAATGATTATTATTTATATAGTACTTTGGCTAAAGCACTGTACATAGAACATATTTACATTCAATTATCATGCCAACCAAAGTTGGTACTCATTTATCGACCTCAGAAGGATGAATGGCTGAGTTGGCCTTGTCGGGTTCGGACCTGCAACCTGCTGATACTACACAGAATGCAGTGGTGAGCGATCAACCAACTGAACTATCTTTCCGCTTATTCTTCTTTTTTAGCACTTTCTACCTTCTCCCCACCCCCTCATGCACTTTCACCCTTTCCCTCTCCCATGCACTTGCACATACTCAATGTCACTGGGCCCAGTAAGATCGTTGTTTTGTTCTCCCCTGTCCACCTCCCTTGCCTCATCGCACTCTGAATCACATGTATACCAGCACAATACAAACAAAATATCAATCAATCAAAGCAAGAATTAACAGGATAAGGTGACTGAAAGGGAGCTTCCATGATCATTTTGATTGCTGCGAAGCAGCCTATCCAGCTATGGGTTGTCAATACGTTGAGGGGGTCGTGACCAGATATTTTGGATCTTTTAATTCCTTTGGTTCAGTGGAGGAGGGACCCCAAAGGTGTCCATGCCCAGGGCCCCAAAAGTGTTTAAGATGGCCCTGTGAAGGCAAGCCAGGCAGACCAACCAGCAATAATTCCTTGGCTCAATGCAGTCTGTCTGAGTGTGATGTGATTACTCCTCCCTGATCTTACTGTGGGCCTCCACCTGTTTTCTTTCTGCCCTACTAATGAAGGACATTACCATCAAAGATTGTCTCCAGGTGTCCTCAGCACTCAACACAGTGGCCAGCACACACCCCATGAGTACACCAGCCCCCTCTGCCCAGAGAGCCCGACTCCTATCCTTGCTTCCTCACCAAGTGTTATGAACCCAAAGCCTCAAATAATGGCCCCTCAGTGCTGTTCACTTGCAAGCCCAGTCCAATAAACTCAGGCTTCTTATGTGGTTACCAGCACTGCACATACGAGCCTGCCAAGGCCCCTGTCATGTCGTCTCCCGCCCGGGCAGCTGTCAGCCCACATCGTTATGTGGGCGGACCGCTGTTGCGGTCCTTCCCGCGGGAAAAGGGAAATGACGTTGGGGCTAGGGAGGGGGCGAGGGGAAGTTCCGGCAGTTACTGCCGTGTTTAATAAAAGCAAGTTGTAGGCAGCCCCGGCTCCCGTGTGATATGTGTTGTATGCGGTTCTGGTTCCCGCACAAAACCCAACAACTGGCGATGAGGGGTGTTTGACACCCGCTCGTGCCACTCCGAGGACCGCAGTCGAGTGGCTTGGTGCGTCAGCGCTCCTCGCTCCAACAATTCAGGAGAGGCAGCCACAGAGCCCCGGGGCACGCAGGC
Source organism: Ambystoma mexicanum (assembly GCF_040938575.1). Classification (NCBI taxonomy): domain Eukaryota; kingdom Metazoa; phylum Chordata; class Amphibia; order Caudata; family Ambystomatidae; genus Ambystoma; species Ambystoma mexicanum. Next base: position 735,624,100 of record NC_090926.1, on the reverse strand, counting down.
TGAGTCACGCTCAGGGCCAGTAAGGCAGCCCCGCCCCCACGTAGCAGCCCTACCGGCAACGGGCTTCGTGCTGCACCTAGGAGTCCCTGATAAGCGCGTATGCTCAGCGCGGGCCCATAAAAGCTGAAGCACCTCCCTGCGCCATGTATAAGGAAGGCGAAGGAAGACACGTGGGCCCAGAGGCCTTGTGTGACAAACCCCGAAAAAGGGGAACAGTGAAGCCAGCAAGTGGCATTTGGAATAACAACCAAAGAAGAAACATCAGAATCCCTCGCAAACAACATGTCCAACCCTTCCAGCCCAGGAGCATCCTCCTCTGCAGCAACAAGGATGGCACCGGATGACGCACAACAGACGCCAGGAGGCTCGGCCCAAAACATGCCCATGCCTAGCCCTTTTGATTTTAGAGACACATCCAATCTAGGACCCAGGTGGGTCATATGGCAATGCGACTTTAAGTTTTACACAGGGGCAATAGGCCTCACAGATGATGCAAGACTTAAAAACACGCTCTTCATGGCCGTTGGTCCAGCTGTCAGAGACATTGCCGGTGAACTACTAAATGTGGACACAGTAACATACGGGGAACTTCATGGCAAACTATCAGAATACTTTGACCCCCACACCAACATTGACCACGAGCGTCACATATTCCATACCACGAGGCAAGAAAAAGGGGAGTCGATGGACAATTTTGTGATGCGCCTCCGCATCAAGTTAAAATATTGCGAATTCCACAAATACTCGAATGAAGAGGCGCTGAGATCGCAGATAATAGCGGGGTGCACATCACAACCGTTCAGAGAACAACTGCTTCAAAAGCAAAGGTCGCTGGAGGACATACTCGCACACAGCAGCCGACGGCAAGCACGGATATGATTAACAAACTATACAGCACCCCCACACAAAGCGGAAAACGCGCAGACGCCACCTGCTATTGATGTGGTTACGAATATCCTCACACTGGTGAATGCCCCGCAGTAGGACAACAATGTGCCGCATGCGGCGGTATGGACCACTATAGAGCGGTCTGCAAAAAAAACGTGCCAGGACCCGCACCCAGCAGTCAGAGATATCAGGAAAGACGGAGGAGTTCATGCACCAGCCCACCAGCCAACAGGGGAGAAGGTGAACAAGAAGGATCGAGAAAGGAAGACAGAGCCCGAAGGAGATCATACGCACGGGATGACAAGAGGCCATCAGAAGGCTCCAGAAGCTCCCAGAGAAGAACATTTGTCAGATACATTGAGATGCGATCCCCATCCAGCAGTGCATCTCAGTCATCGGAAGAGGACCATAGGAAGAAAGGATACGTGTGGGCCCTTAACAACACTACGGCACCCAGCATAGTCCCACCCTCACACTACACGTAAACAACAAGCCACTAGAATCCTCATTGACACGGGGGCGACAGTCAACATAATAAGCGAACAAGCATACAACTCCCTTGTCAGTCCACCCAAGATCCGCAAGGCCACCGTTGACATTTATCCCTACGGAGCAACGACCCCGCTACCCTGTAAAGGCACAATCTCAGCATGGTGTATCCACAAATCTCATGCTGCAAAGATCCCGCTACATATTTTGAAAACAGAAGCCAACAGCGGCTGCATACTAAGCTTTAAGACTACGGTGGAGATGGGACTCGTCCACATACTAGACCAATTTATGGCCCACAAATACTTTGCCCAGCCCGACGCCATAGAGCAAGCTTTTCCAAATCTCTTCAAAGGCCTAGGGAAGCTGAAAAAAAAGAAGGTACAACTTCACATCAACCCAGATATCCCTTTGGTTGCACAGCACTACCGCAGCATACCCGTGAATATACAACCACAAGTAGAAGAAGAGTTAGACAAGCTCATTAAGCTTAATGTCATCAAACCCGTCTCTGGACCAACACCGTGGGTATCACCCATAGTCCCGGTCCCAAAGAAATCCCCTGACGGGTCAATACGCCTGTGTGTGGACATGAGAAGGGCAAACGTAGCAATTGAGAGGGAAAGGCATCAAGCACCCAGGATCACAGACATGATCCACCTTCTTCACAGATCACAAGTATTCTCCAAGTTAGACCTAACCAAAGGATACCATCAAATCGAGATAGCCCCTGAATCGAGATATATAACAACTTTTGTAACCCATCTAGGACTCTTTCAATTCAAGAAACTCCGTTTTGGCATTTCATCGGCCGCCGAGATTTTTCAAGAGGAAATCCACCGAGTGATCAGACACGTGCCCAATTGCTTAAATTACTCGGATGACGTGCTAGTCTTAAGGAAAAACCAAGGAGGAACACGATACTGCACTGCAAAGGGTGTGTGCGGCGCTAGAGGTGGCTGGACTCACACTCAACAAAGCCAAATGCGAATTCGGAAAAGGCTCTTTATGCTTCTTCGGACACATTGGGCTCATTACACGGTAGGCGGTGAACCAAGGTGCTATTAGCACCTTGGTCCATGCCGGTAAAATACCGGCACCTCCTTGGAGGAAAGGGGAATTACCGCCCTATTCCAAGGTTGGCGGGGCGGTAATTCCCCCTTCCCCCATTGCCCTTCCCCATTCCCATTTTTGCCCCTTAGGGCATAATGGGAATGGGGGGGTTGCTAATTACGGTACCGCAAATTGCAGTAGCGTAATTAGCACCCTGGTCCCTTTGCAGGTTGGTTTTTAACGCCTGCTAAAAAGCAGGCGTTAAAGTACCAACCCGCAAAGGGACCTCGTAATCAGGAGGTAAGGGTTAATGGTCATCGGTACCATTACCGGTGACCGTTAACCCTTACCGCCTACGATGTAATGAGGCCCATTGTCTCCAACAAAGGCATGCGGCCGGACCCAGACAAGGTAGCTGCCCTCAACTCAGCCTCGCCCCCCACAACCACAACAGAACTGCAATCGTCTCGGTTTGGCAAGCTACTGCTCGAGATACTTAAAGGACTACGCCACTGTCAGCAACCCCCTACACCTACTAACGCGAAAAGATCAACCATACGTCTGGTCTGTGACTGCCAGAAAGCGTTTGAAGCAATACGCAATGCCATTGCGAAAGCAGAAGACATGGCCTACTTCGATGCCAAGAGGGACACTGAAATAATAGTGGACTCCAGCCCGGTCGGGCTAGGAGCCATCCTCACGCAAAGAGACCCTAAGACACCCACAAACCTCTACATAGTAGCATACGCCTGTAGAAGCCTCACCCCTACAGATCAAGCTTACTCCCAAGCAGAAAAGGAGAGCCTGGCGGTGGTATGGGCGTGTGGGTACTTTCATTTGTTTCTATATGGGAAAGAGTTCATGATCACGCCAGACCATCAAGCCCTGCTCACAATATACGGAGACCCAAAGCAAGAATGCCCCCGCAGATAGCCAGGTGGGGTTTACGCCTACAAGACTACAAATTTGTCATCAAACACCGCCCAGGCAAAAAGGACAACACGGCAGACTACCTGTCCCGTCAGACGACAGGTCCAGCGAGTACCCAGCCATCCATAGCGGACGCGTACATCAATTATGTCGTACACCACCTACAACCCCTGCCAGTGGGGTGGGCAGACATCATCACACAGTCAGAAAGAGATCTGACTCTCTGGATCGTCCGACACTGCATACAGACAGAAAGGAGAGCACACATGAAACAACAGGCCAGACAGGCACCGGAGGCGGTGCAAGAGGACATCAAGTGGATAGACCACCTCCGAGATTAACTCTCCATTGTAGATGAGCACATAGTATTAAAGGGTTGCAAGGTGCTCATCCCGGAAGCCCTGCGAGAGAGAACAATACACACAGCACATGAAAGCCACCGGGGGGTAGTCGCCACAAAACGGCTACTAAGGCATAAGGTATGGTTCCCGAGGCTCGACGCCATGGTGGAAGAAATAGTGGGGAAATGCCTGACGTGTCAACAAATAGCACCATCACCACACCCGAACCCGCTCCAGATGTCACCCTTACCAGCACAAGTATGGGAGGAACTAGCGGTGGACTTCTTTGAGCCACAACCAGAAGGCACCTACGTGCTAGTGTTAATAGACGAACACTCGCGATTCCCGGAAGCGCAAATTGTGGAGTGCACATCCGCATAGAGCGTCATCCCAGCGCTAGACTGCATGTTGTCCACCTACGGGATCCCAAGACTGATAAAATCTGACAACGAGGCGCCATTCATGAGTCAGGACTTTGAGAACTTCTCCAAATACATGGGTTTTCAACACCGAAAAATAACACCCCAACACCCCGATGGCCACAGGCAAATGGCATCGTTGAGAGATTCATGGCCAATGTTAATAGAACACTACAAATAGCCACCCTTCTCAACAAGCCGTTCAAACAAGCCCTCTAACAATTCCTGAGGGACTACAGACACAGCCCCCATAGCACGACGGGAGTATGCCCGGCCGACCTAATGTTTAGAAGATCAATCAAAACGCGACTGCCAGAAGATCCCAACCCAGGAGTCGCAACACCGCTAGAACAGGGAGCCAAAGGAAACGACAATGACCCGAAGGCCAAAAGGAAAGCCACGGCTGATCAGAAGAGGCGAGCTCGGGAATCAATGGTGGAACCAGGAGACCAGGTGTGGATGCGCCAACCAAAACAACGGAAAGAGGATGCCACATTGGCAAAAGAACCACTGACCATGACCCAAAAGAAAGGAACAATGATCACGGCACAGAGATTGGATCAATCCTCAGTAACTCTCAACGTCTCACACTTCAAGCACATGATGTCTCGCCCCGAAGACACAGGGGACAAGGAAGCCCCCTGTATGGGGGAAAGACAACGAGACGAACCCTACTTAGGAGACAGCGAGGCCTCGGAGGGTGAAGACAGTCAGGCAAACCACCTCGAGACCTGGGCGACTCCTCGCAGCACAAGGAGACCACAGAGGAGTTGCATAAAACCTCACAGACCTATTGCAGAGATGGAGTGAGGAGAGGTGAGGACCTTATACGTTAAAAAGGGGGGAGATGTCATGTCGTCTCCCGCCCGGGCAGCCGCCAGCCCACATCGTATGTGGGCGGACCGACGTTGCGGTCCTTCCCACGGGAAAAGGGACATGACGTTGGGGCTAGGGAGGGGGCGAGGGGAAGTTCCGGCAATTACTGCCGTGTTTAATTAAAGCAAGTTGTAGGCATCCCCGGCTCCCGTATGATATGTGTTGTATGCGGTTCTGGGTCCCGCGCAAAACCCAACAGCCCCCATTCCTCACTCCCATTCATGCTACTGCTCCTTCCATTGTCCCTCCATTCCGGCCCAAGTCAGGGCCAGCCATGCATTCTCAATTGTGGCAGCCTGGAGCCATCGGCAACCACACCGGAGAGCTGCATACCCCGCTCCTGAGAGGTTGCTGGAGGATCACACAAGGCTTGGCTGCTGCACTGCGGATCCTATCCGATTCTGGCTCTGGTCACCTCTGATCACCCGCTGCACTGTTGCTCCGTCCCATGGCTGCAGTGCTGGTGCGCTGGGCAGAAAGCAGAGAGCGCCACTGCACAATTGATTCCAGAAGGTTCCGGGGATAAGCCGCATACCGGCCGGGCAACCCACTAGTCTCCGGGTTCTGCTTCCCTCATGTAATCCAGTAGGATGCAGTCCTTGCTGAGGGGAGGGTGGGGCGAAGGGGAGAAAAGGTGTTTCAAGGCTGGGGTGAGCTTTAGTAAAAATGGATTTTGAGGGCAGGTTCAGTCAGTGGTAGTAAGTGATATATCTTCTGACTATAGTTCATAAGCAAACAGAAATGACTAGGACCCAATCCCTATATCCTTTAATTGGAGAAATGCTACGACATGCAATTCTCTATAAATGTAGCGTGTACACATGTGTTTCTGAAACAACATTTAAATATAATACTGTGAAATAATGCCTTCTGTGAGGGATGAATATGCTGAGAAGCTTTTTTATTTGTATTACTAAAATGATGCAGGTAGATCTGTCTTTGAAAGTGGTGCCTGCTAATTAGAGCCCACTTTCCTCATGCTCCATGCTAGAAAAGCATAGTGCACACATGTGACTTTGTTCAGCTTTACTAAAGATGCCTTTCAGCAGCTGTCTTGTGGTTTGGCAACATGGTAGCCACAATGTGATATGTGCACTCCTGCCAGTCACTGTTAGAGCCAAAGACCAGCAGTCAGGATCTGCCTTTAACTGTGGGCAATCCTGAGCTTGAATTAAATGATATAATTATGTACTCCCAGAACCTGGTGGCAATGGTAAATGTAAATACAAGCCATGTTTGGTTTTTACAAATCAATTCACAATCATACTTGCCAAGGACCTATTCATGTCATTTTATTATCAGAGTTGTTACTTGTGATATTCCCGGTCAGGGGATCCCATGTATATACTGCCAGGAGTGTTACCCAAAAGAAGCAATATTGGTTACACCCCAGCAAAAGCCTTTTCTTCCCTTGAAAATGGTTTGAACTTCCCAGGAAGACAGGACCTGTCTCCAGTGGGCAGGAAGCTTTAAAGGATAGGCTCATACAGTCCAAAGAGACTCATGCTAGAGTGTTAATTAACATAGACCCTTTGATGTAGGAAGAGAGAATAAGGGAGCAGACTAGAGTAGGCCAGCTGTAACGCTCACCTGGTATCCACAGGGATGTCACTCAGCCTGTTCTGACCTCTTACGACCTCGAACCCTTCCCTGGAGTCTACTCGACTAGAGACTGGGCCTTGTTTTCTTGGAAAGTGTGCTCTCCGTACTACTTTCAGCGCAGGGGCGCGTTGATTGATGCGGGCTCGTTGCTGCCTAGTTACTTCACTGGCAAGAGTCCGACAGGTAGGTATAATGAGTCTTTTGAACAGTTCTCTAACTTCGTTCCTTTCCTTCCTTAGATGGTGGCCGGCGTCCGGGGATGCCGACGTGCTGCTGAGATGAGTAGCGCTGAAGGTGAGTGAGCGCGCGATGCGCGATGCAACCCTTTCGTATTTGTATTGAACTGAGTCCTTTTTCTGTGTCTTTTAGGTGCCGCGACGTTTTCAGCGTGGATGCCAGTTATGAAGAAGAAATGCAGTGAGTAAGCACGCTATGCGGCGCCTCTAGATGTTCCCACGCTAACCTGGAGTGTCTTTTCCCTCTTGCAGATGGATGAGAAGTTCCGGAGACAGAGTTCCCCCAGAGCGGCTGGGATTCAGGTAAGCGTTTGAAGCTCGTACAGTCTTTAAAAATAAGCGAAGATTTGCTGAATGCTTTCTAATGCCTTTTTTCTGTTCTTTTCCCTTTTCCTTAGGAAGCGGTGTGCCAGGATGGGAATAACACCGCCGAAGATGCCCGCAGAACAGAAGGAGCGATGAATGATGGGCAGAAGCGCGCAAGGTAATGCTGTTCCTAACGGTGTTCTTGTTCCTGCAGGAGCTGTGCGCAGAAGAAAGATGCAGGCCTACTGGAGACCGATCCGAACACGTTGAGTGTCACGCTGCAGGTGCAGAAAACACAAAGCATGTTTCTCAGCCTGGGCGTGGCTTAAATAGCCTCTGGGTATCCCAGGTGTCTCTGGGCTGAACCACACCCAAAAGACTAGACTGCACATGCAGTTCTGGAAACCGAAATATGTAGGGGCATCCATCTTGTCCCCATCAATGCACTACAAGTCCAATCCCCAATGTTATCCTATGGGAGTGAGTGAGTCTGGTGCCACAAGCACCAAGTCTAACTCCAAGTGGGTCTTTGGAGGGATGGAGAGGCCCTTGAGGGCCATGTAGGTGATCCTGGCCTGGCTCCAGCCTGACATCTTTGAGGGCTGGGGACATGAGGGGCAGGAATCATGACAGCACTCCCCCCCAAGGCCCCTCTCAAGGTGGCTCTTCTGTCTGGTCCTGGTTTGTTTGGATGGTTTTGATGAAATCGTCTAAGCAAGCCAGGTGCATGAATGTACTCACAAGGCTCCCATGTCCTGTCTTGTGGACCATACCCCTTCCAGTGTACTAAGTAGTATAATTTGGATCTGACATACTTTGAATCCAGGATGTCCTTGACTTCGAATTCTGGCTCCCTGGCGACTACTACTGGCTGCGGTGGCGTTGCTACCCGGGTCCCAGGTTGAACAGGTTTAAGGAGAGACACGTGGAACACAGGATGAATCTGCATGTTTGACGGCAAAGCTAGTCTGACTGCCACAGGATTTATCACAGAGGTGATGGTGAATGGACCCAGGTATCTTGGACGAAAAGTTCGGGTTCCTTTAATAGACACGTATTTAGGCGCCAGCCAGACTTTGTCTCCCACTTGGTAGTTGGGGGCCTTTGCTCGGTGTTGATCAGCAAACTTCTTTTGGCGATTCTTAGCTTGAAGTAGGTGTTCAGCTGCCCTTTTAAAGGTTTGAGAAATGATTGTGTGCAAGGTTTTGACTGCTGGCATTTCCAGTGTTGTAGGAACGTCCAACTCAGAAGAACGTGGGTGCCTGCCATACATGGTATAAAAGGGTGTCTGCCCAGTGCTGGTGTGAAGGGAATTATTATAAGCATATTCAGCTATCCATAATAGGATGAACCAGCTTCCTTCAGCTTGGTGTAACATGCAACGCAGATACTGCTTGAGCGTCTGATTTGTCCTCTCAGTTTGACCATCCGTTTGGGAATGGTGACTGGTGGATAGCCGGATGTCGATCTGGGCCATAGAGCAGCATTTTCTCCAGAAGTTAGATACGAATTGAGTAAGTCGGTCTGAGACTAAAACTGAAGGAAACCCATGGAGCCGTACGATGCCTTCAAGAAATACCTTTGCCAGAGTGGAAGCATTTGGGGGCCCCTTAAGAGGAATGAAATGTGCCATTTTTGAAAATAGGTCCACGACAACAATAATAGTGTTAAACCCTTGACTGGGTGGTAAGTCAGCAATAAAATCGAGGGACAACGTGTGCCAGGGTGATGGTGGGATTTCCAATGGTTGTAATAGCCCAGCCGGTTTCTGCTTGGATGACTTATTTGAGCACACACTCCACAAGATAGGTTGAATTGGATAATGTCTTTACGCCACGTGGGCCACCAATAATTTTGTTTTACCTTGGCTAGGGTTTTAGCAATTATGAGGTGGCCCTCGATCAAGGAATCATGATAACCGGACATGACTTGTTCTCGTAGTTCTTGGTTTGGTAAGAATAAACGATTCCTGAAGTAGGGCAACTGATCTTTTATCATGTAATGTTCTCCTTGTGCACTCCACCCTTGTAATTGCTCCGGACTCATCAGGTTTTGGATTTCTTCATGTAATTCTTTCTGTGTTATGGTTGCTGTGATTCCTAGGAGCTTGTCACACGGGATGATTGCTATTGGGTCAGGGGTCTGATACCCTTGCTCTTCCACCCCTATACGGGAAAGGGCATCGGCCTTCCCGTTTTTCACCCCTGGTCGAAATGTAATCACGTAGTCATATTCAGCAAAAAAAAGTGCCCAACGTAGTTGTCGTGAGGAGTGGGCCTTTGCCGTTTTTAGGTACTGGAGGTTCCGGTGGTCAGTTATTACGGTGATTGTGTGTCTGGCTCCCAAGAGGTACTGCCGCCATGCCTTAAAGGCTGACTTAATGGCCAGGAGTTCTTTGTCTGTGATAGCGTAATTGAGTTCAGGAGCAGGGTCGGACTGGGATAAGAAATAGGCCCGGACACTGAAAAAAAAGTGGCCCACCCCTCGCCTCACAAAAGTGGCCCACCCCTCGCCTCAAAAAAAGTGGCCCTCAAGCCATCATCTGTGAATCGTGTCAATTCACGACTTTACAGAAAATGCTACTTATGGAGCGTTCATGAGTTTCCCACATTACATCACAGCTCATAAAATATCGTAACTTTGCATACAAGAATGGATCACGATATGTATCATTAATATCTGTGTGTATAGATCCATATTGTCAAATTACTGTGAATGCAAGCAATCGTCCAAGGCCAAATGATAATATGTTATTGTATAGCACTTACGCTTAAGCTCTTTTTTATAGAACAAATTTGCATACAATATCACCCAACCTGTGTTGGTACTCATTTATCGACCTAAGAAGGATGAAAGGCTGAGATGGACTTGCTGGGATTCACACCTGCAGATCGAACACACATCGCAGTAGCGAGCGCTCAACCCACTGAGCTATCATATCGGATATAGTAAAATGAGCAATTATTATTTGGTGATACTGACAAAGCCTCACACAGTTTTGCAGCTGTTCAAACTGGTATACATTTCTTACATTTTACAGACAGTTCTCTGCTTAGCTTGTATAAAGATGCTTTTTATATTCTGCAAATTTTGTGGTTACACTTTAACTGTACATACATGCCTATCATTGCCATTTTTTTAATCACTCTTTTAGTATATAGAATCTTATGACTGTAATCTGTTTGTTTTCATTTCTGTATATTGCCCTGTATATCATATTTTATGTCAATCTGCCATGTAACCTAAGTGATGCGCTCAGATGCCCGAGGCCAGGTGCGCTTTATAAATAAAATACAAATACAATTATCTCTTTATTATGGTGAATATTGTGACCAATCAAAACAGAAGAGTCCATTATTCGCTTAAAAGGTTTTCTTAATAACTCAATATAAGACATGTTTAACATTTAAAATTGTGGACATTATGTTGTTCACATAATGCTCAATGCCTTTATGCAAATCGTCAGGATTGGGTTCTATTTAGAGATACTGTGTTGCACAACCTGCCCCCTCCTTCCCAAAGCCCCGCCCCTCCTAAGAAGTCGGTTCCCCCAATAAATGTTTTCCATGTTCAGCTGACTGGGTGCACATCAAGGACACCATACATGAAACCTTACTAACTCACAGCACTAGACGTTTTAAACCACGCGTTCGATTACTATTAACCTTATGCAACCCAAACATTTCCAAGTTGCTTCAAATATGTTGAAACAGGCTGCGGTTGTATCAGACTGTAAAACAGAAAACTATTATATATGCATGTTCTCCTTTAGCAACTTAAAAGTTAAATCTATAACTTCCGTTCCGTTAAATTAACCGTGACATGTCCGCTAGGTTTGTCAGTTTGATTTATAGAAATCCATTCAAATGGCACATCAGATTTTAGTCCTTACTTCCAGCGACACGCTGTGAACAAGCAAGGTCCCTTGCACACCTTACTAACATGGGGCTGCCGCGGCATAGCATCAATCACAGTACCTCTTGGCGCCAGTAGAAACCAATTCTCCAAGGACAGCGCAAAAACATTTTCTTTTTCTTTAATCTCCAAAAGTATCCCGAACTCCAGGGAAGCCTCTTCTCGAGTACGCCTCTTACGCCTGTCACTTCTTCTTTACTGTAAGGTTCCATGTGCGTCGCCACGCAAAGAGCGTTAAGAGGGCCCTTCCTCTAACGAAAGGAACTCCTGCTTGCCTGCAGTCGAAGGATCGCCAATGGTGCCGGGCTGTCCTTGGGTTCCAGCAACGGCAGGCTCCAGTGTAATACAAAACACTGGGAGGGATCAGGCCGGGCTGAGGCAGCTGCGCCCAGCATTGCCGCTCCCTCCCAGTGTTTTGTAACACTGACTGCTGCTGGCGCCAGGGTGTCGCGGCCGGGCCGCGGCAGTTGGCCGCCGGCCCGCCGCATTTATCAAAGAAAGGTAACACTTCAGTGTTACCTTTCTCTGCATCTGCGGCGGGCTGGCGGCGGCGGGCGCAGGGCTGCAATTGCAAAGGATCTGTAAGTTGCTTACTTACAGATCCTTTGCAACTTGCATCCATCCGTCCGGCGAGGCTGAGGCCCTGGGGGCTGGTTCCTGAAGTGTGAAGGCTTCACAATGAAGCCCATGCATGGGCCGAAACCGGCCCACATGGTCTTCAGGAACCAGCCCCCAGGTCTCCAGCCATGATTTTGCATCGGCCACGGGCCGATGGGCCGACGACCCAATCCGACCCTGTTCAGGAGGTGTGAATTTACGCGACGAGAAGCAATCCGACCCTGTTCAGGAGGTGTGAATTTACGCGACGAGAAGGCAACAGGGTGTAACTGGCCTGTTTCGGGGTCCTTTTGTGAGAGGACGGCTCCCACAGCCATGCTTGAGGCGTCCGTTTCCACCAGGTATGGGAGATCAGGGCGAGGGTGGCTTAAGATTGGGGCAGATGTGAATCTTGCTTTGAGTTCCTGGAAAGCTTCCTCAGCTTCTGTTGTCCACTGGAACTTTTTGTTGTTCCTTAGCAATGACGTGATGGGATGCACGATTTGCGAAAATCCTGGGATGAACCGGTAGTAGAAGTTTGCAAAACCCAGGATACTTTGAACCCCCTTGAATGAATTTGGAGATGGCCAGTTCAGGATAGCATCTACCTTGTGTACATCCATTCGGATTCCATTCGGGCTGAGAATAAAGCCCAGGAATTCCACCTCAGAGACGTGGAATGAGACCTTTTCGAGCTTGGCGAAGAGCTGGTGTTGACGGAGTTTCTCCAATATGGATCGGACGTGTTTAACGTGGTCCTGCTTTGATGCGGAATATACTAGAATATCGTCAATGTACACTAGAGCACAGACATCAATCAATTCCCGTAGGACATTGTTCATGAAGTATTGAAATGCTGCAGGCGCATTGCAAAGGCCAAAGGGGATTACTTGATATTCGTACAAGCCGTATTTGGTGCGAAAAGCGGTTTTCCATTCGTCCCCCTGTTTTATGCGAACAAGGTGATATGCCCCCTTCAGGTCTAGTTTTGTGTAGATTTGGGCATCTTTGACTTGATCAAGCAATTCAGGGATCAGTGGCAGGGGGTAGCGTTTTTTACGGTAATCTGATTCAGTGCGCGATATTCGATGCACGTTCTTAAGTCCCCCTCCTTTTTCAGTACGAAGAATAGAGGACTGGCTGCTGGAGACTTCGATGGACGGATGAACCCGTTGGCCAGGTATTGGTCAAGATATGCCTTCAGGTGCTGGTTTTCTGGTTTCGTGAGTGCGTAAATTCGCCCACAAGGGATTTGTGCGCCAGGTATCAGGTCGATTTGACAATCGTATGGTCTATGCGGTGGCAGGGTATTAGCCTGTTCTTTCTGAAAGACATCTTGAAAGTCCTGGTATTCACTTGGTAGGGTGCCGATTGCCACAGTCGAAAGCGTGGAGGTTCTGGTGTCTATTGGTTGTTTCTCTTGGTGATAACATGTGTGGGCGCAAGTCTCGGGAAAGGCCAATTCTTTTGCTCGCCAATCGATTCGAGGATTGTGAGCTACCAACCATGGCATTCCCAAAATCAACCGGAACTGTGGTGCCTTACTGAGGTCAAAAACGATAGATTCTTGCTGTCCATCCTGGCACAGAAGGGTTAAAGCTGCAGTTCATTGGGATACTGGACCAGAAGCTATTTTCGTGCCGTCGACAGTGGTAACAGTGTCGGTGGTTGATTTAGGGCGTAACGGAAGCCCCATCTTTGCCGCAAGATCCTGGTCGATGTAATTCCCAACGGCTCCACTGCCAATGTACGCTCTTACTGCGTGCATCCGAGATGGTTGTTGGTGATTGATCAAGACCACAGATAGTGCAAAATGGGAGGTCTGTAGTTCTCTTTCTTCACTTGAGAAGTGGACCCCTACACTTTCCGGGATGGGGAGTTTTCTGATTCCTTGATGGTATATTCCTTGTCCGTGGCCCCTACCATCCTCCTCGGTGGCTTCACAGGGCACCCTTTAAGGAAATGACCTGACCTTCCACAGTACAGACATAACTGCTGCTGTCTCTTTTTATCCCTTTCCGCTTTAGTCAAGGGGGATCTGGCCCCCCCGATTTGCATTGGTTATCCTGAACCTTCCGTTGTGCGGGCAATATTGTCCTTTGAACACACATACATAGGGCGAGGGTCCAGTCTGGTTCGATCTGCTCTTCGGTCCTGCAGCCTATGATCCAGTTGAACAACAAGGTCAATGAATTCTGAGCAGTCTTTCGGGGGGTTCACTACTTGTGCGAGAACATCCTTGAGCTCCCCCCGCAACCCCTGATGAAAAAACATGGTTCTCTTCTCCACTGGCCATTCTGCTTCAACTACAAGTCTATTGAACGTGGATATGTATGTTAATAGGTCTTCATTCCCTTGGCGTAGGGACAGAAGTTCGTTGTCTAATGCCTGCCCATGAGTACGACGGGCGAACAGCTTTTCCATCTCCTTCTGAAAGCCCCTGAAGTCATGCAGCAAAGGATCGTCTTGGGCCACAAAGGGTACAGACCAGTCTGCGGCGCTACCACTCAGGTAGGATAGCACAAAAGCGACCCATGATTGGTCATTCGGAAAGGCCCCTGGTCTACAAAGGAAGTGCAGGCGGCACTGGTTCATGAACGTTGCAAACCTCTTGGGATCCCCCATAAATCGTTCGGGTGGAGGGAACTGCACCAGGAAGGGTTATCTGAATGGGATTGGCTGATGGTGCTGGCATCGAGGGCACGCTTCCCGGCAATGGTGCATGCCCTGCTTGTGACTGGAGAAGTTGCTGGCTTAAATCATCAGTGCGTTCTTTGGCTACTATCAGCTCTCTCCTCAGGGTGTTGGTCTCCTGCCTGGCTGCATGTACTTCGGAACATAGCTGCCCCAACATGTGGGCTAACTGGTCCGTTTCTGACGTTTCCATGACGCCCAGGTGGATTTTGATGTGAGGCTTTGTGTTCTGTAACACTCACCTAGTATCCACGGGGACGTCACTCAGCCTGTTCTGACCTCTTACGACCTCGAACCCTTCCCTGGAGTCTACTCGACTGTAGACTGGGCCTTGTTTTCTTGGAAAGTGTGCTCTCCATCCTGCTTTCAGCGCAGGGGCGCGTTGATTGATGCGGGCTCGTTGCTGCCTAGTTACTTCACTGGCAAGAGTCTGACAGGTAAGTATAATGAGTCTTTTGAACAGTTCTCCAACTTCGTTCCTTTCCTTCCTTAGATGGTGGCCGGCGTCCGGGGATGGCAACGTGCTGCTGAGATGAGTAACGCTGAAGGTGAGTGAGAGCGCGATACGCGATGCAACCCTTTCGTATTTGTATTGAATTGAGTTCTTTTTCTGTGTCTTTTAGGTGCTGCAACGTTTTCAGCGTGGATGCCGGTTATGAAGAAGAAATGCGGTGAGTAAGCACGGTATGCATCGCCTCTAGATGTTTCCACGCTAACCTGGAGTGTCTTTTCCCTCTTGCAGATGGATGAGAAGTTCCGGAGACTGAGTTCCCTCAGTGCGGCTGGGATTCAGGTAAGCGTTTGAAGCTCATACAGTCTTTAAAAATGAGCAAAGATTTGCTGAATGCTTACTAATGCCTTTTTTCTGTTCTTTTCCCTTTTCCTTAGGAAACGGTGTGCCGGGATGGGAATGACACCGCCGAAGATACCCGCAGAACAGAAGGAGCAATGAATGATGGGCAGAAGCGCCGCAAGGTAAGGCTGTTCCTAACGGTGTTCTTGTTCTTGCAGGAGCTGAGCGCAGAAGAAAGATGCAGGCCCACTGGAGACCGATCCGAACACAGTGAGTCTCATTACACGGTAGGCGGTGAGCCATGGCGCTATTAGCGCCATGGCTCATGCCGGTAAAATACCGGCACCGCCTTGGTGGAAAGGGGATTTACCGCCCCATTCCAAGGTTGGATGGGCGGTAAATCCCCCTTCCACCATTGCCCTTCCCCATTCCCATTTCTGCCCCATAGGCTCTATGGGAATGGGGAAGGCGCTAATTATGGCACCGCAATTTTGTGGTGCCGTAATTAGCTCCGAGGTCCCTTAGCGGGTTGGATTTTAACGCCTGCAAAAAGCAGGCGTTAAACCCCCCAACCCGCAAAGGGACCTCGTAGTAAGGCGGTAAGGATTTACCGGTACCGGTATTTTACCGGTACCGGTAAATCCTTACCGCCATCCGCGTAATGAGGCCCACTGAGTGTCACGCTGCAGGTGCAGAAAACACAAAGCATGTTTCTCAGCCTGGGCGTGGCTTAAATAGTCTCTGGGTATCCCAGGTGTCTCTGGGCTGAACTACACCCAAAAGACTAGAATGCACATGCAGTTCTGGGAACCGAAATATGTGGGGGCATCCATCTTGTCCCCATCAATGCACTACAAGTCCATTCCCCAATGTTATCCTATGGGAGTGAGTGAGTCTGTTGCCACAAGCGCCAAGTCTGACTCCAAGTGGGTCTTTGGAGGGAAGGAGAGGCCCTTGAGGGCCATGTAGGTGATCGTGGCCTGGCTCCAGCCTGACATCTTGGAGGGCTGGGGACATGAGGGGCAGGAATCATGACACCAGCAGAGGACTTTCCAGTTAGGGAATGGTTCCACCATCTAGGATGTTCCTAGAGCAGCAGCCATTATTGGAGTACTTACGGCAGACTAGAAGGGAACCAATCCACTGAGGCCTTTTTTCAATTTAAGGAGGAAGACCCTCCCCTTAGCTGACTCATTATTGGACACTTAAAGGATACACCTGGAAATCTTTTTGGAGTAGAATGTGCTCTTACATAGAGGTGAAGACAGAGAGTTCCAAGGAAGAGGCATGCTCTTCCACCTAACCATCCTAATGGAAATGTGGGAGCCTGCTGGCCAAATAGTGCCTTTGGCTGCTGAAACCACTAGTACGGATGATCCTGCTCACTGAAGGTGACAGAACCCTGCAAGTGCTCTCTACAAACCATCCTAGTTCTGTGGTGGGTGCGGAAGAAAGAACTTACCTTGCCTTTTGAAGCCATGGCCAGGGCTTCCCAGCACCTAGAAGTCAAGAACCAGATCTTGACCCTGTTTTGCGCTTTGTTTGACTTTCGGTATGAATCGACCATTATAAGGCACTTTTTGAGACGCTTCAAGCATCCCGTGTTGCTTTTTCCACTCGCCGTTTTTATATATGCTGTGGGGTCGTCGAGTCGCTTACTCCAGCCATAACCTGCCTGCACTCCAGCCCTTTTTGAGCAGAGCGTCACTGAAGAATTGCATCACTTTGTTGGTCCTGTTTTAGACGACTCACGATTCGAGACACAGGGCCTCATTACACGGATGGCGGTAGGGAATTACCGTTACCGGTAATGGAATACCGGTAACGTTAAATCCCCATGCGGATCACGACCCGGCACACCGCTATTAGCGGCATCGCAAATTACGGTGCCACTAATAGCGGGCAGGCCGTGTGCGCGCGACCCTCCATCCCGTAAATTACGCCATGCCGCTATTAGCACAGCATCACAAGGCCAGTGGACATGCTAATAGCGGCATGGTAAATCCACCCAAACCCCTTACCGCCATGGTGCTAATACCGGCATCGCGGACCACCCGTTAAGAGGAATGAGCAGTGTTCCCACCTGCCACAGGTGGACACAATCAGCACAGGTGGAGGCAATGGAGACTGTGGCAGCTCAAAAGGAGCACACCACACCCCTTCCCACACCCCTTCCCACACAAAGATGGTTCCAATACTGGCAGCAATACATGGCCTGGGGGACCTCATTGCAGCGCAGCTGATACTACAACAGGCAGCACAAAGGAGACGCAGGAGGAGGAGGAGAGCAAGACAGGCACAGCAAGCACCACAACGGCACCTATTCATACCACAGAGGCACCCACCAATCCCCAGGATCAGAGCCAGTCCATTCAACCTAACCCCTGAGCAGATACACACCCTGTACCGTCTGGACAGGGTTACCATCACCAGCATCGTGGACATGATCCACGACGACATTGTGAGCCTCATAGACATCAGAACTGCCATCCCCCCGCTACTGAAGGTGGTGAGTGTGCTCCACTTCCTGGCCACAGGCACCTACCAGCATACAGTGGGACACATGCATGGCATCTCACAACCAGTATTCTCACGCACGCTGAACCAGGTACTCGATGCACTCCTGAAGCATGCACCTGAACACATATCCATGCCACGGACTGCCCAGGAGATTGCAAACACAAAAGTTGGCTTCTATTCACTGGCAGGCATCCCAAGTTGCATTGGGGCCATCGACTGTACACATGTGGAATTGGTGGTCCCACATCACAATGAAGTAGTGTACCGAAACAGGAAGCAATTCCACTCTATCAATGTCCAAATGGTATGTGACGCCAACAAGATAATCACACATTGCTGTGCCAGATTTCCAGGATCAACACATGATTCCATGGTCCTGCGGAACTCAACTATCCCACGCTACATGGAGCGACACCCCGGACAACGTTTGTGGCTACTCGGTGAGTAGCAGGGCAAGCACATGGCAACGTGATTGGGGGGGGAGAGAAACATACTGCAACTGGGAGTGATTGGGGGGGGCGGGAGAGATACATACTGCAACTGGGAGTTGACTGTCGTCCGTAGGAGAAATGGACATACAGATGTACACCAATGTGCATTCGGGAAGGCCACGATGTACTTGAGAAGAACCCACATGCAATTTGAAGCTGCACAACATCGACAACAATGCAGGTTGCTAAATATTACACATCCATCCACATTGAACATCCTACCACGCCACATTTCACACAAATCTGCTACATGGCGTCAAGATAGTAATACACAATCAGTGCAGCACAACATCAATCCAGCAATGCGCACTTGAATGCATGCAAAGGGATCACCCCTAGACATAGCACTGAACCACACACCTATAGCACCACTGAAGTGATGCCTGACAGCATGGCCACATTGGTGTCAGGATGTCAGTACACTCGCAGTGTGGTACCAAATTTGCCTGGGACAGGGACACCTAAGACCTGGCCACACCCAGGACATGTCAAATACTGTTGGAGGCATTAATGTTGCATTACTACTTGCAGGGTCAACCTCCCCCTTGCACGTTGCTGCCACACAGACCATCTGCATGTATGCTGTCAATTCAGTACTTGAATCACAATGCAATGTCAATTAGTGTGATGTGAACAGGCCGCTCTTGAGGTGAACAGTAACAGGACCCTGTTCATTCCCCCATACAGGTGATGCGGGCTATCCCCTGAAGACCTGGCTCCTCACACCTGTACGGAACCCACAGAACAGGCACGAGGAGGAATACAATCGTGCACATACCCGTACCCGCATCGTGATCGAGCAGACTTTTGGACTTCTGAAGTCACGTTTTAGGTGCATTAGCAGGTCTGGTGGTGCTCTCCTGTATGGACATGAGAAGGTGGCCAAGATCACCATGGCATGTGTCATGCTGCACAATATGTGTATCAGACGGAATGTGCCACTGCCCCCTGACGTTGAAATCGAAGCACCTGATGAGGATGATGATGGTGATGAGGACAGAGGTGAAGGGGATGCAGGTCTTGCAAGAGGGGATGGGCAGGAGGGACGTGCTGTGAGACAGCATCTGATCAACCAAATATTCTGAGGAACATGTTTTCGTACTGTCACATGGTAATGGGGAGTAATGCACTGGTGTATGTTTTCGAGCACAAAATGGACCCTGTCCCCAATAAAGTACACACACACAATGAAGTTGTCCAAGCCAGTGTTTAGATCAGAAACCAGTGTATTGAGTAACATTAAGGTGTGAAAGTGCAAGTCCCAAAACATCCCACCACCCTTCCCCCCACCCCCACAACAGACCCATAACACCCTTCCCCCCACCCCCACAACAGACCCATAACACCCTTCCCCCCACCCCCACAACAGACCCATAACACCCTTCCCACCCCCCCCCCAACAGTCCCTCATGTGTTTGCCAAGTTTGCCCTGGCCTATGCACACATAGGGATCTCTATCGACCCCCTATTTTCAATAGTCCTCGGGGGGATTCAAAGGGCTGGCAGATGTGCGCCTGGTGGTGCGCGTTGTGCGACGGAGGGGGCTTGTTTGTCTCGACCCAGAAGATGAGGATGGGGCAGACTGGCCTTGTTGGGAAATGTGGCGGTCCATAGTGTCAGCCATGCGTACCAGGACCTCCCTGAGCCTCCCTATCTCATCGCACAGCCTGTTGGTGTTGGCGTCCATCCGCTCTGTGGAGTGCCTCAACGCCTCCACGATGTTCTCACTGCGATTGGCAGCCTCCTCAACATGCTGGCACAGACAGCTCTTGTTGGCGCTGCAGGATGGTGGTCAATTGGAGGCCAGTGCTGGGTGACTGTGCACTTGAGGCTGTGCCCTCGGATGCATCCACTACAGCAGGTGATGCCAACATGGGGGACATGATTGCAGGGTTGGTGTCCTCAACTGTGGAATCAGACGCAGGGGTCTGGAATGGCACTGGCTCTGGTGATCCAGGGGGGCTTGGGGTGTGCATCTCCATGGCCTGGTCTAGGGTGTCCTCCAGATCGGATAGTGGGGCAGTGGCGGCTGCCTCACCAGTGGAGCTTGCCGCAGCTGATGGTGGGCCCTCGGTGGCTGGCATCGGTGCGGGTGGGTTCACCACCGGTGGTGGGGCCGCAGTTGGTGGTGCAGCTAGTACTGCCGTGGCAGTGGCACTCCGACGGAGTTTGGCACTCGTCTGGTGGGGCCTGCCCCCCTTGCCCCTTGATGTTGTTGGGGTATCCGCCGGCTCCTGTGCCCTTGGCCTCTTGCATGTAGCTGTTGCCTGTGTTGCATCAGCGGCATCCTCCCCATCTGTATGTGAGCCTGTCAGGGACGAGAGGGGGGATGGCATTGGTTGCGTTTCAATATACTTGATGCAGATTACATGAATGATGCAGTTATGGCCATTGGGACTTAGTGGTTGTGGATGCAGGTGATGTGCCAGTTCAGTGCCTCATCCATGCATGGTTGTGTGGTGTTGTGTGCATGTGTGTGTGTGTGGGTCTGACACAGGCATGGTGAGGGATGGATGCATGTGTGGATGTGTGTCCATGCATGAGAGGAGTCTGTGCTCACATATGGGGGGTACAGTACATTCACATCGCATCCTGTCATGTGTACACTCACCTCCATCAGAAGTGGTACCCACGCCGAGCTCCATGCTGCCTACTCCCTCTATTGACTCGACGGCAATCATGTTAGCGCACGTCTCCTCCCATTCCTTCATCCGGATTGGGGATCCATCTCCACCAGCACTGGCAATACGGTGGTTCTCAGCCAGGATGCCCCTCACCCGCAGCCTGAGGTCGTCCCACCTCTTCCTGCATTCGCGCACAGTGCGCGTGCTGGTGCCCACTGCACTGACTTTGGCAGCGACCTCCTCCCAGATGGCTTTCTTCCTCAACAGGGTTGGCCGGCGCATGTCATTCGCGAAGACCACCTCAGCATTCTCCGCAAGGGTCTGTGTCAACATCACCAATTCCTCATTGGTGTATTTTTCTTTGCGCTGCCTGTCAGTTGATTTCTTGAGTGCCTTAGGCATGATGCAGGTGTCCACAATTGTTTGGCACGGCTCACGAATCAATACAGGTCCAGGGGGCAGAGGATGGCAATGGATTGTGTTTTTAAAGATGGCCGCCGGGCTCTTTCCCGTTCCGGCGCGATGACGCTATTTCCGGTTCCGCTATTTTACGGTCACCGCTAATAGCGGTGACCGCTAATGGCGGTCACCGCAATTTGCATGTAGCGTGAGGGCGGAGGTGCTATCTGCACTTTCGTCAAAGCCGGTAAGGGACTTTTTGGGGACTTTTGCGGCATGGCGGTAGGGTCATTACCGGCATGGCGCTATGCTCGTGTCTGCGTACTCGTAATGGTACGTAATTAGCGCCCTCTTACGAGGGCGGACACGTTAATAGCGCCATGCCGCTAATATGCGGTTTTTAGCGCACAACGTGTAATGAGGCCCACAGACTCGACAAATCGCCTGCCTGTTCTTTAGCCTATTTGACCTAATCACCACTATAAAACTTGACCGCATCGATGGACTGTTTTGAGCTGACTCAACTGTCTCTGTGCGATCCATTGAACACTAACGACTTAAAACATCACAATGCTGACTCAATGCATTAAGAGCATCTAGAAGTCTGGCTACGGGTTTGTTGAGCCCCAGAACAAGAATTCAAAGGTATTTTATGTGGTTCTACCCCTTGACCTACCTTAAGGGGCCATAGTGACTAGTAAAATCCCACTCTCTAACTTTTTAAACATCAGTAAACTTTGTATTTAGTTATTTTCATGTGCGCCCCTATCTTTAAATCCAGATGGCCCCCTTTATTTCAAAATTTGCATTCTCTGTGTTTTTCCTTACAGAGGTGGGTTGTAGACTTTTGATTAAAGTGTTTCCATATATTGTTTTTTTAAATTCTGTATTTATTTATTTATTATTATTATTTTTCCCCCATATATTGTTTAATTACAATCTTGGTCGGTCATTATTTTTTTTTTGGATGCCACACTACTATTGTTATTTGGACTGCTTCTGTGCTACCTCACATGCCTCCTGAAGTATATACCCTGCCCTCAGCCTGCACTACTGAAAGAGGTGAAGGAGGTATACCTATTGGGATGTGCCTGTTTCACCTTTATGATTGGGGTCACTGCTGGATTAGTAGTAGCGTGGAGCTCAGTAGATGTTGAATTCATGCATTCATTTCTGTACAGCTGCACATCAGTAATCATTTTGTCACAAATATTTTTGGGATCATTCAACACAGCATCTAGAGCATATGATTAGACAAAGCACTACATAATGTGATAACAGATCCACTGTAATGAGTTAAACTGTTGCATCCACTTTGCACAAAAGCAGCATGTTAAAGCTGTCCTCCTAAGTGTGCACCTTAAGAATGCTGTGTAAATCAAAAGCACTATTAAAGCATGTATTTAATTAATTATATCTGTACATTTAAACGTGCCTCCAGCAAAAAAATAGGTCTTTGTTACTCTAGGCATCACATATATATATTCAAGTAAACATCTTTAGTTGCAGGGACGTTATGGTGAGAACGTAATGCAAATAAAGCCCCTGAAATGCAGCTAAAGCAACCTTAACTAAACGACCCCTGTTGCGCACCCTATGACCACAATGATGACATCACAGATCACATCACTGATGACATTACAGATCACATCATTGATGACATCACTGGTGACACACTAATTATATTGTATATAACAGATTACATCAATAATGGCATTAGATATAACATCATGTATAAGTTACCTTATAAAAACATTGATTATCATAATAACAATTTAGACCATGGACTTGGCAATGACGAAGGCTGTTGTCACTGTCCATCACCAAAGGCCATAGCTAGTGGTCGGTTAGTGTTGTAAAATATACAGTGGATATGGCTGAAAGCCATGCCTAGTGGCCCGTTACTGTTTTAAAATATACAGTGGGAAGGTCGAAAGCCATAGCCGTTGGCCATGGCTAAAGCCCATGGCCAGTGGACCATTAATATGTTACAATATACAGATGACACGGCCAAAGAACATAGCTAAGGACTCGTTAATCTTGTAAAATATACAGTGGGCACTGCAAAAGGCTATAGTTAGTGGCACATTAATATTTTAAAGTATATATTGATCATGGCTGAAGGATTTTTGGTGTAGTCAGGAAAGGACCCAATGACAAAGAGGGGTTCATGTTGCGCGCGCCAAATCTGTGACTGGGGTCCAGCGAAATGGGCGCAGTGTTGCAATTTCATATGTATCCAGTGTAGTTAAATGTGAGTGGGATATGTTACTTTAAGTGTTATTTGGTGTTCAAATTGATACATATTAGATTTGCACACGTGTAGAAAGACAAATGCCAAAACCACCAAATGAAATATAAAATACGATCCAGATATAACGTGCGATGAAGTGCCTAGAGGCTGGGCAGCGAGGAATTTATATAATGCACATGCGGGGAAACGGGACTGGTTACAGAGAATCCACTGTGAAGAGAGCATGACAGTTATTAAACATGCATGCACACGCGTATATACCTACACTGGGGTTTATAAAATCTACATGTAGT
The DNA here is from genome assembly GCF_040938575.1 of Ambystoma mexicanum. Classification (NCBI taxonomy): domain Eukaryota; kingdom Metazoa; phylum Chordata; class Amphibia; order Caudata; family Ambystomatidae; genus Ambystoma; species Ambystoma mexicanum. The sequence goes on along the minus strand of NC_090926.1, from coordinate 735,600,380 downwards.
GGGCTTTTTTTATAAATGAATTTAACTTAGCAGTCAGTGTTTCGTGAGACAAATTTTAAGTGACTTGGAGAAATTGGTTTTGCAGAGTTTCAGAGGACAGAGGAAGGTTAAAAGAGTAACTATGACCTTAGCAGATGTTCAGCTCAAATAACAAACCGGCCAGAGTTTTTATGGCCTAGTAATATGGCAGAAATCAGATGTAATCTCTGTTAAGTGGCTGGGAATTTGCACAGGGGTCCAGATATTTGCTTTGACCTGTAATAAACGTAACGTGAAGGACGCATGAGGCCAGGGTTGACCAATACTCTCTGTGTTTCAATCGTTTTAAGGATGTGTCATGCGTGCAAATTGGTAGAAGTATAAATTAGAATATTCCAATGACACCAGTAAGCAGGGGTGAATGAGATAGCTATCGATAGTTCAAAGGGAACCTGTTCATTCTATCCTCTCTCATGTGTTGAAGTATCCATGCGAACCATGTGCAATTACGGTTCAGGGTTAAATGACTCAGGCCAGTTGTGACTTTTAATGAATTATGTATGTACACAAATGTTTAACTGTGTGATGATGTCATGACCTACCACAGACAAATCCGAAGCAGAGGTGTGTGCTAGACATGGCCTGAAGATGTTAGTTAAGATAACGACTACCAATGGGACTGGGAGAATTGGAGAAAGATGGGATTTCTTTGTACAAGTTTTGCCCATTCACATGCAGGAGTGGATTGGGTATCCAGTGATATTAATGAATACAAAACAGAATAACTTTAATAAAGAAACAATAATAATGAAATAATATCGAATTTGTGTTCAAAATGAATAAGGGGTGAGATAAGGGGTTAAAACGGGTGAGTTTAAAATCATAGGGAACCCCCAAAATAAAAAATAAATAATAAAATCAATATTTTGTGTTATAAAAGTTTTTTAATTCGTTATAACATGCAACAATGGATTGTAATAGAATATATATGGAGTGTTTTAACTGTTGCAAAAATTGATATAATATGTTAACTTATATGGTTTAAGAAGACTTGAGCTATTTTGACTTGACAGGGTCATCTAGCTCCTCCCCGGGTTGATTGCACAATAAACTTGCTTTACGTACAAAACATGCACTTGCTTCTGAAGTGGTGGGCCTGCTTTGGGTTAGGGTGATTAAAGGCTTATCGGCACATTTGGCGTCCCTAGGTGGGCCCCAGACTTTCTGAGACATTCAGGGTCTCCTGTCCGCACAACTTGGCTGCAGCGCCTTTCTGTGGGGACCAATCTTCCGTGCACAGTGAAAAAGACAGGTTTGCGAGTGCCATATTGGTTAAAGACCTGTCTGTTTCCCTGGAGACGTGGTACCATGGTCCAGCTGTGTAGGACGACTTGATCGAGCACCACATCGGAGTGCTTTGTGTCCACTTTTGGGAAATAAAGCGACGAGGGAAATAGGCGGAAAAGAGTATTTTTCTTTGATTTAAGGGGTTTGGTAAGGGGAAAATCTGAGTGTATGTGTGGAGTTAGCCGAGGTTACGGGGATTGAAAGGGTGACTGCATTGAAGGAGTGAACTGTTTTTCATTGTAAACCCTTTGTATATATTTTTATTTTAGAGGTGTGAGGTGGCGTCCTACCCAGCACGTCCATTGTGAGGTCTGTCCTGATACCCTTCAGTTTGCTTGTCTGGTTGGTTGGATCCCTCACCTAGAGGTGAGATGGCTTCTCATGGTAAGTCCACCCATAGATACCTTCCTGAAGTATACCCTTGGCATCCTTCATTCTGCATTGACTGGACGGGCATAGCCCTCGCCTTGCTTTTCTTGGTTAGTCGAAGTAGTGAAGGGAATCTTCCTGTAGTCAGGAAACGACAGTATTGTAGTAGAGAAGACCATACTAGTGATGAAGAGAGTGAGAGCAGCAGTCATGTAGTGAAAATCATTGCGCTCATTTTATGCTCGAGTGAAAGAGATATCTCTGAGATCTTTTGTGTAAGAGTGAGAAGTATACTTAAAGTGGTGCTGGACTGCCCATGTGGGCGGGACAAAGACTGATATGCATATTTAGACTGATATCTAAATGGATATTTCCCATCTGTGAAAGGTACAGTGAGCAAAAAGCATGTGCTGCAAACTCTCATCTCAGAACAAGTTATCATGCCATGTACTTTCTGGAGAGGAGCGCCTGCTACCTTTTTTGAAATATTTGAAAGGAACTTGGGGTTGGTCACCCTGAGTTACCTGGGGGCAACCAGACGTGGACTCCCTGCTCACTGTGCTCAGAGAGACAAAGCTTCACCTCACTGATGAGGCCCAACAAGGCTGAAACACGTGTATGGGGTTGCTTTTGGTACTGTTGTTCAGAGAGGAATTGCCATAGCATTTCGGTGCTGGACTGCCCATGTGGGTGGGACAAAGACTGATAGGCAAATAGATATTTCCCATCTGTGAAAGGTACAGTGAGCAAAAAGCGTGTGCTGCAAACTCTCATCTCAGAACAGGTTATCATGCCATGTTCTTTCTGGAGAGGAGCGCCTGCTACCTTTTTTGATATACTTAAAGTGGATAGCTAAGTGAGGAGATAGTGGTGAAAGCGAGCAAGGTAAGTGGTTTTGGGGAAAGACTAGGAAATCGGAAAGGGGTAAAAAGGGGGGTTCTGTGGGTGGACATTTTGTGCTGCAGATTTGGCTTTAGTGTTTTTTTTAATGAAATTACTTTGTGTAAATTGGGTTGGTTTATGGCGACTCAGCTGAATCATTTGTGTCAGGTTTTTCTTGTTTTTAAGGCGAATATTCTAAAACAACATCGGGAATGGCTGCAGGAAACTACAGGTAAAATGCTCAATTCTTGGCCTTTCGAGGGACCTATGATAAGGAGATATTGGAGAACCTGCATACTTTTTTGACTACAAAGCACAGCAGCTCAAAGTTAGAGAAGCGATTAAACATTTTACAGCTATGGAAGATGTACGAAAAAGGTGGGACGGGCCATAATGTTAGAATCTTTGAAGAGTTGCCGAAAAAGCAGGCTGCAGGAATTCCTTCCGCACCGCCCCATATGGGTGCTATCCTTTATCGCCCACAGAAGGGTATACAGACTCTGAGTTCGAACCTCCATTTTCCCCAGCAGCCGCTCCAGTGGTTGCGAAACAGACACATGTAGCACCTCCATCAGATACAATTTAGAAAATGGGACATTATGGAAAGTGGAACGGTAACTCCTTCAATGTTTAGAGCTGTAGAAAGATTGAGGACAGAGAGCGGGAAGGGAATAACTCCCCCGACTGCTGGGTTAGCAGAGAGATTAAGGGTGGATGAGCAAACGAGAATGAGGCCGGCAGCTAGAAGAGCGGGTGAAGGGTTGAAAATGAGGGCGAGCGAGGAGATTATGCCTTTTTCTGCTAGGATAGAGAATAGGTTGCAAAGAGTAGTAGAGACACAGGAGGGGCACAAATGGAAGAAGCACTGAGGCTAGCTGAGGACGAGGTAATTTTGTTATGGTGGCAGAGAAATGAAGAACGGGAAGAAGTGAATAGACAGGGAAAGGATGTAGAGGAAGGATAGTGAAGCCATGGGCAGGTTCTTGGTAGGTTGGATAGATTGATTATCAAAGAAGTCAATGTGGACCTCGAGAACAGAAATATTGCCATGGGTACAGGGATTAGCAGGGAGGATGGGAGCCCGCACCCTACAGTAGTGCTGAGTATGCTTCTGTGCCTGTAGAGGTAACAGGTGAAGTGATAACAGGAGTAGTAGTTGAAGGGGAATGGCAATCGGATGTTGAGCAGGGAGAGAAGGGCATACACGCCCTCGCTCCCGCTCCAGCAGTAGCAACAGAGAATACACCATGGAGTCTGAGGACACACCAGGGTACTCTCATGGCTGTAATAAGTAGTAGGAGAGAGATGGGGGAATCCCCAGTAAGAGCGGATGCAACTCGGTTTCCGTTGCTCCAGAAGGGTCAGGGAAAGGCACATTATGTCACGTGGTCACACATGAACTGGAATAATTTGATGAAGACACTCCCTTCACTCACTGCAGGAGTGGGGAAGTGGATTTATGCATTAGAGAAACACACCGTTGGTGTCATGTTGGCCAATGGGGACATGAAAAGCGTATTCATGGCTCTGATGGGGGGACAGTCTGTAAAGACCGGAGGGGGGGTCTGCACTTCCACTCTCTATATGGTAGAGGAGAGGCACAGAGACCCCTGCCAAGATTCTCTATTATGGTAACGTAGTCGAGCAATCAAGGCCTAGCTTCTCGGGAGGTGATGCAGGCTGGTTCTTACGTACAGTGTAGTTCCCAAGCACGTCTTTATATAATTAATATTCAAAGTCATATACACGATCCCGATAATTCACTTTGTGCTCCGAAAATCAACAATGGTAAATATGTACAATTCTAAAGTGGTACCACTAACGTTATTAGATCTTATTAAAGTGCATACGGTCAGAATGACACACAGATCAAAATAAAGAGGAAACCAGCAGTAGAGAGAGGAAGGAAAGCAGGATGGTTGAGCAATAGGCAGAGTACTACTGTTAAACACAACTCTGGGTGGAGATCCCCCCCACCTGGGCAACCTGTAGAAGAAAGATACAAGCCCAGTCCATATATTGTTCACCCTTAGACTTCCCAATAGTTCTGCAACCCCAAAATACCTTGCTGATGTAGCGTTCCGCGTCGGGGAAATCGACAACCCTTCTTGAGTGTCCTCCCTTTCAGGCAGGAGTCACGGGTCGTCGAACGTTCGACGGAGGACAGGTCGAGCTACGACAGTGAAGTGGCTGTGTCGTTCCTAGCGGTGCTCGTTGACAGCGAAGCGTAAACGTCCTGTCAGGAAGAGGCGTGCGGGGCACCTCGGTGTCGATAGTTCTGGACCGCAAAGAGTTGAAGAACTGTGGCCCAGCAAGGGCGGCGAGTCGTCGGCGTCTCTGTGGTCTTTGGGTGGCGGGAAACCCACCGGTGGATGCTCCTCGGCGCGTCGACGGTCAGCCTTTCTCCAGCAGGATACAGCGGCGGCGATGGGGATGAGAGCGTCCTTGGATCAATGAAGTTCTTAGGCAACAGGAGCATGGCGGCTCCGGTCGACGACGGTGGTCGGCGACAGTGGCAGACAACAGTCAGTGCGCTTCTCCTTGAAGTTCCACAGCAGTCCCCGTATTGGGTCGGCAGCCTGTCGAAGGTCTGTCTACCAGGGAGCTTAGGCAAAGATCAGCTGTGCACGATGGTCCCTCGTGGCTCCAGAAGAGGGCGCCTTACCAGGTCCTCTCTGGGTCAGTTCTTGAAGCACAGCAGCTTTCAGATTGCGAAGGAGAGCAACAGCAATTCTTCTCGTCCAGCAGGGCTCAAGGTTAAGCTTCACTCCAGTTACTCGTCGTAGTGGACTTCAACTTCTGAACACGAATCCTAGTGAGAGGTCCCCAGATATACTGTTGATCTTCCATTCATTCCGCTGGGTCGCACTCAAGCATCCAATCACGACTACGGGCATTCATGCAGGCAGGCAGCCAATCAGGCACACGAGGTATTCAGGCCATTCACTTCTCTCCAGACACTCACAATAAGTTATGTGTATTGGGACAAGTACTGAGCCATTCAACACTCCAAGCTGCATTCATACCGGTTTCGGGCAGGGCTGTCTCAACCATTGTGTCAAACACCAGATCGTAGACAGTCACAACATAAAATGTATATTCGTCACACACTCCATTCACCCAGGTCCCACCCACAGGCATACCCACAACATACGGTCGTTGAGAAGGCTCCAGCCAGTCTGGTCGGCACTTCCCCCACACTACCATATACGGAACTTCCACCCAACAGCGAGTCAGGGGGAAGGGACAGAGGCAGGGCTTCCCGGGACTTCGGGAAGATCAGTGTAACAGGTGATGGAGGGCAAGAGGCCATGGGGGCCATTTTGTCTCCATCAGGAATCTACCGATTCCAATGACAGGGCCCAAAATGGAGGATGCTCAGGGCACCAGTCATTTCAGCACGGAGCTGCCACCAGCCGTAGCCTGCTCTGTGGGTCACACACAGGTGCCCAAAAACATACACTAGGGGCACAGGATTGTACCCCTACCCATGGGTGCCATAAGGGTATCCCACGGGTCCGTTCACCAAACCAAAAGGAGAGAGAGCTGCACCGGCAGGAGTCCCACATGAACTCCTGCACGGAAAACACGACAGAACACACGATAAAAAGCACTAAAGGACAAGGATACAGAGGCCTTGTCCTCCCGATGCATTTCCAGCATCACAGTCGCCCCCCCAGACTGAGGTGGAGGGTGCCTAATCTCCCACGGGATAGACACCCTCATCCAGACGGTCAACATACCTTCTGGAAAGGCCATCTGCATTATGTGACTCTTCCCTGGTCTGTGCTCAATGGTAAAGTCTAGTCCTAGTAGACTAATGGACCACCTGAGCAGTTTCAGGTTTTCACCCTTCATCTGCATAAGCCACTTCAGGGGCTTATGATCGGTTTGGACCTTGAAGGTAGACCCGGTAAGGTAGGGTCTAAAACGTCTAAGGCTCCAAACAATACTAAAACATTCCTTTTCAACAGTAGCCCACCTAAGTTCCCTACCCTTAAGTTGTCTACTGATGAATATGATCGGATGTTCTCTTCCTTTTTCATCTAACTGGGACATGACAGCTCCAATTCCAGTGTTGCAGGCGTCAGTTTGAACGATAAAGGGCTTGCTGTAATCAGGCGCACACAACACGGGTGCCCGACACAGACTTCCTTTCAAGCCATCAAAGGCCCTCTGACAGTCTTCAGTTCAATTAACCTTCCGAGGTTGTTTGGGCGAAGTCAACGCTGTCAGGGGTGCAGCCATGGTTCCATAGTCTGCCATGAAATTGTGATAATACCCAGTGAGGCCCAGAAAGGCTCTCACCTGGGTTTGAGTAGTGGGAGTCTCCCAGTCATGTACATCCTGTACTTTACTGGGGAGAGGTTGGATTTGACCCCCTCCTACCTCATGACCAAGATAGGTGACTTTCCCCTGAGCTATCTGGCACTTGGTGGCCTTGATAGTGAGGTTAGCCCTTTTTAACGCCTACAACACTTATTTATTTATTTATTTATTTATTTATTTATTTATTTATTTATTTATTTTATATTTATATTTATATAGCGCGCAGACAGCCCAGGGGAATTGTGGTACTGTTACTTGCAGGAACTTAGTTACAGGGAGTACAGGATTGGTAGCAGTCATTGGCACATTGTGATTGCTACAAACAGATTAGTCATTACAGCTCATGCATCTTTGGTTATAACATTACAGACAGTTGATTGGCAAACATGGTGCTGCGAGAGCCCTTATGTAAAGAGGATGGTTTTCATAGCTTTCTGGAAGGCAATGAGGGAGGGCTCACCTCGGATTGTTGGAGGTAGGGCATTCCAGTGTGATGGTGCGAGTTAAGGGAAGCTGGATCCTCCAGCTCTGGCTCTTTTTACTAGTGGCACACAGAGCATGTTGGTATATGGCGACCTGGTTGGCCTTGTGGAGGAGACAGGGTGGATTCTTTGTGAGAGGTAGACCGGGGCGGTGAGGTGGATGCACTTGTGGGTCAGTGCTTTGAAAATGATTCTTTCCCTTATTGGTAGCCAGTGGGCTAGTTTCCTGGCCTCAGAGATGTGTTCTCGTTTCGTAATACCTTGGGCGGCGCGGAGGGCATTGTTCTCTATGATTTGTAGCCTTTCCAGGTTTTGTTGGAGGTTCCTAGGAAGAGTACATTGCAGTAATCTAGCCTGGAGCCGGTGATTGCTCTGGCTATGTTTGTGCAATTCACTTTGGAGAGGAAGGGTCTGACTGAGTTGATTAGTTTGGCGTGGTACGCAGCTGAGGAGGCTATTGCGTTGACTTGTCTGTCCATGGAGAGGTTGGAATCCAAGTAGACACCAAGAGTTTTGACCGAGTCTGAGACAGGTATTTTAATGGAGTCAATGGTGAAATGACTGAATTGGGAATCTAGATTTTTTAGCGTGTCGGGGGAACCTACCAGGAGGAGTTTGGTCTTGTCGGAGTTGAGGCATAGTCCATTGTCTGCCATCCAGGCTTGGATGGTGTTGTAGAGGTTGTTGAGAGTCAGTGAGTAAGTGTCATAGTTGCCAGTGAGGGTGAGGAGGATCTGGGTATCGTCAGCGTAGTTGGTGTAGAAGATACCCATGGCATTGAGATACCCATGGCATTGAGGATGAGGAAGAGGGGTCGTGTGAAGATGTTGTAGAGAGTGGGGGAGAGCCAGGAGCCTTGGGGCACACCACAGAGGATGATGGTGGGTGAGGCGGAGGCTAAGTCAGAGAATACTTGCATGGTTCTGTCTTGTAGGAAGGACGTGATCCATGCTGTGGCCTCGGGAGAATTTAGCGGTAGTGGCATAGGACATCATGGTCTATGAGGTCGAAGGCCGCTGATAGGTCGAGAAGTAGGAGAAGTGCTGGTTTGCCCTTGTCTCTGGCGTCGTCCATCTGGTTTTTCAAATCAAGTAGCGCGCTTTCAGTCCTGTGTTTGGGGCGGAAACCAGATTGTCGGAGACCTAAGAGTTTATTCTCTTCAATGAAATGCTGAACCTGCAGATAGGCTGCTTTGTCCAGTATTTTGAGGAGGAATGGGACAGTGGTGATGGGTCTATAGTTGTTAGGGGAGGTGGGATCAAGAGTTGTTTTTAATAGAGGGCGGACCCAGGCTTCCTTGAGGGAGGCGGGGACTTTCCCCGTGGCAAAGGAGGCATTAACAAAGGCTGTCAGGAAAGGAGCTAGTGCTTCAGTGCAGTCCTTGATGAGGGTAGCTGGGCATGCATCACCTTTACAGTTAGAGGGTTGATATTCCTCATTATGTTGATGATATCTTTTTGCTGTATGGGTTTGAAAGAGAAAGGTTGGGAAGTGTTGGAGGCTGGCGGGGGGACAGGGATGTGGGTGTTGGGCATGGCTTGTTTAGTGGCTAATATTTTCTTTTGGAAGAGGTTCAGTTTGGCTTGCATGGCAGTTTGTATTTCGTCGCACCAGGCTTTGTCTTTGGTGAAATTCTGGGTGGCGGGGCGGGCGTCTCTAGCTCCCTGAAGATAGCAAATATTTCTTTAGTGCTAGATTGGGCCTCTGAGATTCTGGATTCGAAGGATTTAGCCTTTGCTTGGGTGATTGCGTTTTTGTATTTGGTAGAGAGGGCTTTGAAGATCATCTTATCTATGTCCGAGTGGGATGTTTGCCATTGTGTGATTGCAACCTTTTTTTCGTTGCGGAGTGTGAGAAGGTCTGGGGTGAACCAGGCGTTGGAGTGGGTGGTGGGTTTGGATTTGCGAGGTTTCAATGGGGCAATGGAGTTCATGGCTCCTTTGATGGAACTGTCATATGCTGTTGCAAGTATTTCTGGGTCTGTGGAGAGAGGAGGTCTGAAGGCTGGGCCTTGGAGGAAAGGCAGTAGCCTTTCCTTCGTGAGCTGACGGGAGCTTCTTGCGAAGCAGGGTGGCAAGGGTTGGGGTGCCGGGGTGGGGGGGCTGGTGGTTAGGATGCTGAAGGTGATGATATGGTGGTCAGACCACGGGGTGGGCGTGTTACCAGTGATGGTGAGTGGACAGTTGTGCTGTGCAATCCAGTCGAGAGTTTGTCCCTGGGTGTGGGTAGAGCTGAAAATGGTGTTTTTGTAGCCTAGTGCCTTGAGGGCTGAGTCAAGGGATTTAGCTGCCGAGTCCTTTCAGTCAAGGAGGCCTAGGTTGACGTCCCCAAGGGGAATAGCTTTAGAGTTCTTTTTAAGGTTGTCTGAAAGGAGGTGGATGTGAGAGGCTTGAAAGTCACCTATTGGGCCTGGAGGGCGATAGACAATGTGAACAGCAATGGTACAGTGGGGAGAAAGGTTGATTTTGACTTGGAGGTAGTCACTGTTGTTGTGCAGGGATTTCTCTATCTTTCTAATGGAGAGAGAATCTCTGGCAATGATTGCTACACCTCCACCTTTAGAGAGGCGATCTTGTCTCGTGATGGAATAGCCAGGAGGTAGTGCAAGGGAGAGTGCAGGACCGGAGGCTTCATGTAGCCAAGTTTCTGAGATCATGAGCAGATCAAGATCATGGGAGATTATGAGGTCATGGATGTCCAGAGTGTGAGCATTAACGGACCTGGCGTTGATCATGGCGCATTTGAGATGGGGTTGTGTAACAGCTAGAGGGGGGGTAGAGGGGAGTGAGGGAGGGGTGGAGGACACACATGGAGTAGCATTTGGCACAATAGCATTCAAAATGGTGGTAGAAGATTTGCATAACACAGATTTTGCATTGGGGGCACATTTTCAGTGGTGGTAGACACACATGGAGTAGCAGTTGGCACAGTAGCATTCAAAATGGTGGTAGAAGATTTGCATAACACAGATTTTGCATTGGGGGCACATTTTCAGTGGTGGTAGACACACATGGAGTAGCAATTGGCACAGTAGCATTCAAAATGGTGGTAGAAGATTTGCGTAACAAAGATTTTGCATTGGGGGGCTCATTTACAGTGAGCGCATATGGGGTGACATTTAGTATTGAGTCAGTGTGATTAACAGTGGGGTGCGTTGCTTCATTGGCAGCTATATGGGACTTGACTCTAATGTCTCTGCAAGTAGGGTGGGAGGCTCTGGCCTTAGTTGCCTGTAGAGTGGCATCTTTGTAGCAAGTGGGTTGCAGAGTCCGGGAGCATAGTCTTAAATTGCAGGTGCTTTTTGCGAGTGGTTGGGAGCAGATGTTGGACTTAGGAATGCGAGCACATAGTTTGAGGTTTCTTGTGGTAACAGGGGTGAGGTTAGAATACAGGTGGGTATGGTCTGAATCCTTACCTGCCTGATGCAGCATGACCTCGTGGCAGGTGGCGAACGAGCAGCGAAGAGCTGCAAAGAGCACAGAAGGCCTTTTCTCCTGGCCTTCTCTCATCGGCTTCGCCTCACGGCCCTCTCCCCCTCCATTTAAAGCACGAGGGGAGGGGCGGGCGGGCTGACGTAACGAATAAGGACCTTGGGCTGCGGCAGTGAACTTCGTGGCTTCAGCTGATCCTGTTGTAGCTGAAGACATGGAGACGCGGGCATCCATCTTAGATGGGACGGCTGAACACGCGGCCGTGAGCGGGCTCGAGCAGCAGCCTGTTCTGAAACTAAAGTGAACAGCTGATTTCACTTCCAGCTGATGGGGGCGGAGAAGTGCTTGCAGCGGATCTGCAAAGAGCACAGAAGGCCTTTTCTCCTGGCCTTCTCTCGTCGGCTTCGCCTCCCCTCCACTTAAAGCAGGAGGGGAGGGGCGGGCGGGCCGACGTAACGAATCAGGACCTTGGGCTCTGGCGGTGAACTTCGTGGCTTCAGCTGATCCTGTTGTTGTAGCTGAAGTCATGGAGACACAGGCATCCATCTTAGATGGGACGGCTGAACATGCAGCCGTGTGCGGGCTGGAGCAGCAGCCTGTTCCGAAACTAAAGTGAACAGCTGATTTCACTTCCAGCTGATGGGGGCGGAGAAGTGCTCGCAGCGGAGCTGCAAAGAGCACAGAAGGCCTTTTATCTAGATGAGTCAAATGCTCTTCCCAGGTGGAAATGTAGACAGCAATGTCGTCTAAGTACGCCACGCAAAAGGCTTCCAGCCCACTGAGCGCATGGTTGACTAATCTCTGGAAAGTGGCAGGGTCGTTCTTCAGCCCGAAAGGAATGACTCTAAACTGGTAGAGTCCCTCTGGTGTTGAGAACGCCGTCTTTTCCTTGGCATGGTCCATCAGAGCTATTTGCCAATAGCCTGAGGTAAGGTCAAAGGTGCTCACAAATTTGGCAGCACCTATGGTGTCCACGAGCTCATCCGCCCGGGGCAAAGGGTGCGCGTCAGTTTTGGTGACGGCATTGACTCCTCGGTAGTCCACACAGAACCTCCAATCCTTGGTACCTGCCTGGGAACTTGCCTTGGGGACAAGGACCACGGGACTGGTCCAGGGACTGGTTGAGGGTTCAATAACACCCAGATCCAACATCTTGGCGACCTCAGCCTGGATGTGGTTCTTGACGGTATCTCACATACGGTAGCACCTGCTTTTGACAGGCACACTGTCACCAGTGTCAATCTCGCGCCTACACCACGGTGTAAGGCCTGGTGTCAGTGAGAACAGAGAGGCGTACTGCCGGAGTAAAGCCCGGCAGGCCTTTTGCTGCTCTGTCATCAGATCGGGAGAGAGATGCACTCCCTCCACTGAGCCATCGTGAGGGTTGCTATGCAGCAAATCAGGAAGGGGCTCACTCTCATCCTCTTCTTGCCCAGAAGCTAACAAGAGACATGAGACTTCGGCCCGCCTGTGGAAAGGCTTGAGCCTGTTAACATGGAATATCTCAGGGGCTACCCCAGCGGCTCCCATGTCAACCAGATAATTGACCTTGCCCATCTTGGAGATTATCCTGAAGGGTCCAGTCCATTTATCTGCCAAAGCCTGAGGCTTGGTAGGCTCCATCATGAGGACCTCCTGTCCGGGAGTCCAATCCACTTGCGATGCTTTAAGGTCATGCCAGTACTTATACAATTCCTGGCTGGCCTTAAGGTTCGCTGTTGCCTGACCCATCAGCTGTGTCATCCTCCGTCTGAGGCCTAACACATAGTCCCCCACTTGCTTGGCGGGACCTGGAGGGGTAGCCTCCCAACCTTCTCGGATCAAGGCGAGGGGCCACCTCACGGGATGTCCAAAGAGTAACTCAAAAGGGCTGAAACCAACACCCTCTTGAGGTACCTCTCTGTAAGCAAACAGCAGGCATGGCAGGAGAAGATCCCACTTCTTCCTGAGGGGCTCTTCCAAAGCGCCTAACATGCTTTTGAGAGTTTTGTTAAATCTCTCAAGCAAACCGTTGGTCTGAGGGTGGTAAGAGGTGGAGAATTTGTAAGTTACCCCGCATTCTTTCTACATGGTTTTCATGTAACTCGACATGAAGTTGGATCCTCTATCAGAGACAACCTCCTTAGGGAATCCAACCCGGGTGAAAATGCCCAGGAGAGCCCTGGCAACCACCTTGGCCGTAACCGCCCGAAGGGGTATAGCCTCAGGGTACCTGGTGGCATGATCTACCAAAACTAGGATGAACCGATGTCCACCCGATGTGGGAGGGTCAAGGGGACTGACGATGTCAATGCCAACCCTCTCAAACAGTGTGCCCACCACTGGCAACAGTTGCAGTGGGGCGATGACTCTGCCTCCAGTCTTGCCAGACAACTGACAAGTTGGGCAGGTCCTGCAGTGGGACTCCACTTCTACTCCCATCCGTGGTCAGTAGAAATGGGCAGAGAGCCTCTCCTTAGTCTTCTTGGTACCAAGATGACCAGCCAAGGAGAGAGTGGCACTCTCTCTGTCCCTTACAGAAGTCCGCCCGGGAGGGTCCCCCTTCAGCCAACAATCATTGAAGGTCGGGATGATCCTCCGGGTTAAGAGCCTCTCCCACAGGAAAGTCTTCTGGCTGGTCTCCCACAGGAGTTGAGACAGGATTTAGTACTGGACCCAGCCTGTCTGGAGCATGGATCCCAATGGGTGCTGTCGGAACAGCGGGAGGAGTAGGAGCTCCCTCCACAGGGGCGGCCTTCTTACTCCTCCGTTTCTTTCGTGCCTTGGGTTTCCCCGTTGGCAAGGATACCGGGCTCGCAGCCGGACCCTGTGTGACCTGCGATCGGGTGAGCCATGGGTAGACCATCCGTGATCATCCCCAATTCAACCAAATCGTTTCCTAACAAAATATTTGCAGGCACGTTGTCCTGAACCAGGACCGGAAGCTTTGCTGTCTTGTCTCCAATCGTAATGTTGACTAAGGCTACAGGCGATAATTTGGGAGGCCCACCAGCTAACCTGGTGGTTCTCAGAGGAGCACCTACATAGTCCTCTGGCTTGAGCAGGGTCCTGTCCACCACTGTCATGCTTGTCCCAGTGTCTCTCAAGCCAGTAGAAGGCTGGCCATTCAGGAGGACACTTCTCAAAAACCTACGAGTGCTTTGCGGGATAGTTGCCAGTACTTTTGCGTAGTGGTCCCAGGCCCCAAGGGACACTAAGGAAATCTCTACGGGAGCACCGGAGGTGACCCCAGTAGAGGAGGGGAGGACGGTGGACTCCACCTCAGGTACGGAGTAGGGATAGGTCAGGCTGACAGCCTGGACTCCAAGTGCCTTACCCTTACACTTGGGGTCACCCCTTCGGTGATCCAGAGCCCCACAATCCCAGCAGGTGCCGGGCATGCGGGGTACGGTACTGGAACCACTGGGACCCTGCTTTGCAGCAGGCGGACCACTACTCTTACTCCCACCCACAACAGACTTCTCCCCACTAGGTTTTTGGGTCTTCGGAGAGGAAGGTTTTGGTTTACCCGACTGTGATTGCTTTTGGGACTCCTTAGCTTTCTGAGAGGCTCCTTTTTCTTAGTCCTTGTCATTCCCAATGAAGTCCTTAGGGGACACCTGGTGGGAGACCCACTTGTAAGCCAACCTAGCCAGCTTAAAGGGGTCCAAAATGTTCTGGTCAGCAACATACTGACGCAGCTCATGTGAACAGGCTTCCGAAAAATGCTCAAAAAACAAGAGGTGAGGCAATTCAACAAACGTTTTCACTTTGTAACCATCAATCCACCCCATCATGTTCATGTGCACAGCACTCACCCAGTCAACCCAAGACACATTCACTCGTTTCTTAAAATCCCTGAACTGTTTAAGATATTGGGTAGGTGTTTTGCCAAACTTGGCGATTAAGGTAGACTTCATGCATTCATACTAACCCCTTTCTTCCACACTCAGTTTCAGAATACAGTCATACCCAGTTTGAGGCACTCTGCTTAACAAACACTTAGCCCAATCTCTCTTATCAACATCGTGAATTGCACAAGCCATTTCAAATGCTTCAATCTATTGGAGGATATCAGAACCCTCTGCATACACACCAACCAAATCTTTCATAAACTTGGTTGCTGGGGACCTGACACTCTCAACTGGTTTTGCTGACTCGAGCTTTCTCTAGCTGGATTCGTTGACATTCAGTGTCCTTGTCTTTGAGTTCAAGGTCCGTATTTTTGAGTTCCACTTGCTGTGCCAACTACTCTTTCTTAAGTTCAGCATCTAGTTCCAACTTGCGATATTGAAAGGCTAACTTCATCCTCAATAACTGAAGCTCTAAAGAATTGCTGGTGTTTGGAACAGAGGCAGCAGGAATGGTGGTATTCCCAGAATCAGTTTCGGTGACAAGCCCCGGGGTAGAGTCCTCATTGGTTGCATACCCCCCTTCAAGAGTTTCACAATCGATCTGGTAGCCCACCAGGGCAGCGATCAGCTCGGCCCTAGACTTATCCACAAAGTCTAATTCCCTGGCTTCAAAAGCACTCTGGAGAGTAACTAAGCTCATCTGAGTCAATTTACCATTCGCAATAGATTCCATTGCTTGTAATGCAGTTATCTTGTACACGACTAAACCTTAATTTAACAAAGTGCAGATATCCTTCGTAAGTGGCACGGTTATACACTGAGTCTTAAAACCATAAGCATCCCACCGCTGCCACCAGCTGTAAAGACCGGAGGGGGGGCCTGCACTTCCGCTCTCTATATGGTAGAGGGGAGGCACAGAGACCCCTGCCAAGATTCTCCATTATGGTAACGTAGTCGAGCAATCAAGGTCTAGCTTCTCGGGAGGTGATGCGGGCTGGTTCTTAAGTACAGTGTAGTCCCCAAGCACCCACAAAGGAATGTCCACACACTGCATTGGTTAAAACACAGTCTTTATATAATTAATATTCAAAGTCATATATACGATCACGATAACTCACTTTGTGCTCCGAAAATCAACAATGATAAATATGTACAATTCTAAAGTGGTACCACTAACGTTATTAGATCTTATTAAAGTGCATACGGTCAGAATGACACACAGATCAAAATAAAGAGGAAACCAGCAGTAGAGAGAGGAAGGAAAGCAGGATTGTTGAGCAATAGGCAGAGTACTGGTAACTACCGTTAAACACAGCTCTGGGTGGAGATCCCCCCACCTGGGCAACCTGTAGAAGAATGATACAAGCCCAGTCCATGTATTGTTCACCCTTAGACTTCCCAATAGTTCTGCAACCCCAAAGTACCTTGGTGTTGTAGCGTTCCGCGTCAGGGAAATCGACAACCCTTCTTGAGTGTCCTCCCTTTCAGGCAGGAGTCACGGGTCGTCGAACGTCCGACGGAGGACAGGTCGAGCTACGACGGTGAAGTGGCCGCGTCGTTCCTAGTGGTGCTCGTTGACGGGGAAGCGTAAACGTAGTGCCAGGAAGAGGTGTGCAGGGCACCTCGGTGTCGATAGTTCTGGACCGCAAAGAGTTGAAGAACTGTGGCCCAGCAAGGGCGTCCAGTCGTCGGCGTCTCTGTGGTCTTTGGGTGGCAGGAAACCCACCGGTGGATGCTCCACGGCGCGTCGACGGTCAGGCTTTCTCCAGCAGGATACAGCTGCGACGATGCGGATGAGAGCCTCCTTGGATCAATGAAGTTCTTAGGCAACAGGAGCACGGCGGCTCCGGTCGGCGACGGCAGTCGGCGACAGTGGCGGACAACAGTCCGGGCGCTTCTCCTCGGAGTTCCGTAGCAGTCCCCGTATCAGGTCGGCAGCCTGTCGAAGGTCTGTCTACCAGGGAGCTTAGGCAAAGATCAGCTGTGCACGATGGTCCCTCGTGGCTCGGGAAGAGGGCACCTTACCAGGTCCTCTCTGGGTCAGTTCTTGAAGCACAGCAGCTTTCAGATTGCGAAGGAGAGTAACAGCAATTCTTCTCGTCCAGCAGGGCTCAAGGTTAAGCTTCGCTCCAGTTACTCGTCGTAGTGGACTTCAGCTTTTGAACACGATTCCTAGCAGTGAGAGGTCCCCAGATATACTGTTGATCTCCCATTCATTCCGCTGGGTCGCACTCAAGCATCCAATCACGACTACGGGCATTCATGCAGGCAGGCAGCCAATCAGGCACACGAGGTATTCAGGCCATTCACTTCTCTCCAGACACTCATAACAAGTTATGTGTATTGGGACAAGTACCGAGCCATTCAACACTTCAAGCTGCATTCATACCGGTTTCGGGCAGGGCTGTCTCAACCATTGTGTCAAATACCAGATACTAGACAGTCACAACATAGAATGTATATTCGTCACACACTCCATTCACCCAGGTCCTACTCACAGGCGTACCCACAACATACGGTCGTTGAGAAGGCTCCAGCCAGTCTGGTTGGCACTTCCCCACACTACCATATACGGAACTTACACCCAACAGCCAGTCAGGGGGAAGGGACAGAGGCAGGGCTTCCCGGGACTTCGGGAAGATCAGGGTAACAGGTGATGGAGGGCAAGAGACCATGAGGGCCATTTTGTCTCCATCATAAATCTACCGATTCCAATGACAGGGCCTGGGCATCCCAAAATGGAGGATGCTCAGGGCACCAGTCATTTCAGCATGGAGCTGCCACCGGCCCGTACCCTGCGCTGTGGGTCACACACAGGTGCCCAAAAACATACACTAGGGGCACAGGGTTGTACCCCTACCCATGGGTGCCATAAGGCTATCCCACGGGTCCGTACACAAAACCAAAAGGAGAGAGAGCTGCACCGCCAGGAGTCCCACATGAACTCCTGCGCGGAAAACATGACAGAACACACGATAAAAAGCAGTAAAGGACAAGGATACAGAGGCCCTGTCCCTCCGATGCATTTCCAGCATCACACAGTCAGACAAGATTTGGAGGAGAGCTGATTTTCCGGGAGTTCAGTTGGATAACAAATGCTCACAATGGAGCAGTTTTGAATAATTGTAGGGCGCAGGTATGTGGGGGTCCTGCGGATTATGTATCCCAATACGCCTGATATCAATTTGATTCAAGCTAAAACAATGAAGTTGGATGATGATCCTGCCGCACACATCCAATTAATTCAGGAGATGTGGAGGGCAAGAGATGGGAGAAGCATGAGATAAGAATGTGGTGATTTTTAACACAGAAGGAAGTCCAGCATGATTGAGATAAATTAGTTGGGCTAGAGGCCAAGAGATGGGCAGAAATGCAGGCACATATTGTGCATTTTTGTAAAAGGAGACAAGAGAAGGAAAAGGAAAGTATACAGCAGGCACAAAAGGCAGAGGCCAAACTGGTTCAGAAAAAGCAAGCAAAAATCTGTTTGGCAGGTGCAGTGATTACTTGTTCCATGGAAGGACAGCAGGGACAATTGTGACAACAGGGACATGGTGAATCGGGTATGTCACAGGGTTGGATGGACTGGTGTGCCCCCGGTCCAAGGCAAATGAGAGTGTTTCCGAGGAGTAGGGCAGGATTTCCACAGGGAAGTGGGTCATTTTTCAGGGTTGGTGGAAGGAAGCCCTGGTTTAATGGGCCAATGGTAAACAACTATGGAGGGTTGTATGGGATTCAATGTTGCTTATGTTAGAAAGATGGGACACATGTCACGTGATTGTCGAAACAGGTCACAGTATTTCAACGGGGGAGCTCAGCAAATGCAATCCACGACCATGCCATATGCACCAGGCTCTATAATCGCAGCAGGTATGGGTTGAACAAAACCCAGTGACTGAGGCTGCACAGACCTATGAGATTCTGCAGATTATGCCAGCGCAGGCACCGGTAGAGAAGAATCCTTTACCTCAAGGAATGGTTACTCATTACACTGGAGCAAGTGTTTTTGGAGGAAGTGCTTTTTCGCTACCCAGTGCTAATATGTACCAAGAGTAGGACAGCCCACAAGGATCTCTGATTTGTCCAATCCTGTCCATTACAAAAGATCCGGAAGAGGAACCCCGAATAGGTGTGCAGGTAGGTGACCAAATGTTTTCATTCATGGTCGATACAGGGGCTACAAAATATTGCATCAAGGAACGTGAGTTTCTCTTGTCAGGCAAAAGGATGGACACATAGGGATTCTCTGGGGCTATCCTGTCGGTTCCTTATACTGAAGATCTGCATATCAAGGTAGGTATTCAAAATGTATATGCTTCTTTGTTGTATTGTACAGATACCCCAGCAAATATTTTGGGCTGAGACATCTTGAGTAAACTTTGAATGTCGATTGCTAGCATGGAGGAAGGTGTAGTATACTCAATTCCAGGTTTGTACCCAGCAAGAGAAGCAGTGCGCTTGCATGCATATTGTAGTGACAGCGTGATAAGGGGGGGGTCCCTGTATATTAAACTTTGTTTTTTTATGGACTAATGGTTTCGTTGAGTTGGGTTCTGGGGTTCAGGAATCAGACATGGCAGGTACTGATTGAGTTTTCTTTTTACCTGTTGTGCTGCAGTAGGTAACACCAGGCACCATTGTAACACTTCTCCTAGAGGCAGTAGCAATCAGGATGTACAAGGTGGTTCTCTCAGGCACTGATGAGGAAGGCTGAGAGTGTTGCACAGTTCTGTGTAGCATCGATCCAACCTTGTCGTTAGGAACGGGTCCACAAAGAAATTGTTCAAAGACACCATAGACACAGGTTTTTCTAGATTGAGATGCCTTGCCAGATAGCGATTGAGTAAAGGCAAGTAGCACAGACCATGCTCATCGTTAGAAATACATCCTCACAATGGAAGGAGGATTTGGGAAAGATGCTGGACCATATATGGACCAGCAATCCTCAAGATGTGGGGCTGATGAAGAGTGTTGGAGCAGTGCAATAAAAATTGAAACATGGTGCGATATTGCCACAGGTTAAGCAGTATCCTGTGTCTAGATAGGCAGATGAAGGGTTTCATGAGACCATTAGGGCATTGTTAAAACAAGACATGATACAACCTTCTGTGTCCCCGTGTAACACGGCCATCTACTCTGTGAAGAAGGCGAAGAGGTCCAGTTGGAGGATGGTCCAGGATTGCGCCCCCTCAATAATATTTTTTAAGCACCAAATCCTTCCAACATTCTCTATAATATCCCTACTGGGTCGACCCACTTCACTGGATTGATTAGAAGAATGCATTTTTCTATGTCCCCTTAAACCGCAATTCTTGGTAGATCACAGCGTTTGCTTATTGTGGTCAGAGATTCGAGCACACAAGGTGGCCCCAGTGGTACTGTCAATCTCTTGGTGTTTTTAACAGGGTGGTTCAAATGGATTCGGGGAATTTACATGTGTCCAGTACATTCATCCAGTACATGGACGATTTGCTATTCCTTAGCACTTCAGAAGAGCAGTGTTGAGGAGATTCAATAATGCTCCTCACCCTGCTTAGGAAGAAAGAGTAGAAAGAGGACAATAAAAATTGCAGTACTGTCAGACAGAAGTAGTATATTTGGGGCAAGTGATATCACCTGCAGGAAGGAAGGTAATGCCAGAGAGAGCCATCCCAGTTCAGAATACGCCTCAGCCAGTCACGGTGAAACAGAGGTAGTAGTTTTTCGGGCTCTGTAACTATTGTAGATCGTGGCTCTTTGACTATCTAACCTCTGTGTGGCCCTTGCTGCAGGGATTTAAGGGAATGCAGAAGAAGGGTCCGATATAATGTTCTGAAGAGATGGTGGTGTTCTTTTGGGAACTCAAGGCTGCGATCAGCAATGCTCTGATCTTAGTGACCCTGAATGACAAGAAGCCATTTTATTTGTTTTCTCACTGGAATGGGCAGGTAATGACAGTGGTCTTGACCCAGGAAACATCGCTAGGCCATAATCTTTTAGCATACTATAGCAGGCTCCTAGACCCAGTGATGCAGGGGCAGTGCCCTTGTGAACAAGCTTTAGCGGCAGCAGATTTTGCAATTCAAAAATCTTCAACCATTACCATGGATTGCCCGGTGACATTGTACATGAAGCATGCAGTCTTTGCAATCTTATAAAAATACAAGTCAACTTTGATGGCTCAAAGAGTTTTGGGTACGAATTAACTCTATCAAATGCATCCTGTACGGTGTCACCTAGTCAATCCTGTGATATTTGTAGCCGAGCCAGTGAAACCTGAAGATGTTGTTCATGATTGTGCAACTTATGAGGGAGAGTAAGAGAGGATGGGTGCTAAGGAGGATGCCTTGGAGGGACATGAGGTACTTTTTGTTAATGGGTCCTCAACAATTAATCAGGACACTGGTGAGAAGAACACAGGTACAGCCATTGTGGGCCTTGTGGATGGGGAATACCAGGTCAGACTGAAGAAACGGTTGCTTTTGCATTACTCCGCGCAATCGGGAGATCTAGTGGCACTCATTGAGGCGTTAGCACTGAGTAAGGGGAAGGCAGTCACACTTTATTCAGACTCTGCGTATGTAACCTCCACAGTACATTCAGGGTTATCAAGGTAGCAGAGTAGAGGTTTTAGGAAACTGACGGGACCCCTGTCCAACATGCTATGCTGCTATCCAGACTAATTGAAGCATTAACCTTGTCCAGAGAAGTAGGGCTTCTAAAGTGCACTTGTACGAACCCCATAGCACTTGGAAATGATTCCACAGATAGGGTGGCGAAGGAAGCCGCCTACATGCCATTTACAGTTTTCCAGAAAATGGAAGCCGTGTCCCAGCAGGTACAGTTGCCAGCCCCGTATGCTGCAGTCCCAGTGCTTCAAATCATAGAAATGCAAGGGAAAGCACCTTAAGATGAACAGGAGCTTTGGATGAAGAGAGGATGTGCCCTCTCACCCACAGATTTGCTGTGGAAACAGAAGCTGGCAGGGAAGGTAGTAATGCCTGTAGAACTGCTCCTTGTGGCTGTGGAGCAACTACATTGCCTGTCGCACACTTCTTGATGAAAAATCGCAGCA
Organism: Ambystoma mexicanum; assembly: GCF_040938575.1. NCBI lineage: Eukaryota > Metazoa > Chordata > Amphibia > Caudata > Ambystomatidae > Ambystoma > Ambystoma mexicanum. The sequence continues at coordinate 735,578,674 of NC_090926.1, read as the reverse complement.
GAGCTCCAGGAGGAATGGTTTATACCAAACCTCCAGGAACATGTAAGTAGATTTGTAGGGAACTGTATAGCTAGAAAGGAATTAAATCCTGGAAGCACCATGTGGTCACTAAGGGGAGTTTTGCTGAGGCCCTCTGAGACATTTTGGGAGCTCCATATAGAATTTGTGGTTATGGTCATGAAGTGTAACAATTACTGGTATCTTATTATGGTAGTTTGTCCATTCTCTTGGTGGCTTGAGGTTGGTCCCTGTGTACACCCTGATGCTAAGTCTGCAGCAACATTCCTGGTGAGAGAGGTATTTCCACAGTGGGGAATTTGTGAGGTCTTGAAATCCGACAATGGAACCCACTTCTTTAATGACTTGTTCGCAGATATTACTTCGCTCTTGGGAATCAAGCACACACTGTGTTCAGTGTACCACCTGCAGGCCAAAGGGATCATAGAGAGGTTAAATAGGGTCCTTAAGACCCCGCTTGCTAAGATGTCTAACAATTTCAGTAAATAATGGTTGCACTGTCTGCCTTTGGTGCTGTTTTATTTGAGAAATCAGCCAGGCAAAGAGCACCACCTTAGCCCTCACGGGATCATGATGGGGTTTAGATTACACACACCACTCTCACCTGCACACACTGCATCAGACGCACATAAGACTGCAGAGGTCCTAGGTGAGGAGTTTAGGGAGAACCTTTGGGCTTTAACCAAAGGTGCCAAGATTATATCTTCACAGGTTGTGGTCTTCTCAACAACAATCTGCAGGAGAAAGCAGCAAGGAAAACAACGATCAACACAAGCAACCATTACTCTCTGGAGACTAGATCTAAATACAGACTTTCGTTCACCGCTGGAATGAGCAACGTTTCCATGGGCCGTAAATGATGTTTTATGCAACTCTCACTGCTGTGAATGTGGAGGGCAACAAGAGCTGGGTGCATGTTATCGATACATGAAGAGATACCATTAGCCCTCCATGGGCACAGGAGCAAGAGCAGGCTCAAAGTTAAGTATGCCCTAACGATTTGTAGTTCATTCCGGTGGAGAAGGGGGGTGAGGATAGAGATCCAGGAGCTGAATTTCTGTGTTTTAAAAGAAAGAAGAAAACTGTGAATTTATAATGTTTTTTAGGATGATTGTTTATATTTTGTTTGTGGTTCTTTTTTTTATCATGTTCAGTGATGGCAAGCAATGTATATATGAATGGTTTAAATGCATTCAGTCGTATGAAATTTGAAAATCTATTATTGAGTCCAAAAATAAATATTTATGTTGATTTCATGAGTAATGAGGACAATGGAGAGATAGACCCAATAATAGATACACATGGTTTCGCAGCAGACAATGTATGGTACATCCACATGACGAGGGTTGGGAGCGGGAGATCTGTAGGATTTTGCTGCATCTGCTCTCTCATCCCCCATGCTTCTGGGGTCCCTAGGGTGTTTTTCCCAAATGAAATAGAGTTAGCATATGCACTTAGTCTAGCGCATCTAGCTTTGTGCAGGGTTTGAGGTCAATTCAAAGGGCAATCAGTCACAGCATCCATTTTACCTGTTGACGAAGAATGTTCAGCTACAGAGCGTCAAGAGCAGAACAGTGTTCGGTGTATACAAAGAGTCCAAATGAGTTTAGAAGGGGCTATTTTTCTAAAAATCTATGGGAGCAATGAGTGAAGAGTTGCGGAGCTGGAGGAATGAGGGGATTTTGTGAAGAAGGGGTGGTACGGGCAAACCAAGAATGTGGAAATGTGGAAAAACTATCTGCAGCATTTGATATGACTCAAGGAGTCAGAAAAAACCTGTTAAGATACAGACAGCTATCCATTTTCTCTATGTTTTATGATATGATGTGATGTGATATGATATGATATGGCATTTATAACGCGCCTGTACACAAGTGTTTCGAGGTGTGACAGGACGGGGGGAAACAGAGGAAGGACAAAACAGCGATCTTACTAGGTCCTGTGTCATTCAGATCATGCAAGTGTGGGGAGAGGATGGGGAGGAGTGCCAAAAGAGGGCGCAGGGGGATGGAGAAGTGTAGGTAATCAAAATGTGTAGCCAGCTGGTGGCTCAGTGCAGGTAAGGAAAGTGCAGCCAACGGGTGGCTCTTAAGTGCAGAGAGAGGGGACTGTAGGGTTACAGATACAAACCAGAAGTGCTGTGGGAGCCAGGCGGCAGTGGAAGGTAAGTGCTGCTGGACATGCGAGGACCTGGGCCCAAGTTCAGGCCAGGTGACCAGTGCGTGGACAAGACGGGTCATCAGCATGGGAGAGCAAGAGAGAAAGCGTAGGTGAAGAGGAAGGTCTTGAGTTGCTTGCGGAACCAGAGGTGGTTCTGCTCAAGTTTGAGAGAGGCAGGGAGGATGTTCAAGAGGGGGGCCCCAGCCAAAGAAAGAGCTATGCCCCCAACTCTCTGCTCGGAAAAGAGACTGACACTCAGAGATTTGGAGGTGGATGAGCAGAGAGCTCGAGAAGGGAGGAAGATAGCATTGGATGTAGAGCAGTCCCAGGCCCCAGAGCCTTGTTAATAATGCAAAGGGTCCTGAGCTTGATCCTTGCCACCATTGGGAGCCAGTGAAGAGATTTCAGTGCTGGAGAGATACGATCCCTGGGCTTGATGCCAAGGACGAGTCTCGCATTCCTATTCTGGATAAGTTATAGAGGACAGAGAGTAGAGACAGGAAGATTTACTAACAGGCTGTTGCAGTAGTACATCGTAGAGAGGATCAGTGCTCTGGAGACAGTGAGCATCTGGAGGAGAGCGAGGAAAGGGAGAATACCTCTGAGGAGGTGCAGCTGATAGTTTGACTTCTTAGAGACATCAGAGATGTGAGTAGAGAAGGAGAGGGTGGAGTCGAATATGACCCCAAGGTTGTTAGCCTCACTGGTGGGAGAAGGAAGAGGGCCCAGAGTGGGTGGCCAGAGAGATAGAGGAAAGGAAGGAGCTGGTGTTCCGATAAGGAGAATCTCAATCTTACTGGCACAAAGGCAGAGATCATTTGCGGCACATCACTCCTGGATTGCGGCTAGATAGTCATGAATGAGAGAAGGAGTAGAGGTGGCTGAGGAGAGCCTGAAAGAGAGCTGGGTGTAATCCTCATAACACTAAAAGTTGGTGCAGGGAGTAGCTATGCGGGTGGCAAGAAGTCTCAGGTATTGGTTGAACAGCCAGGGAGAAAGGTTAGACCCCTGGAGTACACCACAGGTAGAGATAGAGATAGAAAAGAGAAAGGACCTGGCTGGACCTGGGAGTGTCCATCAGTGAGAAAGAAGGTCAGCCAGGCCAGAGCCTGATCAGTGATACCCAGGTTATCATGGAGGCAGTTGAGCAGGATGGCATGGTTGACCGTATCAAAAGTAGAAGAAAGATCGAGGAGAATGAGAACAGAAGGAAGGTTAGAATCTAGGTTAGAGAGCAGGTCTTCACAGATGTTGTTCAGGATAGCAGTTTCCTTGCTTCTGGCTGCTCTGAAGCCAGACTGGTGGTCGTGGCGTGGAGACATCCAACAGATTCAGTGTGCATCTTCATTTACAGGTTGCCCAGGTGGGGGGATCCTCATACGGAGCTGTGTATAGGTAACAGGGCAAGTATTCTGCCAATTGTCTAACCACCTTATCTTCCTCCTAAGTCTATGGTTGATATTGTTTTACTGTTTTGATTCGTATGCTATTTGAACTGAGTACAGTTGATTCATTTTAATGGAATCAGAGTAATCGTGATACCACCTAGAACTGTATATATTTACCATTTTAGAATTGTTGGAGCACAAAGTGTATTATCGTGATTGTGTATATAGCCTTGAACCTTATTTATATAAAGACTGTGTTTTAACTTATACAGTGTATGGATATTCCTTTATGGGTGCTTGGGGACTACACTGTTCTCAAGAACCAGCCCGCATCACCTCCTGAGAAACTAGGCCTTGATTGCTCGGCCATTGCTACCAACAATAGAGAATCTTGGCTGGGGCCCTCTGCGCCTCTCCTCTGCCGTATAGAGAGCAGGAGTATAGACACCCCCATCTGGTCTTTACACTGGTACATTGGGCCTCATTACCGGTCGGGCGGTCCGGAATTAACAGTGGCGGTAAACCCGCCGCCACTGTTAATTCCGGACTGCCCGATCCCGACCCCTGCAGGCGGAAGGTGATCTTCCCGCCAGGTCTGACCTGGCAGGTTGAACACCTCCCGCCTGCAGGCGGACGTGGAAACACCAGCACCATCACGTGATGGTGCCAGTGTTTCCACTTCCCCATTCCCATTGAGTCCTATAGGACTCAATGGGAATGGGGATTAACATCATTCCGCCTCCGTGACTCCCGGTACACCGTGGCTGTTATGCCCTGGTAATTCCGGGAGTCACAGAGGCGGAATGGTAATACGAGTCCGGCGGTAACCAGACGGTTTTACCACCGCGGTTACCGCCGGACTCGTAATGAGGCCCATTGTGTAACCTTGCCACTTACAAAATATCTGCACTTTGTTAAATTGAGATTTAGTTGTGTACAAGATAACTACATTACTAGCAATGGAATCTATTGCAAATGGTAAATTGACTCGGATGAGCTTAGAGGCTCTCCAGAGTGCTTGTGAAGCCAGGGAATTAGACTTTGAAGATAAGACTAGGGCTGAGTTAATAGCTGCCCTGGTGGACTACTAGACTGATTGTGAAGCTCTTGAAGGGGAGGATGTAACCATTGAGGCCCCTGCCCCTGGGGTTGCTGTTGAATCTGATTCTGGGAACACCACCATTCCTGCTGCCTCTGTTCCGACCTCCAGCAATGTTTCTTCAGGGAATTCTGTGGAACTCGAGTTATTAAGGATGAAATTGGCCTTTGAATACCTCAAGTTGGAAATAGAAGGTGAGCTTAAGAAAGAGGAGTTGGCACAGCAAGTGGAACTCAAGAACAGGGATCTTGAACTCAAAGACAAGGGGCCTCATTACACGGAAGGCGGTAGGGGATTACCGGCACCGGTAAGGGCACCGGTGCTGGTTATCCCCACCGCCCTACTACGAGGTCCCTCAGCGGGTCCCGTCCTTAACGTGTGGTCAGACCACACGTTAAGGACAGGACCCGCTGAGGGACTTCAGTGCAAATAACGGTACCGCAAATTGCGGTACCGTTATTTGCTCCTTCCCCATTCCCATTGAGACCTATGGGGGCTCAAATGGGAATGGGGAATGGTTCCCGGAATGGGGATTTACCAGTCCCGCAAAGGTGGGAGTAGGCCGGTAAGTCCCTATTCCGGGAACCCGGCCTCCGACGGCGGTAAGGGGGTAGCCATGGTGCTAATGGCGCCATGGCTACTGCCTTCCGTGTAATGAGGCCCAGGGACACCGAATGTCAGCGAATCCAGCCAGAGAAAGCTAGAGTAGAGACTTCAGTGAAACCAGTTGAGAGTGTCAGGTCCCCAGGCATCAAGTTTATGAAAGATTTGGTTGGTGTGTATGCAGAGGGTTCTGATATCCTCCAATGGATTGAAGCATTTGAGATGGCTTGTGCAATTCATGATGTTGATAAAAAGAGATTGGGTTAAGTGTTTGTTACGCAGAGTGCCTCAGACTGGATATGACTGTATTCTGAAACTGAGTGTGGAAGAAAGGGGTCAGTATGAGTGCATGAAGTATGCTTTGATTGTCAAGTTTGGCAAGACACCTACCAAATACCTTAAAAGGTTCAGGGAATTTAAGAAACGAGAGAATGTGTCTTGGATTGACTTGGTGAGTGCTGCGCACATGAACATGATCGGGTGGATTGATGGTTACAAAGTGAAAACGTTTGTTAAATAGCCACATCTTTTGTTTTTTGAGCATTTTTCAGAAGCCTGTTAACCGGAGATGGGTCAGTATGTTGCTGACCAGAACATTTTGGATCCCTTTAAGCTGGCCAGGCTGGCTGAAAAGTGGGTCTCCCACCGGGTGTTCCCTAAGGACTGCAGTGTGAAGGACAAGGACAAAGAAAAGGGGACCTCTCAGAAAGCTGAGGAGTCCCAAAAGCAATCACAGTCGAGTAACCGAGAACATTCCTTACTAGGACCCAACAATCTAGTGGGGATAAATCCTATGTGGGTGGGAGTAAGAGTAGTAGTCCACCTGCTGCAAAGCAGGCTCCCAGTGGTTCCAGTACTGTACCCCGCATTCCTGGCACTTGCTGGGACTGTGGGGCTCTGGATCACAAAAAGGGTAACCCCAAGTGTAAAGGTAAGGCACTTGGAGTCCAGGCTGTCAGCCTGATCTACCCTTACCCCATGCCTGAGGTGGAGGCCACTGTCCTCCCCTCCTCTACAGGAAACTCCTTCGTTGCTCCTGTAGAGATTTCCCTAGTGTCCCTTGGGGCCTGGGACTAGTACGCAGAAGTATTGGCGACAGTCTCACAGAACACCTGTGGGTTTTTGAGAAGCGTCCTCTTGAATGGCCAGCCTTCTGCTGGTTTGAGAGATACTGGGGTGAGCATGACAGTGGTGGACAAGACCCTGCTCAAGCCAGAGGACTATGTAGGTGCTCCTCTGAGAACTACCAAGTCAACATTACGATTGGAGACAAGACAGCAAAGCTTCCTCTCCTGGTTCAGGACAGCGTGCCTGCTAACATTTTGCTAACATTTTGTTATCCATGGTCTATCCATGACTGCTGCGGTGGTCACCCGGGTCCGGCTGAGAGTCTGGTTCCCTCGCTGACGGGGAAACCCAAGGCACGAGGAAGAAGCAAGAGCAAGAAAGCTGCCTTTGCAAAAGGGACCCCTTCTCTTCCTGCTGTTCCTACAGCACCCACTGGGATTCTTGCTCTGGACGGGCTTGTCATGAAAAGCCTCTAGGCGCTTGAAGTAACCTGCACTTGCATTAAACCACTGGGCTATCTTGCGTGTATTTAGAGCTCATTCGAAGTGTGGAGGAAAATGCTGAACCAGCCAGGCATCTTGATCTGAGTGAGCCAGCATGCTTGCGAGGGGTTAACTGCGAAGGCCCTTCAAGACATAAACATTTAGTTTAGCATGAAGCCCTGCGCAGATAACACAGGAATGTAGAAAGGCGCTTCCCACAACAACGTGCACTGAGCCTGAGACAGTAACTTTCCAGTGAAAAACATGTCTTGCTGCCTGGAAGGGTGAGCCTAGAAGATTCTCGAAGAGCTGGTATGTCATAGTGATTGACGTGCAGCCCCTAATAAGAGAACTTTACTTGGGCCAGTTAGGGAGGGACTCATCCTGGGCTATTCGTGAGACGCGTGCACGAAGAGGAACAGCACGTGGACGACCAGCCGTGCACTAGAGGGCCGAGACTCCTAGCATCACATCCCTGCTCTGGTGCAGGCCATCTGGGGGCTAGGCCAGTCCCCGCCCTTCACGAGGGGTGCCGGGCACTTTGAGTAGCGTGGGTCCTGGTTGTGATTCAATCGTATCTCCATCCACGATTCCTAGGAGCGTAAGATCCATAATTGCATATTCATCTGTGATTGATAATTGGTATTATCCAGTTTGCACTTTCATTCCCATATTATTATAAAATGCTGCTTAGTTCTCATTAGACACTGTAGTAATAAATGCAAGCATCAAAGTTTCTGTGTGATTGGCTTTCTTCCAGAGTGAGTTCACTGTGCTTCGCATAGATACTTACTTGTGTGGGAGGGTGATTAAGAATTATTTTATTGCACTAAGGTCTGGCCCCAGGGAAGTGCGGGTTCCCCTTTTCACTACAGGGCTGGATCCAGTGGTAAACCCAAACTCAACTCCTGAGGGAGAAGAGGCAGAAGACCCTCCTGCGGGAGAGGTGCTCAACCCAGAGGACCACCCCGACCTTCAATGCCTACTGGCTGAAGGGGAACCCTCCCGGGTCGGACCTCTGTAGGGGTCAGAGAGAGTGCCACTCTCTCTCGAGGGTCTGAGGAAACAGGCCCTGTCCTAGGCACAGGGAGAAGTGCCTAGGAAATTCTGGATCTATTGGGAGGGTAAGCTCCTTGTTAGTGAGCCCACTAAGCCTGAACCTGGTGCCCTCAAGAGGTTGGTAGTAACCCAGGTTTATAGGCCCTTCCTACTCCAGTTGACGCATGAGGTGCCCTTGGCTGGTCATCTAGGTATCAAGAAGACAAAGCAAAGGCTCTCTGCCCACTTCTACAGGCCCCGAATGGGAGTAGAAGTGGAGTTCCGCTGCAGGACCTGCCCAACTTGTCAGTTGTCTGGCGCCAAGCAAGTGGGGGACTATGTGTTAGGCCTCAGACGGAGGATGACACAAATGATGGGTCAGGCGACAGCGAATCTTAAGGCCAGCCAGGCATTGAACAAGTACTAGCATGACCTTAAAGCCTCGCAAGTGGATTGGACTCCAGGACAGGAGATACTTGTGATTGAGCCTGCCAAGCCTCGAGCTTTGGCAGATAAGGTGACTGGACCCTTCAGGATCATCTCCAAGATGCGTGAAGTCAATTATCTGGTTGACATGGGAGTCCCTGGGGTAGCCCCTCAGGTCTTCCATGTTAACAGGCTAAAGCCTTTCCATAGGCGAGCCAAAGTCTCATGTCTCTTGCTGGCTTCAGAGCAAGAAGAGGATGAGAGTGAGCCCCTTCCTGATTTTCTGCATTGCAACCCTCAGGATGGCTCAGTGGAGGGAGTGCATCTCTCTCCAGATCTGATGGCAGAGCAGCAAAGGGCCTGCAGGGCTTTGCTCCGGCAGTATGCCTCTCTCTTCTCACTGGGAACTTAGGCCTTACACTGTGGTGTAGGCACAAAATTGACACTGGTGACAGTGTGCCTGTCAAAAGCAGGCGCTACCATATCACGAAATTGACACTGGTGACAGTGTGCCTGTCAAAAGCAGGCGCTACCATATGTCAGATACAGTTAAGAACCACATCCAGACTGAGGTTGCCAAGATGTTGATCTGGGTGTTATTGAACCCTCAACCAGTAACTGGTCCAGTCCAGTGGTCCTTGTCCATAAGGCAAGTTCCCAGGCAGGTACCAAGGATTGCAGGTTCTGTGTGGACTACAGAGGGGTCAATGCCGTCACCAAAACTGATGCACAGCCATTGCCCAGTGCTGATGAGCTTGTGGACACCGTAGGTGCTGCCAAATTTGGGAGCACCTTCGACCTTACCTCAGGCTATTGGCAAATAGTTCTGACGGGCCATGTCAAGGAAAAGACTGCATTCTCAACACCTGAGGGACTCTACCAGTTTAGAGTCATACCTTTTGGGTTGAAGAATGCACCTACCACTTACCAACGTTTAGTCAATCGTGCACTCAGTGGGCTGGAGGCCTTTTGTGTGGCCTACTTAGACAACATCACCGTCTACAGTTCCACTTGGGAGGAGCATTTGACTCACTTGGATAAAGTGTTGCAGGCCTTGAAAAGGGCTGACCTCACTATCAAGGCCACCAAGAGCCAGATAGCTCAGGGGAAAGTCATGTAACTTGGTCATGAGTTAGGAGGGGGTCAAATCCAACCCCTCCCTAGTAAAGTACAGGATGTAAATGAGTGGGAGAGTGCCACTGCTCAAACCCAGGTGAGAGCCTTTTTGGGCCTCACTGGGTATTATCGTAACTTCATGGCGGACTATGAAACCATAGCTTCCCCTCTGACAGCTCTGACTTCGCCCAAAGAACCAAGGAAGGTTAATTGGACAGAAGTCTGTCAGAGGGCCTTTGTTGGCTTGAAAGAAAGTCTGTGTAGGGTACCTGTGTTGTGTGCGCCTGATTACAGCAAGCCCTTTATCGTTCAAACTGATGCCTGCAACACCGGAATTGGAGCTGTCTTGTCCCAGTTAGATGACAAAGGAAGAGAACACCCGATCATATTTATCAGTAGACAACTCAACAATAGAGAATCTTGGCTGGGGTACTCTGTGCCTCTCCTCTGTTGTATAGAGAGCAGGAGTACAGACACCCCCCTCCATTCTTTACAAGCACCAACCCTTATCCCGACCTTGAAGCTTGTCTCCATGATGTTGACTGATGGATGACAAAAAACCACCTCCTTTTGAACCCTGATAAAACCGAAATCATGGTGTGCGGCAATACTGCCCTTCACCCACATCTGCTTCCATGGCCCCCCTCCCTCGGCCCACCTCCCCGCCCCTCTGATATAGTCAGAAACCTAGGTTGTACTATGGACTCAGGCAAAAACCTCTCCCGTCAGATCAACAACGTTTTAAAATACTGTCACTACCACCTGAAAGTTCTCAGACGCATTTTGCCCTACCTCTCCTACCCCAACATACTTGCCACAGTTATGTCTATTGTGATGACGAGACTGGACTATGCCAACTCCATATACATGGCAGCACTGACATACCAACTCAACAAACTCCAAAGAGCCCAAAACGATGCTGCAAAACTCCTCCTCGCCCTGGGACACAGAGAGCACATCTCACCCGCTCTCCGAGCCCTCCACTGGCTCCCAGTCAGACGAAGGGCCACCTTCAAGACCTTATGCATCACTCACTGAGCAGTGCACAAGACCGGCCCAACGTACCTACAAGAGAAGATAAAACCCTACCTCCTATTTCGCACCCTAAAATCAAGCACTGCCCTCTTTCTATTGATTTCCACCTCTAACTCTGTCAGGATCGGAGGATCCGCCTTCTCAACCCTGGCCCCAACTCTGTGTAACTCTCTCCCCCCACATATTCGACTCACCCAAGACTATATGACCTTCTGTAAAGCTCCCAAGCAATTGACGCCACTGATTATAACTCCATCCAAACACTCACCTCCCAAATCACTATGCTTACTCTCTTCTCTACACCAACACACAATTGGAGTGCAGCTACACCCCTCGATCAATATCGGCCTAGCTGCTTCGATACGAACATTACTCTATGAACACCTCAGCATTCTAATAAAACGCAGCTACATCCCACAAAAACCAGCCTAGCTGCACACATATGTGTCCTACACAGGCCTAACACAGCCAGAACACAGTCTTGGTATCCATCCTCCAGACTGCACACATTCAACTGATATCAAATACCACCACACCTAATACTAGGCTGCAGCTACCATTATGCACTCGCATTGGCTGTCTACATGTAGAGGAGGTCCCAAATAAAGCCTGCACTCCAGTCGCCCATTTTGAAGTACCAGGAACGTTCACACCGAGATATGTGATGTATGATGAGCAAATAAACCAGCAGAGAGCCACAGTAGGGCTTTGCCCAGTGCCTATCAGAAGAATAATACCCGTTGAAGTACCAATAACCAGACAACCATGGACAGTAAGGTATCCATTGAGAAAACCCTACCAGCAAATGAAATGAAATGAAGATTGCTTAAACACTGTCCAGGAAGAAACTCAGAAGGCCTTAATTGAAGATGAATGGTGACGACACGAGGGCCTGGACAGACTCACAGCTGAAAGAAACGACAACCAAAAGATGACACACAGAGACGAAACACCATGAATAAGGACATTGTGAACTTAGAAGGAGAGACGATGTTGAAATATAAAGAAACTTAAGCCGTAAGCAGGATGAAGATATTCAACCAGCTAACGCCTGTACATATGCTTGGAACCGCAAGAAGCTAAGAAAACAGTGTGGCTTGCTATGCTAAGTAGAAGATAGACTGCGGCAAGCGCCACCTTTACATATCTATCTCAACGAAGCACACTATGTAATGCGAGTCCACTTTACACAAAAGCAGAATTAACTCAGGTTACTAGAGGTCAAACAGGACAGGATTCGTATTCCAGCTAAAACGAGAAGAGATGGCTCAATCGAAACTCAGCAAGAGCAAACCATGCCTGGGAAGCCAAGGTCAGACCCAGAGAAGGAGCGAACAGTAGCTTTGCGGAATCGAAACTTAAGAACAGAACAGCCTAGATCAGGAAGGCCGAGATAAGTGCCTCCTCACGCTTCTGCTCCTTCCAACTCTTGGCCCCCGTACACTGGAACTCCCTCCCGCTCTCCATCCGCTCCACCCCTACCTACTCATCCTTCCGCCACTCCCTGAAAGCCCATCCTCTTCACTCCCCCCGACTTCCCTTCCCTACCCCTCCCATCCTACCCTTGCCCCCCCGCCCTCCCCCATCCTCTCTTCTTCTCCTCTGACCTTAAATTGGTAACAAATACTATTTAATGGCAATGAGGACACCAGATCACTCCCCCTTCCCTTGCCCCCCTTCCGCTCCCCCTATCTCAAATCCCACACCGTAACTCCCTTCACATACCCCCTCCTCTAACAATCTGAGCAAGAAGAGGCACAGATTCACACCTACGCCTGGCTGTCGCCCAGACAGAGATATCATAACTTTTTCTGACAAGAAGATACAGGGGCGAGGCCGACCACAGCCAACTAATTGACACATAGCAACTAAAGTAATGATTGATGGAAGGGAGGCCGGGTGAATCTTGGGGCATCCTGCACCTGGTTGACCATTTTGCATGCTGCTAATTAAAGTGGAGATTTATGCATGGGGTTGAAGCCAACCCAATCACAATTGACCAAATAATCTAGGGTCCTATAGATATTAGAACCAATGGGACGTCGTACTTTTAGTGACATCTACCGTAGTCATTTGTGAAGGAAGGGCTTAGATGCCCACCTGACAGTGTTTATCCAAACCCCTCACTCCGTTAGCATATACAGATATAGCACCTATATTAAAGTTACCTTTTTCCAACCAATAGAATTGCATGTTAATTTTTGAGTGTTACACGTCAGATTATGATGCGTTTTTGGCATAAAAGTTATGTTTTGTATGAAGTTCGAGGGAGTTGAAGCGAGATGGGCTGTCGCATTACTGTCGATTCCATGTTTCCCCGTTTTCTGTACTTGTCATTAAACGGACTCCCCTTTGCCAAACCATTGAGTTGTCCTTATTGATTGGTGTTGGAGTAAGAAAACCTGCACCCCCATCCATCTCAAGGTGCAGCTATCTTTGTCTTAAAGTACTGCAGAGCAAACCCCGACTCTATGGGCCGGCTGGGGGACTCTCGGTACACTTGATAGCAAAGATCGGATGGTTTATCGACTATTGATTATTGATTGAAGTAAGACACCTATTGACCGTCGACATAAAGTAACTCTAGGTCTTCGGCAATATCACGAGTCCTTTGCCATTCAGCTGAGTAGACCGTGAAGCTACCCGTAGACAATGGTAGCGTAAGCAAGAGACTGCAGTCAGGACCTGAAGGGACCCGTTTTCCCAACACATCCCTTCCCATTCCTACGGGCAGCCGATCGGGCGAAAATCTGAAGAAGGCGGTAACAAAGGAGGTGATCCTGAGGATCCAGAGATGAACCACGCGAACGGTGAGTGAAGCAAAAATGTAGTGCTTTGGCAAACAGTGCATGCCTTAGAACAAGTAAAGGGAAAAAGGTATCAGAGGGAGGAGGAAAAAACAAAATATAGTTAGAAGTAGAGAAGGCTGTATATACATAAGGGGATAGTGACTCGAGAATAATTAAATAAATAGAGGTTACCGGGGTGGACACCCAAGAAGAGAGAGGTTACCAGGGCGGAGTCCCACATAATGGGGAACAAATAGACTACCACAACGTTTAAAGACGTTGTGAAATGGGTTTGTTTACACTCCATGAAGGGGTAATGATTAGAGGCAGAGATATTTGTGTCCAGCTGGTGTCTGTCTAGTCTGTTAAGCGTCTGTCTTACATGTTTTCTGTCATGACGTCATATGTATTGAACATTTTCTTGAGGAAATCGAGTTAAAATTTCATGCGATTTGATAGCTGAGACACAATCGCACATGAATTGATGTTTTTTTTTAGCAAATTGGTAACATAACATTTTAGTGGAAAATTTGGATTGTAGCTTGCAGTATTTGGTGCTCGCTCATATTGTCATAAGGTGTTTAAACCACACGAAAGCATTGACACATGTTATATAAGAGGAAAGGGAACAGATTTAAACATGGAAGACATAACTCCATTAGCACACTTATGCAAGCAATTCCCAAAACACGCACCAAAATTAAAGAAATATAGCACCGAGTGGGTTAAAGGTACCGCCCACAAGATGTTTATGCCTTGGCCACAAAATGGGTCTTTGTCTAAAGCAGTCTTACAGCATATGACGACATATTTGCATGCCACATATACAGGCAAGAAGTTAGAAAACGCCTTGTTGTTCTTGAGTTGTGGAAAATGTACAAACAAGTAAAGGAGGAAGAGCCGCCTGCAGATTGGATACTTAATGTATGCACAGAGGGGGGTGAGACGCCTACCGTGCCACCTGCCCCGCCCGAAACTAAAATTGAAGAAAGTAAGGACGAGGGATTATACCCGCTAAGGGAGCTCAAAGCAGCCACGGGGTACAGCAACCCCGCATATGAGTCACCTACACACAGTAGTGACGAGAATCAAGGGAGAGAAAAGGACAAAAATATTGCCTCTGTAGTTCCAAGGGACAAGGGGAGACGCGATTATGAAAGAAAAGATCAGGTACAGACATGTGCATCTCTCGACGAGGAGAGAGAAGGGAAGAGATGGAAAGGGAGCGAAGACCGAACTGATGAGATAGCATTCGCAAAAGACAAATGGATGGGAGGACAAATCTTATTGAAACTCGATGGGAAAGGCAGTGATGACGTGAAACCAAAAGAGAGGATAGATGAGACACAGAGAAGGGAGAAAGAGAAGGAGTTAAGAGACAAAAGGATAAGAAGGAAAGACAGCCTAAGGCGAGAACAGCTATATCGTGAAGAGCAAGAAAAACAGCTTGATCGCAACCCAAGAGCAGCCTATGATCAAGACAGACAGAAACAGCAAAGGTTAGAAGTAGATCAAAGGGTACGTGAAAAAAGGATAAGGAGACGTAGAGATGAGGAAATACAAAGGGCAGATGAACGTAGAAATGAAAAGAGAAAGGAAGAGGATAGGGTCAGAGAAGAGGCAAGGAAACGCAAAGAATTTGATGACGATATTGAATGTAGGCAAAGACAGAGAGCATGCGATCTTGAATATTTGGAGAGGGAAGTTAAAAAACCTGATCCAGTTGTAGACTGGGAAGACATTGAAGAATTCTTTCCTGCGTACGATTCAGTACCAGGCACGTCTAGGGCAAATATTGAAGAGGACTTCGACACCAGAAGCATCAGGGAAACGATCGATAAAATATATGATGAAATGGGGCTAGAACAAATACCCCAAGGAGAGGGGGAGGACGAGCGCTTGGAAAGCACTCAGCTGTATGACAGTGAGGATGTCACCCGAAGTAGTGGGAATAGGGAACTTTGCCTGGATAGATTAGAAATCAGTAGAAACAATGAAGAGGCAAAATGTTGCGTGAATTGGGGACAAACAATGTCCGACTCCGAAAGGGAGGAGCACGAGGAAAACGAGGAAGGGAGACGGAGCGAAAGACGATTCACAAGGGAAAGAGGGATACGATGGTGAGACACTTGCGAGTCCGCACCGAGGGCATCAGAGTCAGCCACGCAGTCTGACCGACATGAAGGAGTACCTCATGGTCCGAGGGGGGTGTCTTCACCGCCCTATGTAGACAGACTAAGGACATTGCCAGGTAGATGGCGATGCGGGAATATTACCCCTGCAATAGACAGGAGAACTATGAGAGAAGAGAAAGAGGGCTGTGCATTCCAATTTCCGCTACTAGAGAAGGGGTAGTAAGACCACAATATATTCCATGGCCACACATGGATTGAGAAAACTTGAAAAACAAGCTTCCAATGCTGACATCGGGAGCCTGAAAATGGATACATGAGTTAGAAAAAATGACAGGAGGAAACACGCTAGCTATTGGGGACATCAAAGGTCTCCTGATCGCCATACTTGGTGATAGAGCAGACGATGTGTGGGCACGAGCAGGCTACCCTGGTGTAACCACAATTAATACCGTGCATGACGGAGCGCCATTTAACAATTGTAGAAAAGCAGTATGGAAAGCGCTACGAGTACTTTACCCAGATACTTCCGATATGGGAGCTATAATGACTCGGAAAAATGAAGGATTCTGAAGATCCTTTAATTTATATACAGAATTTCCAAGACGTGTGGGTGCTCGAAACGCATGAATCTTGGATGAAATCAATACCTGTGTTTTACCATATATTGTGCCAAGAGTTGCCAGAACCGGTGCAGAAACAACTCAAAAAATTGGAAGGAGTTGAGGCTAAACTTTGGGCAGAAATACAGTTGACCATCGCACATTATTGAAGGCTGTTGTAAGAAAAGAATCGCAAAAAGGAAGCAACTCGAAAGGGTGAGGAAGTTGTAGTGATACACGAAATTGCAACCTTGCCAATCAGGGCTTTAGATGACAGCATTAGCCGCTGAAAGCCAATAGTGTATTCAAAGTATGTGCTAAAAATGCTGACAGTAGTCTGTTGTAGCACTTCCATTATGCAGTAGTGAGCTACAAGGAATATGCAGGCCTAGTATGAGATAGGTCAAATTAAACATTGTTGATAGACAGGCAGGGAGGGCCCCTAGCCATGTAGCTAATAGGTTTTTGGAGTGTTTGGAACATCATGGCACCTATATAGCGCTTAGATAGCCAGTCTTAAGCGCTATAAACACTAAGCTATGAGTGCATGCCTTTTAGAGCTTGCAGATGGGGTTAATACATCCCTGCTTCCCTTAGAATATTCAGCCTCACTAACGTTAGCCCTGGCTCCAAGCTAATCTTCCTTTTCTCTGGGAAGGTACTGATAAGACATTCCTCAGCCAGCGCAGATGGGAACAAGGGAGGGGGTAGGAGCGAGCAGGGAGCATCTCAGAGAGAGCTGGGTTTTTTCCATGAACCAGCCTCACAGAGAAAGTTCTGGAACTATGCGTCATGGTGACTGACAGCAAGAGAGTATAAAGTATCCATGCACACATGGGATCAGGGGGAGATCGCCTGTGGACTTGATTCGTGCAGAAACAGGTGCCCGGCATTGGCTCATACGGTGTCCTTCAGCATTGTCCTCTGAGCGGGGCTTGTTTACAGCTAGCTTATGAGGGCCCAAGGTCTCCCCAGTGCTGATTAAAGGGACGTAAGACTGTGTTTCTCTATGTTTCTCTATATTTCTCTATGTTTCTCTATGTTTATCTAAGTTCCATGTTTCACTATATTTTGCATTGCTCTAAGTGTTATGCTTTGTAATATTCTGTAACTTGAATCCCAAATGTATATGAAATTCACTGCTTAGAATAAATATGCTAAAGCTTTGAGGGTGTCATTTGTCACTAGCATGAGATCACTGCTCAGCACAATAGAACCTGTATTTTGGGCTGAATTGGGTATTTTTGCTCTCAAAGGGCTGGCCCCGAGGAAGATTTTGCCCAATATCAAGACATTTGGTGGCAGCTTTGTGGGATTGTGAAGAGCAGTGCCATGCTGACATGACAAATGGTGTGAGAGAACACAGTGTAGAGTGGGGAGCAGGCTGTCGCATTTCCTTGATGGTCTCACTGCAGCTCTGAGACTTCAAAAGGCAGCAATGTTGTGTCGGCTTGCCGTGGCCGATAGCTTGTGTGGTTAAGACTCCCTTCAGTAAATCAGTCGTGACTGACTCATTGCATGGGATTGGTGCCAGGGAGTACAAGGCAATAAACGAGCGGGAAATGGCTTTGTTTAAAGCACTCCGATGAATGGTTAAGAAAGATGTATGCTCAATTAGAAAAAGAATTTTATCATGTGGTTTCCCAGTTTAAAGTTGTCATTTGGAATGCATAATGAGACGGAGTTCTCATCTCTATTCTGTCATGAGGGCAGGAAAAATAATTGCAAGAATTTGACATGCAAATTGTGAATAGTGATTTAACCATTGACTCAGCCCCAGTGTGCTAGCGAGTGGGGGCTGTAATGTTCGGAGGCGAAGGTTCGTCTTTTTTGATATATGCTTTTGAAGGGTTGGCATTCCTGAATAATGAGGAAGGGGAATGAGCCATGCTTAGGAGAATGAGTAACATCTGTGCTGAGAGCCTAAAGAGTTTTTTCTTTCTTTTGGCAACTGTAAAATTCCATGTGCTAATGGTGGCAAATTCTGTTTAAAGGAAACACACTAAAATGGTTATATTGCATTTTAGGCTGTGCCATGCTTTTATTGGGTGAGAGACTCACTTAAAAGGAAAGTGAGTGAATGTTATTTGGATTTTCGATTTTTGTGTACTGATTTGAAATTGCAGAATCAGTTTGCAATGGTTGGGGGGAAAAACAATTTATATTTTTCTAAATTGCCCCTGGAGTATTTTTTGATCCCATGCTATGCCATGGATTTGTGCTGTTGCCTTATAAAAGTGATGTATGCTTTGAAAATAGTGACCTGTTGACTGTGATACATGGGGAAAAATGTTGTTGACACATTAAACAGCCCACAAGCAATAGAGTGTGGGTTGTTCTTGCAGAAAAAAAAAACGTGCAGGGAGCTGCACTAAATATGGCATTTTTATTTTTTAAATGCACTGAACTGAGTGGTTATAGTTTGGCAATGGTACAACAGAATGAAACATCTGTGTGTGATAAGATAGCACAAAGATTTAATGGGTTGTGAGTTCTCTTGAAAGATCGCACATTACAAGAAAAAAAAGACGCTTTGACATTTTGCAAAATTACATGGAGTAGAAAAATGACAAGAAAAGTGCCGCTTTTGAAAACAAGAGTCTTGCTGTGTGTGCAGAGCTTGTGCCTTGAAGCTGTCTTGGGCGAGGTGCGTGAAGGCAAACAAAAGCAGAAACAGTACAAGAAAGAGTTAATCTGGATGAATTGTCTGAAACGAGTGAAGCCGCCACAGTATAAGAGTTATAGGCAAAAGAGATAAGCTGCGTGCTAATGGCGCTGCCAGGTGCACACGAAAGATAAACATGCCTGCATTCCTGAGGAAGGGGGAGCAAAAACAGAGAGCTGTTCAAAAAGTAAAGAATTTGCCCAGTAAACTGTGGTACGGAGCAAAGGCTTCATGCAGGATGGCAGACGGGCACATCACATCTGAACATTTACCTATGCATCTGTGAATGGGCCAAGAAAAGACAGCTGCCCATTCCAACAGACATTACTGTGCAAACCGCATTCCCATGTGATGTGATGTGAAGTGAAGTAAAGCGCTATTGCTGTGCAAGCTGCATTCCAATGCTCCATGTGATGTGAACTGAAGTAAAGCGCTGTGCACTGGAGAAGAAACCTCTAGGCGCTTTGAGAAGAGAAAATACACATCTGGCAAACTGCAAGCTACATTGCCAGGGGATGGAGTAACTGACAAAGACATTATGGCATTCCAGATGGAAGCAAAACTGACAAAAGTGCTTAGCCGTTTTGCAAGAGACAACATGCAGAGCGGGGCTTTGAAGTACAACATGAACACTGCACATTAGCCATGATCCAGAAGCCACACGGCTTAGTGCAAGAATGAATGATTTGTTGAAGCAACAAAAGAAACTGGCTTAGACTATCGCACTCAAAGGGGTGGTTCAAAAACAGCAAACGCCCTTTGAAAAAATGACAAGTGAAAAAACCAGAGGCTTGAAAAGACACTGCTAAGAAAAGAAAGATAAATAAACAAAGCTGCTCGTACAACTGCAAGCGGTATTGGACTTAAAGACTTTACCTTTGAAAAATGGAGTGATGCCAGCAGGGCAACCTAAACCAAGATCATGGGACACTGGAAGCAAGTTGGCGCCTGGCATTGGTGATCGCTTTGGTGAAAAAAGAAAAGCATTGTGCGACCTGGGTACTTACTATATGGCTTTGTAAAAGCACAGATCAGTCTGAGGTACCATTGACCAGCTATGATTGCATTGCACAAATGAGTTTGTGATTAGGCAGTTACACCCCGTATGGTTGAGTGTAAATAAGCCCCCAGAAACATGCAGAAAGGTGATAAATAATTGCAGTAGCAATGACAAAGTGTGTAGTTACCTGATGAGACTTTTTGAAGATGGGGGTGGTATTATGGGAAGGGGTGGATAACGCTGATATTGAAGTTTTGATGAAATCCTAACATTTCTGTTTGTATTTTGCCTAGGCAAAGCACGACAAGACATTTCATAATATCAAAAATTAATATGCAGTTTGTGGGTGACACTGATCAAAGAAGGGTCAGACGCATTCTCAGAGAAAGCGAGCCACTGCGACATGCTATTTCAACTTTAACGTGCCCTGCACCGCACTCAATGCTGTAACCTGCGAATAGTGTCCAACAGAGTAATAACTTTTGCTGAACTGGCACGGTGCAGACTTGGCTAATTATCAAGTATTTGATGCTACACATTTAAATGACATGTTTTGCCCTTTCTTGTTTAAAGGACTATGGACAATGAATTGTGGACTGTAACATCAGGCACCACATACAGCTGTGTGACACAGCAATTGAATGCTAACACATTGAAAAATGGTTTTTAAATGCACTGTTGAGATGAATCTGAAAAAACCAAATGGTTTTACTCTTCCAACTGAATGGCTTTAACCAGAGATGTTTTGTTTTTTGAAAAAAAAAAAATATTCTACATTGCACGTAGGCAGGAGAATGATTTATGAACTGTTGGGGCAGCAGAATTATGCAAGCAGGAGTGTAATTAATTTTGAGATAAGATGAGTGCGCACATCAAAGTCACCTGTGCGTAGGTTAAGATTCTTAATTGAAGTAATGCTGCCAAGTGTATGAGCTATAATTTGAAATGGTAATCTTTGAAACACTGGATACTTTTACAGCCAGCTTAAGGCAGGTAAATGAAACCATGACTGACTTGATGTTTGATTTTTATGACACAGAGTGTGACACGGTTTTTGTTAAACCAACCAGTTTCATGTTTTTGTGGGGACAGCTGTCTCCAGCACACTAATGCAAAGAGTCACCTTTTGATTGTAAACATTTGGAATAATTCTTTGGAAAAGCGCTGCAAATGAGTATCCACATGGAATTGCTAGAGTACTGGCCTGGCACATTGTCAGGCATCTTTTGTCACTGAATGGATACCATTTGTTTAATTTGTCTAATGTGATGTTTTCCTGACCAAGAACTGCAGCGAGTGTTCTCGCCAAGATTTAATGAACTATAACTTGACTAAATGAATTTTTTCCATGGTGTGATGAAACAGCCACTGCCGGATAGTAGTATGGTGTTTGTGGCTAAAGTTATTATTGTATATGGTAGATATCCCACTTGAAGAAGGGTATTCTCCAAGTCACAGAAGGTAGACACTGTGAACCTGTTAGATTTTCCAGTAGTAAGACAACATGTAAATTGTAGACTGGTAATGCACACCTTCATTATTACAGTGCTACACTTAGACATAGATTTATCATGAGGCAATGTTTCCTTAGTACTACCAAGCTGCTACAAAATGGAGTCCATTTCTATGGCCCATCACTAGAGTGCGCGTAGCTAGGGAGCTAGATTCATTAATTGCAGGAGCTTTATATGCTTGTGACATAGAAACTGTGCACTATAAGCTAGCCACTATGGGTTCTGATGCCAGCTCTGCTATAGAACTTCTGGCCTAGTGGGGCCCATTGATATGCCCAGCACTGCTACAAGTATTGACAGCCAATTGAAGATAACAGAATTTTAGACATGAAGACATTTTTGTCTGCCATAGGGCAGGTCAACAAGACTGCTAAATACACACGATGCATTGTATGGCAAACATTGTTAAATCAGCAGGTGTTGGCTTTTTACTGGGTGGGGGCAACCATCCTCCACACACTGGCACGCAGAGCTACAGTTACCAGCATACATATGGATTGAATTGCTTGCTTTTGATTGCATGTATAACACATGCCATGCTTTGATGTAAATTAGTAGAATTGTTTTTATTTAGACAACCTGGTGCCCATGGGTTCACCTTGTTCACGAAATTAGATGGTTTCTGGTTGGGTTCCACCTACCTGGGGGAAGTGTCTAGTCACACAGCCCATAGTCACGCTTGAATGCCCTGGGATCAGGGGGAGGGTAGGCCCTTAGGGTGAAAGGCTGCCAGGTTTTAGAATTGGTAACCATACATAAATGCAATAGTGCATTGTAGATTAGACTACACTGGATTGCCTTGACATTTTAACTGCATGCTGCTTTTTAACTGACAATCAGTTATACAAAATTGATTTAGGTATTTTTGTGTAGGCCAGGTTTTGGCTAGAGTAAATGTCCATGTTCACTTGGCATAGGTATTTTTGTGTAGGCCAGGTTTTGGCAAGGGTATATGTCACTGTTCACTTTGTGTACATTTTTGTTTAGGTAGTGTTTTACCTTGCATGCCACGCTAACTAACCGCTATAAGATAGTTTGCTTAAACCTCTTGCAAAGCCCCAAGGTCTTTATCGCTGCACTAAATACTATATTGATAGGTATTAGTCAGCATTTTGTCGCACACACGTTGAATAGGGGTGGAATGTAGTGATACACGAAATTGCAACCTTGCCAATCAGGGCTTTAGATGACAGCATTAGCCGCTGAAAGCCAATAGTGTATTCAAAGTATGTGCTAAAAATGCTGACAGTAGTCTGTTGTAGCACTTCCATTATGCAGTAGTGAGCTACAAGGAATATGCAGGCCTAGTATGAGATAGGTCAAATTAAACATTGTTGATAGACAGGCAGGGAGGGCCCCTAGCCATGTAGCTAATAGGTTTTTGGAGTGTTTGGAACATCATGGCACCTATATAGCGCTTAGATAGCCAGTCTTAAGCGCTATAAACACTAAGCTATGAGTGCATGCCTTTTAGAGCTTGCAGATGGGGTTAATACATCCCTGCTTCCCTTAGAATATTCAGCCTCACTAACGTTAGCCCTGGCTCCAAGCTAATCTTCCTTTTCTCTGGGAAGGTACTGATAAGACATTCCTCAGCCAGCGCAGATGGGAACAAGGGAGGGGGTAGGAGCGAGCAGGGAGCATCTCAGAGAGAGCTGGGTTTTTTCCATGAACCAGCCTCACAGAGAAAGTTCTGGAACTATGCGTCATGGTGACTGACAGCAAGAGAGTATAAAGTATCCATGCACACATGGGATCAGGGGGAGATCGCCTGTGGACTTGATTCGTGCAGAAACAGGTGCCCGGCATTGGCTCATACGGTGTCCTTCAGCATTGTCCTCTGAGCGGGGCTTGTTTACAGCTAGCTTATGAGGGCCCAAGGTCTCCCCAGTGCTGATTAAAGGGACGTAAGACTGTGTTTCTCTATGTTTCTCTATATTTCTCTATGTTTCTCTATGTTTATCTAAGTTCCATGTTTCACTATATTTTGCATTGCTCTAAGTGTTATGCTTTGTAATATTCTGTAACTTGAATCCCAAATGTATATGAAATTCACTGCTTAGAATAAATATGCTAAAGCTTTGAGGGTGTCATTTGTCACTAGCATGAGATCACTGCTCAGCACAATAGAACCTGTATTTTGGGCTGAATTGGGTATTTTTGCTCTCAAAGGGCTGGCCCCGAGGAAGATTTTGCCCAATATCAAGACAGAAGTGAAGTTGGTGCAAAAGAAATTATCAAAGTATGCTCTTCAAGGAGCCATGCTAACTAGCGCAGCTGAACAAAGTATGCATCAGGTGGCTAGTCAACAACAGAATAATCAGTGTAACGTAGGGTTTTACCAACGGGGAAGAGGATTTAGGGGAAGAGGATGACAGAGCAATCAGGGAGGTTTCCAAAATAATCAAGGAGGCTTTCAAAATATGCTGAAGGGTAACCAAGAAATGTCAAATGGGCAAATGATCCAACCACTGCCAGTATGTTGGCTGTGTGGAATGACAGGGCATTTGGCGTGCACATGCAGAAGTCAAGGCATGATGCAGAACGGCCAAGGAATGGGAGCAGGCACGGCGAATCCACCTGCAATTTTACAACAGGGCATTGCACAGAATCACACGGTGCAACAACAAGCGCCAGGAGCGCAACGGGGAGCGCATCCTCAGAGCATGGGCAGTTTTCCACAAAGCCAACAGGCACCGGTGCAAGTGTCACACACGACGAGCACAGGCAGACCCAGAACCCTGGAAGGGGAAGTAACAATGGGAATGGGGAAAATCCACATGTGTACAGTGGGCCAAACATGTATATGAACTAGGACAGCTCACTGGGAACCCTGATGTGCTCTATCCTATCAGTGACACCAGTGCCTCATAGGGAACCTAGGGTGGATGTCGTTATAGGGGGTAAAGCTTATTCCTTCCTAGTGGACACGGGTGCAACACGCTCGTGCATACGTGAAAGCAAGTTTTCCTTGTCCGGTGAGGCCATAGATACTCAGAGTTTTACAGGAGCTCACAGTCGAGTTCCCTTTACAGACGCACTCGTAGTCTCCATAGGAGAGGGCGAAATGAATGTACCTTTATTATATTCACTTCAGACCCCAGTAAACATTTTGGGTCGAGACTTAATGACAAAGTTGAACCTGACAATTTCGTTCACGAAGGAGGGCATAGTATGCTCCACTCCAGGAATGCACTACCCAAATGTATGTGAAATGATTAAAGCATACTCAGGACACATAGCCATGAGGACCATACCATTGGAGCCAGAAATCTTCGCAATGGCATGTGAGTGCTTATGGCAGGATTGCTAGGCCTTGCAGACAGGTTCATGAGAACCCCTGATGAGTTTTTATTCAGACCAAGAATACCTATGCATGAGGAGGAGTATTTCCCTTGATGATACACACAGCTGCAGTGCGAGTGAAAGTGGTATTGGTTGACGGTTACGATGATGAAGGCAGACAGTGGTGCGCAATTATCGCTATCGAAGAAGAATATCGGGTGACTGACGTCACCGATGACAATCTGTTTGAAGAACAAGCAGAAATGGGAGAGACAATGGTGGAAGTAAGTCTCACCTTTTGGGTAAAGATGATTAAAAGAAAAGTGCCTCAGAGAATGATGTTGGCACTAAAACGTCCTGAATATTTTTATGACGATATAGCTACAGTGCCTGTCTCAGTGTGGACTACCGGACCCTATGGGTCTCTTGAAGGGGGTTGGAGAAGTGAAAATTAAACTAAAACCAGGATCGATTCTACCAAGAGCCCGACAATATCCCATGTCCAGAGAGGCAGATGAAGGGATTTCTAAGACAATTTCTGCCATGATGGACATGGGCATCTTAGTGACGTCAGAGTCACCATGTAATACTGCAATTTACTGCAGTTTATCCTGTCAAGAAATCAAAGGGGGGGTCTTGGAGGCTTATTCAAGATCTTAGACTGATAAACGATTTTGTTGAGGCCGAGTTCCCTTTAGTCCCGAACCCGGCTACAATATTATGCAATATACCCGTCGAGGCTAATTATTTCATGGTGATTGACTTGAAAAATGCATTTTTCTAAATCCCGTTGCACTGTGACTCACAAGATCTGATGTCATTCACGTTCAGACAAATGCGTCTGAAAAGCATGAGGCTGCCAGAGGGGTATTGTGAGTCCCCTTCTATCTTCAACAGAGTCCTGCAGATGGATTTGAGCAATATTGCACTAGAAAGTGTCGTCTTACAATATGTGGATGACATCCCAATTTGCAGCACCACAGAAGAGCAATGCAGGCACGATTCTGTTCAGCTACTGACTATACTGGCTGAGAAAGGTTATAAGGTTGACAAGGAAAAGTTACAATATTGTCAACAAGAAGTGCTGTACATAGGCCAGCTGATCTCACATGAAGGCAAGAAAGTGACCCCAGAAAGGGCTGAAGCCATTTTGAACACAGCTAAGCCACACACGTTAAAGCAGATGCAGAGCTTTTTGGGCCTATGCAACTATGTCAGGGCATGGGTCTTCGATTACAGCTCTTATACTAAGCCTTTACTTCAGGCCCTAAAGAAGGCCCAAGTGACAAAAGAAAAGATTGAATGGACTGAAGCCATGTAGAAAGGGTTTGCTGAACTCAAAAGAGCGATTTGTACAGCTCCAGTTCTCAGAATTCCCAATTACGCAGAGGAATTTTTCCTGTTTTCACACACAGATGGCAGCGTTATGACTGCAGTGCTCGCTCAAATAACCTCCTTGGGGTACAAGCCGCTAGCATATTACAGTGGGAATCTGGACCCAGTAATGAGAGGTCATTTTCCCTGCGAACAAAGTTTAGCTGCCGCAGCGTTCGCCATAGAGAAGGCAACAACCATTGTAATGGGATGCTCCATGACGTTGTACGCCGAGCACTCATTATTTGCCATTCTAGAGAAACCAAAGGGCACATTGACATCTCAGAGAGCTTCTGCTTATGAAGTGATCATATCAAACCCATCGATTAAAGTAGTCCGATGTAAGATCGTGAACCCAACTATGTTTATAGCAGAGCCAGTCACTGAAGGAGAGCCGATACATGACTGCACAAATTATGAAGACTTCTATGATGAAATTCCCAGGGTAAAAGAAAATGCCTTGGCATGAGGAGAGATCGTCTTTATTGACGGGTCTTTGAGAATCGAACAAAGTGATGGGCAAAGATACACAGGCGTTGCTGTGATAAAGCACACAGCGAATGGAGAGTTTCAAGTGCTTCTTAGTGCACGAATACCATCTCATTATTCAGCACAGGCTGCAGAATTATTGGCGTTGATACTCACCATTGAGAATCACGCAGACCAGGAAGTAACAGTACACAGTGACTCCGCCTATGTGACGTCAAAAGCGCACGCAGCTTAGCGTACCAGGAAGTAACAGTATACAGTGACTCCGCCTATGTGACGTCAACAGTGCACGCAGGCTTAGCATGCTGTAAAAGGAGGGGCTATCTCAGAGCGGACGGCACGCCAGTGCAGCACGCAGCATTATTGGACAGGCTGATTAAGGCACTACAGCTCCCAGTGGGCATAGCGGCCGTGAAATGCACCGCCCACACGAAAGGGACAGATTTTGTCTCACGTGGAAATCATGCAGCAGACACAGAAGCCAAGTGTATGGCATCCAAAAGTGAGACGATTATGGAAGTGGAAGTGGCATGCACGAACCACACCTGAAGGTTACAACGATCTTGGGCAAACGCAGCTAATGGAACTCCAAGGGGAGGTGCCGCAGGATGAGAAAAACCTGTGGAAACGTCGAGGGTGTTCTTTAAACCCCTCTGACAGCTTGTGGCGACAAGACAGCACTGGTAAACCAGTAATGCCTGTAGCCCTATTTAAAATAGCGCTGGAGCAGTTACATTATCCGGCGCATATGACAAAAGAGAATCTAGCAGCAACGCTCACGGAAGACTGGTTCATACCAAATTTAGCTGAGCATGTTGCATTCTTTATGGTGAACTGCATAATCTGCCAGCAATTCACTGCTGAACACACATTAAAAGTAATGAGAGGAGTCATCCCCAGGCCAAATGGGCCTTTTCAGCACTTGCATGTCGATTACGTCGACATGATTCAAGTGTGTAACGGGTACAGATACTTAATTGTTGCAGTGTGTCCATTCTCTAGATGGATAGAAGCAGGTCCATGTACATACAAAAACTCTACCTGTGCGGCCAAATCTTCCTGGGTGATATCAAGCCATACATCTGAGGAACCCCCCTGCCTGCACCCCATCGCGAAGAGACTACAGACAACGGGGAAGAACCACAGCATGTGCAGACGAGATCTATGACGAGGAAGAAGGACGCATGACCAGCAAAGTAAAGACAAATAACGTTTTGCAAGTTGTGGCTTAACTTGGACACTTCCTCTAAGCAAAAAAGGGGAGAAGGACATAAAAAACACACACTCTGTGCATCCTAGTTGCAGGGTGAAGAAGAAAATTGCGTGTATAAGCCACAACATGTTTTGTTGATATGACCTTTGAACTGAGGCACACTTAAGCCGTGATGAGAAAAAAGACTATGACAAATTTATATTTACATTGGAAACAGATACAGTATCCCGATTCATCCAAAACCGAGACTTTATTTGGAAGCACTTATGGTGTGTCTTGATATTGGGAAAATCTTCCTCGGGACCAGCCCTTAGAGCAAAAATTACCCAATTCAGCCCAAAATACAGGTTCTATTGTGCCGAGCAGTGAACTCATGCTAGTGACAAATGACACCTTCAAAAAGTTTTAGTATTTATTCTAAACAGTAAATTTCAGCAACATTTTTGGATTCAAGTTAGAGAAGATTACAAAGCACAAAACTTAGAGAAATGCAAAATATAGAGAAACATAGAACTTAGAGAAACATAGAGAAACACAGTCTTACGCCCCTTCAATCAGCACTGGGAGACCCTGGCCCTCATAAGATAGCTGTAACAAGCCCCGCTCAGAGGACAGCGCTGCAGGGTGCCGACAGAGCAGCAGGTTCCAGACACTTGATCTTGCTCGAACCAAGTCCACAGATCGATCTCCCACCTGAGTCATGTGGGCATGCATTTTTATAATCTCGTGCTGTCAGTCCATGACGCACAGTTCTAGAAGCTTCCCTGTGCAAAATATAGGCTTGCTCATGGAAAAACCCAACTCTGTGAATTTCCACTGTGCTCCTTTTCTGTGCCCCTCCCTGCTTGGAGCCCATCTGCGCGAAAGCTCAGGAATGTCTTATTAGTGCCTCCCCAGATTGTCATGCATGTTAGCAGCATTGAGTGCGGTGCAGGACAGGTTCAAAGTTCAAATATCATCTCGCAGTGACTCGCTTTCTCTGAGAATGCGTCTGCTTGACTGATCAGTGTCACCCGCAAATTGCACACATCTACCCCAATCATGGCACGCCTAGGCAAAATACAAACAGAAATGTTCTTCACGTTAGGATGTCATCAAAATTACAATATCAGCGTTATCCACCCCTTCCCTTAACACCACCCCCACCTTCAGAAGTCTCATCAGGTAACTACACACTTTATCATTGCTACCACAATTATTTGTCACCCTTCTGTATGTTAATGGGGGCTTATTTGCACTCAACCATACGGGGTGTAACTGCCTAATCACAAACTCATTTGTGCAATGCGATCCTAGTTGGTTAATGGTACCTCAGACTGACCTGTGATTTTACAAAAGCCATATAATAAGTACCCAGGTCGCACTTCTCAATGGATCAATGCTTTTCTTTGTCACCAAAGCGATCACAAATGCCAGGCGCCAACTTGCTTCCAGTGTCTCATGATCTTGATTTAGGTTGCCTTGCTGGCATCACTCCATTTTTCAAAGGTAAAGTCTTTCAGTCCCATACCGCCTGCAGTTGCACAAGCAGCTTTGTTTATTTTTCTCCATACAGCTAGTGTCTTTCAAGCCTCTGGTTTTCCACTTGTCATTTTCCCAAAGGGTGTCTGCTGATTTCTTGGGCCACCCCTTTGAGCACGATAGTCTGAGTCAGTTTCTTTATTTGCTTCAACAAATCATTCATTCTTGCACTAAGCCGTGAGGCTTCTGGATCATGGCTAATGTGCAGTGTTCATGTTATACTCCAAAACCCCGCTCTGCATGTTGTCTCTTGCAAAACGGCTACCTTTGTCAGTTTGCTTCCATCTGGAACACCATAATGTCTTTGTCAGTTACTCCAGCCCTGGCAATGTAGCTTGCATTTTTGCCAGCTGTGTATTTTCACTTCTCAAAGCGCCTAGAGGTTTCTTCTCCAGTGCACAGTGCTTTACTTCAGTTCACATCACATGGAGTACTGGAATGCAGCTTTCACGGCAATGTCGCTTTACTTCACATCACATGGCGCATGGGGATGCATCTTGCACGGCAATGTCTCTTGAAATGGGCAGCTGTCTTTTCTTAGCCCATTCACAGATGCACAGGTTCCCCAAATGTTCAGATGTGATGTGCCCGTCTGCCATCCTGCATGTAGCATTTGTTTTCCTTCCAGTGTTGATACTGGGCTAATTCTTTACTTCTGATTAGCTCTGTTATTGCATGCCAGTGTTAGAAAGCATGCGTACATCAGCATGTGTAAGGTAGATTGCACTCTTTTTCAATTTCTCACTCACAGCAATTATTGCCTTCAGTTCTGTTTCAGCATTCTGTCTGTGCACCCCCCTCCTCAGTTTTTGCTCACACTGACGGTGTCTCTCACAGGGGATGGAATGCAGGAATGTCATTATTTATATTTCCTGTGCACTTGGCAGCGCCATGAGCACACAGCAAACTTATCTCTTTGCCTATAACTCTTAAACTGTGGCGGCTTCAATGGAAGGCACTCGGTTCAGACAGTTCATTCAGATTAACTGTTTCCTGCACTGCTTTCCTCCAACAGTTATTTTCTTTCGCGCACCTCGCCCAAGGCAGTGCAAGTTATCTTCAAGGCACAAGCTCTGCACAGCAAGACTCTTATTTTCAAAAGAGGCACATTTCTTGTCATCAGATTCTACTCCATGTAATTTTTCCAAAATGTCTAAGCGTCTTTTATCCAGTTTTGAACTGATCAATGTTCCATGTAAAGGCATACATTTTTTTTTTCTTTTTCCTCGTAACCTTGTAGTTTGGCTTCACAAACTCACTCCAATGCAATGTGCGATCTTTCAAAAGAACCCGCAACTGTAACGCTCACCTGATTCCCACGGAGGCGCTGGTCTTGGCAGGAAGGTGTCTGTGACTCGAAAAGTGATGTGCAGGACTCGATTGGCTTCTGGGGTCGAACCTCTTCTCACTGTGTGGCGAACCCGAAGGGTAAGGATTCTGTAGGTGAAAGAATATGGGGGTTAAGGGTCTGGGCTGTTGAATGTTCCTCTCCCTCTCTTCCTAGCTTCTCCGTAGAGCCCCCCCCCCCCAGGTCACGTGCTCACCTTAGATAGGTGAATGCTGGACTCTCCATCTGCGTCTGGTGCAGGGTGCCGTTGCCAGTTCCTTCACTGGTGAAACATAGGCCTCTTGAACTCAGAGGATCGTTACCGTCGTTAACTGCACGAGCGGTGAGTTTCCGGGCACCTTTTTAGTCTTTATTGTCTTTAGGTGCGTGGCGCGTTAATATTGTACAGGACTCTGTATAATGCTTTTCCCTTTTTGTCTTGCAGGACTCTGGAGATGGAAGATGGAGTGAAGCGCCTGGAAATGAGTAAGTAAATGCAAGCGCCCAAACTGTCTTTTTCCCTTGCTGCTTAGTCCGTGCTGAAGTATTTGCAGGCATTCTATTGACGAGCGCGATGGGCGTAAGTAAATACCTGTCTAATGTCTCTTCTTTTGTTTTCACAGGCGGCGATGCAGCGTGAAGAAATCCGGAATTCGCGGAGTGCCGGTGAGTAATAACAATGCTTTTGTCTTCACAGGCGGAGGTGCAGCGTGAAGAAATCCGGAATTCGCGGAGTGCCGGTAAGTAATAACAATGCTTTTGTCTTCACAGGCGGAGGTGCAGCGTGAAGAAATGGCCGCAGCTGATGGATCAGGTGAGTAAGCACTGCTTGTACAGGTTGCCTTGCTAACCTGTTGTTTCTTGTCCTTGCAGGTGCTGTTGTCGACTGGATACAGGAATGGTAAGTATAATTCTTGCAGGTTCAGGATCGAAAGAAGAAAGGCCGGAACAGACTCGGTGAGCGTTCTGCTGCAGATGCAGAATAACACGAAGCACGTTTCATCTATCGGGTGTGGTTTAAATAGCCTTGGAGTGATGAGGCGTCTTCCTCCACGGCCCCGCCTAGGTAAGAAAAGAGTTCCAGTTCCAGAAGTGTTCCATTGCTGTATCCAGGGAGTGGAGCTTGCCCCACCCAGGTAAGAAAGTAGTTCCTGTTCACAGAGGACTTCTAAGTGGCTGGTAAGTAAGCAGCATGGTCTGCTGCAGGTAAGTCCACCCAAGCATCTTCATACATAATATGAGCCCGGCGCTTCCAGTGCCGGGACCGATGACTTTGATGAGCCTGGTGCCACCGGCGCCAGGACAAGGCCCAAAAGGTCCCAGTGGGGACCGGCTGGTGCCTAAGATAACGGTTAGGGGCCTGCTTCCAAGGATGTTGGGCTGTTCCTGACTCCTTGGAAGCAGTGATCATGACAGCACCCCCCCTCAAGTCCCCTCCCAAGCGTGTCTTCTCCGGGGGTTTTGGCTTGTCGGGGTGATTCAAATGGAATTTCTTGACCAGACGAGGTGCGTGGACATGTTCTGAGGGTTCCCAAGACCGTTCCTGGGGGCCGTATCCTTTCCAATCAACCAGATAATATAATTTAGATTTGGAGATTTTGGAGTCTAGGATGTTCTTTACTTCGAACTCAATTTCTCCATCTACTAAAACAGGTTCTGGGAGTTCGGTCAATCGGGTTCCTGGTTGTACTGGTTTTAGTAAGGAAACATGGAATACTGGATGTATTTTCATATGCGAAGGCAATTCCAATTTAACAGCCACTGGATTAATTATAGCAGAGATAAGATAGGGTCCAAGGTATCTCGGGATAAAAGTGCGGGGTCCTTTTAGAGGTAGGTGCTTAGTGGATAACCAGACCTGCTCTCCCACTGCGTAGTGAGGGGCCTCTTTACGGTGCTGATCTGCTCTTTTCTTGAATTGAGCTTTAGCTCTTTGCAGATAGTCAGTGGCTTCCTTAAGAGCACAAGTGATCTCCGAGTGCAAGTGATCCACAGCAGGTGCCTCGAATTCTTGGGGAGGATCCAGGTTAGAGGCTCTAGGATGGTGTCCGTATAATAAGAAGAAGGGAGTCTTTCCGGTTCCAGAATGAGTCGAATTGTTATAAGCGTATTCAGCAATCCAAAGAATGTCCTTCCAAGGGTTTTCAGTTTGTTGGAGCATGCAACGTAGATATTGCTCTAGAGTTTGATTTGTCCTCTCGGTTTGTCCGTCAGTCTGGGGATGATGACTGGTAGAAAGTCTCACATCTATTTGGGCTAAACGACAGCAACTTCGCCAAAAGTGGGAGATGAATTGACTTCCCCTATCGGAAACCAAAACCGAGGGAAAACCGTGTAACCGAACGATGTTTTCTAAGAATTCTCGGGCCAATACTGAAGCTGAAGGTAGGCCCTTCAGGGGAATGAAGTGAGCCATCTTGGAGAATAGATCCACGACTACTAAAATGGTATTATACCCTGAGCATGGAGGTAAGTCTGTGATGAAATCCATGGACAGGGTATGCCATGGACAGGGAGGGATGTCTAGTGGGTGTAAGAGGCTGGCTGGTTTCTCCTTCAGACTTTTATTTTGGGCGCATACACCGCAAGAGATTACAAAGTCTCTAATATCCTTTTTCCATGATGGCCACCAGAAATGTCTTTTGACCTTTTCCATGGTTTTGGTTATGCCAGGGTGACCCTCCATTAGTGAATCGTGATAACAGGAGATTACCTGTCTTTGTATCTTCTCACTGGGCAAGTACAATCGTCCTCGGAAAAAAGGTAGATCTTGATCCACTGAAAATTCTTTTCCCCTTAATTGCCAGTTCTGTAAGTCAACCGGAGTTAGAAGTGATTTGACTGTGGTCTTGATGTCTTCAAAGGATTGAGCGCTGACCAAACCCAAAATCCTTTGTTCAGGGATTATGGGTATTGGTTCTGGATTGGTCAAATGTTCATCTATTCCCATCCGGGAAAGGGCATCTGCTTTTCCATTTTTACTGCCAGGTCGATAAGTAATTATAAAGTCAAATTCCGCCAAAAACAAAGCCCAGCGAAGCTGCCTGGAAGACTGAGCTTTGGCCGTCTTCAGATACTGTAAGTTGCGGTGATCAGTCATTACGGTGACTGTGTGTCTGGCTCCCAAAAGATAATGCCGCCAGGCTTTAAAGGCCGATCTGATAGCTAAAAGTTCCTTGTCTGTAATTGAATAGTTGATCTCGGGAGCTGAGAATTTGCGGGACCAAAAGGCTATAGGATGTAACTGATGTGTGACCGGATCTATTTGTGATAAAACTGCCCCCATAGCAAGACTTGAAGCATCTGTTTCTACGATGTAGGGGAGTTCTGGACGAGGATGTTTTAGAACAGGTGCCGAAATGAATTTAGTTTTTAAGTCCCGAAAAGCTTGTTCCGCCTCAGTAGACCACTCAAAACGTTTGTTTTTCTTTAACAGAGCAGTGATGGGCTGGACTATTCGAGAGAATTCAGGAATGAATCTGCGGTAAAAATTAGCGAAGCCTAACATGCTTTGGACTCCCTTTATAGAGGTTGGTGAAGGCCACTTGATAATTGCATCGACTTTCTTTGAATCCATATGGACTCCATTGGGTGACAATATGAATCCCAGGAACTCAACTTCAGTTACGTTAAAAACACATTTTTCGAGTTTAGCAAAAAGGTTATGTTGACGTAGTCTCTTGAGGACCTCTCTAACATGTTTCCGATGTTCTTCTTTAGATGATGAATAGACGAGGATGTCATCAATGTAGACAACAACACACACATCTATGAGTTCTCTAAGGACATCATTCATTAAATACTGGAAGGCGGCAGGAGCGTTGCAAAGTCCAAAGGGCATAACTTGATATTCAAACAGCCCATACTTGGTGCGGAAGGCCGTCTTCCATTCATCGCCCTCCTTTATTCGTACCAAGTGGTAGGCTCCTCTGAGATCCAACTTTGTATATATACATGCGTCTTTGACTTGATCCAGGAGTTCAGGGATCAAAGGTAACGGGTATCTGTTTTTAACGGTGATTTGATTCAGGGCGTGGTAATCTATACAAGTCCTAAGGTCTCCTTCCTTTTTCGGAATGAAGAACAAAGCCGAGGAAGCTGGAGATTTTGAAGGACGGATAAACCCGTTGGTTAGGTATTGGTCCAGATATTGTCTGAGGTGAAGATTCTCTGGCTCGGTGAGGGCATAAATCCTACTGCAAGGAGGAGTTGTTCCGGGTATCAGATCTATTTGACAGTCGTACGACCTATGAGGAGGCAGGGTGTTAGCTTGATCCTTCCGAAAGACGTCTTGGAATTCCTGGTATTCGGGAGGTAATTTGGGAACCTCAGAAGAGATTGCCGCCAGTGAAACATCAGGCCGAGGATAACAAGTGGTAAAACATTCTGGAAACTGAACCGTCTTTGCTCGCCAATCGATCTGAGGATTGTGCTTCTCTAACCAAGGAATTCCCAGAATGATCTGGAACTGAGGGGCCTTGATCACATCGAACACGATTTTCTCCCGGTGTCCATCTTGGCTCACTAGCGTCACTTCTTGGGTGGCGTGCGTTACTGGTCCGGAGGCTATCTCCCTGCCATCCACTGTAGTAATGACGTCTTTTACTGCCTTAGGGACAAGGGGTAGGTTCATCCTTGATACCATTTCACAGTCCACATAATTACCGATTGCACCGCTGTCGATGTAAGCTTCAATTGCATGCAAACGATCCGGACGATCATGACTAATGAGGACCATGGGCACCACGAAATGCGAGGTCACGGGACAGATCTTAACGCTCGGCAAGAGGACCTCTACACTTGTCGGGCTAGGTCGTTTCCCTGCTCAGAATTTGTGGTACAGGTATCTGCGGCTCCTACAGCCTTCTTAGCTGGTTTCACTGGACAGTCTCGAAGAAAGTGCCCTGAGTTTCCGCAATAGAGGCATAATTGCAGCTGTCTTCTTCTTTCCCGCTCCTTTTGGGTTAAAGGTCCTTTCATGCCCCCTATTTGCATGGGTTCCACAGTGTCAGCTCCCCTAGTAGAGGTCTGTGGTTTAGAAAACACTCGGGTATCAAATTTGGAACGATCAGCCTTCCTGTTCTGTAATCTGTGGTCCAATTGGACAACTAAGTCAATATAGTCTGAGCATTCTTGTGGAGGATTCACAACTTGAGCTAACACATCCTTGAGCTCTCCACGCAAGCCTCGGTAGAAAAGCGTTATTCTCTTATCCTCGGGCCATTGAGTTTCCACTATAAGTCTGTTAAATGAGGCTATATAAGTCAAGAGGTCTTGATTACCCTGTCGTAATGAAAGAAGTTCATCGTCCAAGGCCTGCCCTTGCGTATGTCTTGCGAACAGTTTCTCCATGCTGGACTGGAAGGCCTGGAAATCATGTAAAACCGGATCATCCTGGGTGACTAAAGGGATCGACCAATCTGCTGCGCTGCCACTGAGATAAGAAAGCACGAAAGCCACCTTGGTCTGATCTGTTGGGAATGCAGCTGGTCGACATAAGAAGTGTAGGCGGCACTGGTTGATGAACACTGCAAATTTCTTTGGGTCACCAGAAAAGCGCTCGGGCGGAGCCAATGGCACATTACCGGGTAGATTGATTTGCACTGGATTTAAAGATGATGCAGAAGGAGAACTACCTCCTGGAGCGGGCAAAGGTGTCTGTCCTGCCTGCGTTTGTAGCAATTGCCTAGCGAGGTCCTCTGTTCGCTCCTTGGAAATTATCAGCTCTCTTCTTATAGAGTTTGTTTCTTGACGAGCAGCATGTACTTCTGCTCTTAATTCCCCAAGCAACTGGGCTAATTGATCAGTGTCTGAGATTTCCATTGCGCCTGGGTAGGAGTTTTGCGGTGGGCTTCGCGTTCTGTAACGCTCACCTGATTCCCACGGAGGCGCTGGTCTTGGCAGGAAGGTGTCTGTGACTCGAAAAGTGATGTGCAGGACTCGATTGGCTTCTGGGGTCGAACCTCTTCTCACTGTGTGTCGAACCCAAAGGGTAAGGATTCTGTAGGTGAAAGAATATGGGGGTTAAGGGTCTGGGCTGTTGAATGTTCCTCTCCCTCTCCCTCTCTTCCTAGCTTCTCCGTAGAGCCCCCCCCCCCAGGTCACGTGCTCACCTTAGATAGGTGAATGCTGGACTCTCCATCTGCGTCTGGTGCAGGGTGCCGTTGCCAGTTCCTTCACTGGTGAAACATAGGCCTCTTGAACTCAGAGGATCGTTACCGTCGTTAACTGCACGAGCGGTGAGTTTCCGGGCACCTTTTTAGTCTTTATTGTCTTTAGGTGCGTGGCGCGTTAATATTGTACAGGACTCTGTATAATGCTTTTCCCTTTTTGTCTTGCAGGACTCTGGAGATGGAAGATGGAGTGAAGCGCCTGGAAATGAGTAAGTAAATGCAAGCGCTCAAACTGTCTTTTTCCCTTGCTGCTTAGTCCGTGCTGAAGTATTTGCAGGCATTCTATTGACGAGCGCGATGGGCGTAAGTAAATACCTGTCTAATGTCTCTTCTTTTGTTTTCACAGGCGGCGATGCAGCGTGAAGAAATCCGGAATTCGCGGAGTGCCGGTGAGTAATAACAATGCTTTTGTCTTCACAGGCGGAGGTGCAGCGTGAAGAAATCCAGAAGTCGCGGAGTGCCGGTAAGTAATAACAATGCTTTTGTCTTCACAGGCGGAGGTGCAGCGTGAAGAAATGGCCGCAGCCGATGGATCAGGTGAGTAAGCACTGCTTGTACAGGTTGCCTTGCTAACCTGTTGTTTCTTGTCCTTGCAGGTGCTGTTGTCGACTGGATACAGGAATGGTAAGTATAATTCTTGCAGGTTCAGGATCGAAAGAAGAAAGGCCGGAACAGACTCGGTGAGCGTTCTGCTGCAGATGCAGAATAACGCGAAGCAC
This sequence comes from Ambystoma mexicanum, assembly GCF_040938575.1. Classification (NCBI taxonomy): domain Eukaryota; kingdom Metazoa; phylum Chordata; class Amphibia; order Caudata; family Ambystomatidae; genus Ambystoma; species Ambystoma mexicanum. The sequence goes on along the minus strand of NC_090926.1, from coordinate 735,541,438 downwards.
GTTTCATCTATCAGGTGTGGTTTAAATAGCCTTGGAGTGATGAGGCGTCTTCCTCCACGGCCCCGCCTAGGTAAGAAAAGAGTTCCAGTTCCAGAAGTGTTCCATTGCTGTATCCAGGGAGTGGAGCTTGCCCCACCCAGGTAAGAAAGTAGTTCCTGTTCACAGAGGACTTCTAAGTGGCTGGTAAGTAAGCAGCATGGTCTGCTGCAGGTAAGTCCACCCAAGCATCTTCATACATAATATGAGCCCGGCGCTTCCAGTGCCGGGACCGATGACTTTGATGAGCCTGGTGCCACGGCGCCAGGACAAGGCCCAAAAGGTCCCAGTGGGGACCGGCTGGTGCCTAAGATAACGGTTAGGGGCCTGCTTCCAAGGATGTTGGGCTGTTCCTGACTCCTTGGAAGCAGTGATCATGACAGCAACCCACTAAATCTTTGTGCTGTCTTATCACACACAGATTTTTCATTCTGTTGTACCATTGCCAAATTAAAACCAATTATTTCAGTGCATTTAAAACATGTCATGTGTAGTGCAGCTCCCTGCACGTTTTTCTTCCTGCAAGAGCAACCCACACTCTATATTGCTTGTGGGCTGTTAATGTGTCAACAACATTTTTCACCATGTATCACAGTCAACAGGTCACTATTTCCAAAACATACATTACTTATAACGCAACAGTACAAATCCATGGCATGGCGTGGGAACAGTCAAAAATACTCCAGGGGCAATTTAGGGGCAAATTAGAAAAATATAAATTGTCTTTTCCCCCCAAAACCATTGCAAACTGATTCTGCAATTCCAAATCAATACACAAAAATCGAAAATCCAAATACCATTCACTCACTTTCTTTTTTAAGTGAGTCTCTCACCCATTGTAAGCATGGCACAGCTAAAATGCAATGTAGCCATTTTAGTGTGTTTCCTTTAAACAGAATACACCACCAGCACATGGAATTTACAGTTGCCCAAAAAACAAATCCTTTAGGCTCTCAACACAAATGTTACTCTTTCTCCTAAACATGGCTCATTCCCCACGTTATCTTCAGGAATGTCAACACTTCAAAAGCATACATTTAAAAAAGCGAACCTTCGCCTACTTACATTACAGCCCCCCACTCGCTAGCACACTGGGGCTGAATCACAATAGTTAGATCTATTCACAATTTGCATGCCAAATCCTTGCAACTATTTTCCTGCCCTCATGACAGAATAGAGTTGAGAACTCCGTCTCACTTTGCATTTCAAATTGCAACTTTAAACTTGGGGAAACCGCATGATAAAATTCTTTCCTAATTGAACATAAATCTTTCTTGATCATTCATCGGAGCGCTTTAAACATAGCCATTTCCCGCTTGTTTATCGCCTTGTGCTCCCTGGCACCATTCCCAAGCAATAAGTCAGCCATGACTGATTTACTGAAGGGAGTCTTACCCACACAAGCTATCGGCCACGGCAAGCCGACACAACATTGCTGTCTTTTGTGTCTCACAGCTGCAGTGAGACCATCAAGGAAATGCGACAGCCTGCTCCTCACTCTGCACTGTGTTCTCTCACACAATTTGTCATTTCACAGCAAGGCACTGCTCTGCACAAATCCCCAAGCTGCCACCAAATGTCTTGATATTGGGAAAATCTTCCTCGGGACCAGCCCTTAGAGAAAAATTACCCAATTCAGCCCAAAATACAGGTTCTATTGTGCCGAGCAGTGAACTCATGCTAGTGACAAATGACAACTTCAAAAAGGTTTAGTATTTATTCTAAACAGTGAATTTCAGCAACATTTTGGGATTCAAGTTAGAGAAGATTACAAAGCACAAAACTTAGAGAAATGCAAAATATAGAGAAACATAGAACTTAGAGAAACATAGAGAAACACAGTCTTACGCCCCTTCAATCAGCACTGGGAGACCCTGGCCCTCATAAGCTAGCGTTAACAAGCCCCGCTCAGAGGACAGCGCAGCAGGGTGCCGACAGAGCAACAGGTTCCGGGCACTTGATCTTGCTCAATCCAAGTCCACAGATCGATCTCCCACCTGAGTCATGTGGGCATGCATTTTTATAATTTTGTGCTGTCAGTCCATGACGCACAGTTCTAGAAGCTTCCCTGTGCAAAATATAGGCTTGCTCATGGAAAAACCCAACTCTGTGAATTTCCACTGTGCTCCTTTTCTGTGCCCCTCCCTGCTTGGAGCCCATCTGCGCGAAAGCTCAGGAATGTCTTATCAGTGCCTTCCCAGAGAAAGGAAGATTAGTTTACGAAGCCATGCAGGGCTACAGTTAGAAAGGCAGAATATTCTAAGAGAAGCCGAGATGAATTAACCCCATGTGAGCAAGCTCTAAAAGGCATGCACTCATAGCTTAGTGTTCATAGCGCTTAAGATTGGCTATCTAAGCGCTAAATAGGTGCCATAATGTTCCAAACACTCCAATAATATCTATTAGCTACAGAGCTGGGGCCTTCGCCCTGCCTGTCTATCTACAATGCATAATGTGACCTACCACCCCTACTAGGCCTGCATATTCCTTGTAGCTCACTACTGCGTAATGGAAGTGCTACAACAGACTACTGTCAGCATTCTTGGCACATACTTTGAATAAACTATTGGCTTTCAGCGGCTAATGCTGTCATCTAAAGACCTTATTGGCAAATTTGCAATTTTGTGTATCACTACAGGTGTCCCACAGTAGAGACATCACAAGGGACGTGGTCACCTATTTCAACCTAGTGCTAAGATCATACCCGTCACTGGTAGGGAGGCTCACCAGTGTCACAGACTTTCTCCAAGATCCTGAAAGCGAAAAAATAATAAGACAACTGCTTACTGTCATTGCCGAGCAATTCATTATACTCCCTGAGTACGGCGAGAAAGAAGCAAATGTTCCCTACACAAGCGGAAGTAGATGAGCTTATCAACACACTGTTCTTTTGCATAATCGAAGACTGTCCAACTATTGTCAGGAGAACAACAGACACTCTCACATTCCTTCGAGATCCAGCGAATACTGAACATTTAAGCCATTTTTTAAATAAAATAATCATTTTGGTCGCACTCCACGTGACCGGACAGTCCAGACATTGTTTACATCAGGAAAAAATCATATAACCCTGAAACAAGTAAAGACAGGACAAATGTCCCTGTCACCAAAAGACAGCAGTTTGGCGCACAGTGTCCTTTTTCGCCTAGTTACTGACTTTCCAGAAGTGGTGGGGAGACCTATCGCGGTTGACGTCCTCACCTTCATCAGAGACCCAGCTAATGTCGCACAGATGGGAATGTTCCTGCATGGAATCAAACTCCAAGTGGAACTTTCCAATCATCAGAGAGATTATCTGAGGAGCTTCTGAGGAAACTTTTCGCCGAGGGACAGATCGAGGGAGCAGAGTCAAGAACCTTAGTTGTTATATTTGTTGTCATTTCTTCCCTATTTCTTCATACTGACCAGTGTCCAATATGTCCTCCGGACTGAAGCAGATAAGAGGAGTGGACTGGGAGCTCACGTATTTTGAACATGCACAGTAAAAGCGACTCACCGAAGTATTATTTTAATCTATTTTTCCCATAGTTTAGCAAAGGAACTGTATCCTGCATTAAGAGCCAATTGTCACTCGCAAGAGGGGGGACACTTGGGAAGCCCCTGACAGTTTTTGACACAGAACTCCAAGAATTATATTGGGTGGGGGAACAATAACATTGACATTTGGCGAATGATCGAGATGGGGGCCCAGAACAGCAACCTGTTCCTCCCACAAGCAGAGAGGCACCCCCGCTTCTCTGGAAGGAAATGCTGTCACCTCACATATCGAACCATAATGTACTTATGCATTGTATTTATCATTATTTTACTGTCATTAACAATCAGAACTGCATTCTTTATTGATGCATGAAGCATTCCAATTTCAGTGCACCCACCTGATGATATACGCATGAAACCCACAAAGCACCCAGACCCTATATAGTCATTCCAGTCCCTAGAAAATCTGATGGCAGAGTAAATGAACTTGAAATGAACGTGATTAACAATGATACACGCGCACTCATGGTAACGAATGAGCAGGAAAGCCGGAGACAGGGTCGGCATGAAATGAATGAAGAAAAAACACTGACAACTACACGCACACACACACTGAATGCACACGAAACAGGCCTAGTGTCAATGACCACAGAACCACAAACGAAAGCAGCAGAGAAGATGAGACTGCCTACCCTAAAAACCTTCACAGGAGATAGTGGGTGAAAACAAGAAGAATTAAGAGAAAGACAAACAGAAGCAGTCATATCAGAAACCCTTAAGAAAACAGAAGTGGCCTCAGAAAAACTCTCCGCAAGGACACACATGTTAGTAGACTTCCTGTTTCCGCACATAGCCAGAGTGAGGAAACGACAAGAGGAACTGAAGAACAAAACGACAGAGACTGTATTACCAGCACACATATTCTAACACAAGGGACAAGTACCAGACCTACAATACAACCATATACCTGACATCTAGGAAACAACATTTGGTACCAGAACATGAAAGAAGTTGGAAGACGAAATTCAGAAGGAGAATGCTTTGTTTGTGCACTTCTACCGTACAGCATGGGGAAATCCAAGATCTTCGTGGCTGTAGAAATCGATGTCCCAAAAGCACACTGTCTCTAACACATAGCAATGTACAATACCAGAGGCCAGTTCATGGGAAGTGATGCCTCGTTGATATGGGCAACTGAAATAGCTTATCCCGATGAAGATGATTATGTCCAGAATATTAAGACGAGAAATAGAGACATACTAGGAATCACGTGATCAGGTACGAGAAACCTGAAGTTAAAGGAGCAGGAATAAGATCGGAAATAAACCTGAGACTGACTGTCCAATGTAAAATTCCAGGAGAGGCTCAAATTTTGAAAAAAAGAGGCCAAATGCAGATTTGGGTAACAGTGCTTTCACCAAACGTATGGGAAGAAGGAGTAGTGATCTGCCGAGCATGGATGGTCCTTGGAGCCTGCAAGGAAGCAATAGAAAACTCACAGAGACTGTGCAAACCACTATGGCCAAAACTTACAAAATTACTGACATGGGTCGGAGACAGAGGAGGACCCTTGCAGATAGTGCCACTAGAAAGCCCAAAATTGTGCTTCAGGAACAATGGCACAAGGAAGATAGGAGAGAATCAGAACTGCAGACAAATTTTTGAAGCTCCGGGAATGACTCATGGGACTGCAGTAATTATGGATCATTATTGAGCATGTGGATCTAAAGCATACATCAGACTGCCGAAAAACTGGGGAGGCATATGCACAATAGTGAATGTCCACGTTCCAGCACTAGTGATCCCGAAAAGTGACCTGAATATTGACAGTTTCCCGAAGGCAGATGCCCACCTGAGGAAGAGGAGATCTGTGGAACTGATAACTCGAATGAAGAGAGAAAATTCTTTTTCTACCAAATCAGAAGAAGCATTTCATGCAATCCCATATGAACACAGGCTGTTCAGCCTCACCTCATCAGTGTTCGTGATAATCTTCATGCCAAAATTCGAAGTTGGAGCAAATACTAAATGGTTGCAGATAACCAGGTGGGAGTTACTGCAAACCATCAACACGACAATAAAAGGATTCAATGCGATCAAGGAAGAGTTAAGAGCCATCCGACTGATGACTCTGCAGAACAGATATGTTCTTGGCATGATCACAGCTATGGATGGAGGAGTTTGTGCAAAATTTGGAGAATCATGTTGCACATTTATACCTTCTCACGACGAAGAAAATGGAACTTTAACAGAGGCTATACGTATGCTGACAAACCTACAGAACCAGATGATCAATAAAACCGATGAAGTTGATGATGACAGCTGGTTTGGATCGCTGTTTTCATGGGTTCCGCAATGGATGGCGGATGCATTCAAGTTCCTATGAGCCCTGCTAGTAATGATATTACTAGGATTTTGTGTTATCAAGATAATAATCTCGCAATGCCAGAAAACTGCAAAGAAAACCACAGGGATGAAGATCATGATTGATGTCAAACCAGGATGGAAGCCCAGAGATCTGACTGATGAAGAAATAAGAGACTTCCTGAAGGCTAGCAAACTCGCACCAGAAGGTACGAAGTTTCTTTATCGCAGGAAAAGCAGAAATTATGAAGGAAAATGGATTTATTGCAGCCCAAATGGACAATGTCAGCTGATGACATGGAACAAAGACCAACATGTAAGGACAGCAGGAAGCCCGAAAGGAGTGATAAAAATATGGGCTCCAAAGAGACACTTCTTCAAACCATCATGTACAAGCCCAGAAGATGAAGAAGGAATGAACCCAGAAGATGAAGTGAAGATGGATACAGAAGAACCAAGTAAGAGGAATCCAAAGGAGGAAGCGGAAGTGGTCGATGGATCGACCAGAGGGGGGAGTGTAGCGGAGGTCTCAAATAAAGCCTGCACTCCAGTCGCCCATTTTGAAGTACCAGGAACGTTCACACCGAGATATGTGACGTATGATGAGCACATAAACCAGCAGAGAGCCGCAGTAGGGCTCTGCCCAGTGCCTATCAGAAGAATAATACCTATTGAAGTACCAATAACCAGACAACCATGGACAGTAAGGTATCCATTGAGAAAACCCTACCAGCAAATGAAACGAAATGAAGATTGCTTAAACACTGTCCCAGAAGCAACTCAGAAGGCCTTAATTGAAGACGAATGGTGATGACACGAGGGCCCGGACAGACTAACAGATGAAAGAAACGACAACCAAAAGATGACACACAGAGATGAAACGCCATGAATAAGGACATATTGAACTTAGAAGGAGAGCCAATGTTGAAATATAAAAAAACTTCAGCCGTAAGCAGGATGAAGATATTCAACCAGCTAAAGCCTGTACATATGCTTGGAACCGCAAGAAGCTAAGAAAACAGTGCCGCTTGCTAGGCTTAGTAGAAGACAGACTGTGGCAAGTGCCACCTATACATATCTACCTCAACGAAGCACACTATAATAATTTGGCATTTATATAGCGCCACGAACCCTCAGGTATCTGAGCGCTGCTTATTATTACCCACGGTGTGTGGTGCTCATTTATCGACCTCGGAAGGATGAAGGGCTCAGTTTGGCCACGCCGGGACTCGAACCTGCGTTAGGAAGCTCTGCACGGATGTCAAAGTGAACGCTCTACCCGCTGTGCCATTTGACCGAGAGTCCACTTTACACAAAAGCAGAATTAACTCAGGTTACTAGAGGTCAAACAGGACAGGATTCGTATTCCAGCTAAAACGAGAAGAGATGGCTGAATTGAAACTCAGCAAGAACAACTCATGCCTGGGAAGCCAAGGTCAAACCCAGAGAAGGAGCGAACAGTAGCTTCGCAGAATCGAAACTTAAGAACAGAACAGCCTATCTCAGGAAGGCCGAGATAAGGAGGCCCAGGCAGGTGGCAAGCTGAATAAGAATTAAATGCCCAAATAGAAGGAAAACCAGTCAGATTCACGGTGTGAGCCGCACGTGACCATCCGAGCAAGAAGAGGCACAGATTCACACCTACACCTGGCTGTCTCCCAGACAGAGATATCATAACTTTTTCTGACAAGAAGATAAAGTTTAGAGGCCGACCACAGCCAACTAATTGACACTAAAGTAATGATTGATGGAAGGGAGGCCGGGTGAATCTTGGGGCATCCTGCACCTGGTTGACCATTCTGCGTGCTGCTAATTAAAGTGGAGATTTATGCATGGGGTTGAAGCCAACCCAATCACAATGGACCAAATAATCTAGGGTCCTATAGATAGTAGAACCAATGGAACGTTGCACTTTTAGTGATGCCTACCATAGTCATTTGTGAAAGAAGGGCTTAGACGCCCACCTGATAGTGTTTATCCAATCCCCTCACTCCATTACCATATACAGATATAGCACCTATATTAAAGTTACCTTTTTCCAACCAATAGAATTGCATGTTAATTTTTGAGTGTTACACGTCAGATTATGACGCGTTTTTGGTATAAAAGTTATATTTTTTATGAAGTTCGAGGGAGTTGAAGCGAGACGGGCTGTCGCATCACTGTCGATTTCCATGTTTCCCCGTTTTCTGTACTTGTCATTAAACGGACTCCCCTTTGCCAAACCATTGAGTTTTCCTTATTGATTGGCTGACCACAAAAGTGATGGGTGGAAGGTTTCGAATGAATCTAAACCACTGGCAATTGCTCTGGGCAACCTTCCACAGCCATGTGAAAATCAGTCAGCAGCTGCCGCCACCGAAGGTAGCAGCCCAGCCCGAACTGCTAGGCCATGTCCCCTCTGCACAGAAAACCAAGCAACCCCAGACATGTTTCGGCCTTGTTGGACCTCCTCAGTGAGGTGCAGCCTGGTTCCCTGTGGTGCAGTGCGCAAGGGACCGACGTCTGGGCATACCCTCTCTCACAAGGAGAAACAAACTAACCAGAAAAGTGATGGGTGGAAGGTTTCGAATAAATCTAAACCACTGGCAATTGCTCTGGGCAACCTTCCACACCACCGTTTTTTAGCCCGTCTGCGCCATTGCAAAAGGGGACCACCCATGTGCAAATCAGTCAGCAGCTGCCGCCACCGAAGGTAGCAGCCCAGCCCGAACTGCTAGGCCAGGTCCCCTCTGCACAGAAAACCAAGCAACCCCAGACATGTTTTGTCCTTATTGATTGGTACATGTGTACGAGTGCTATACAAATAAAATATCAATATCAATACTTTTTTGTTTGCCATGAATGCATATTTTACATTTATAAACGTCATTGGTCCATATCACTTGCAATGATCCAAATATTCCCCTTCAATGTTCTCCCATCTCATAGTCATCAACACCCCTCACATGTACCAATTCCGTACCACAACATACATTTGAAAACCTCTCACTCTTCCAGTCATGTGTATACTCTCTAGCCATGTTACATTGCCATGGTACAACTTCTTTTTCACAGTCGGATATCTGTGGTGTGTGGTGACATGAAGGTTATGGGAATTTATGTATTTTTGCTGGTAATAACAGTATTTTCATCCATGACAGCTACTCCCTACCCTTGGCAGGACAGCCCTTAAAATCTGGATGAATAAAACATGGCTATTTTTTGCTCTCCTCCCATCATTTGGGTGTGGCACAAGTAAAGCCATTTAGCTAGCAAGGGGCCAGAGAGACTGTAAACTTAAGATGGTCGCCTAGTCCATGTTATCCTCCACCACCAAAGCCCCAGTCTGTCGCTGCCAACACACTGCTCTTTACCATCCTGCAGCTGTCTCAGTTCCTTGTGCCCTTTTTCTAGGTCAACTACACCTTCATTTTGTACTGCTCCTCATTTCATCGTGAAGAATCCCCTACGGGGTTGAAGCATCATTCTGGTACCAAAGGCCTGGTGCTGCATCAAAAACTGGTGAGATGTGGCTGTTGGTAGCGGGGGAGCTGTGCATCATCTCACAGCCTGCCAACCAACATACTATACTAAGCAAGGTGAAATGGGGGATTACAGCCCTCAAATTTTAAGATGCAATGCCACTTAACCTTAAATTCCTGGCTCTCATAAGCCTTAGCAGGTTATAGTAATGGCTGAGCTGCCAAACCAACCCTTTCCTTCCATCTGCCAACTCGCAGATTCTTGAGAGAGAGCGAGAGAGAGAGAGAGAGAGAGAGATAGAGATAGAGATAGAGAGAAAGAGATGGCATTGGGAGCTAGGGGTAAGAATGCAGGGTTGCAGGTTGTTTTGTTTTCCCTTGTAAGGCCTATACCTGCCTTTCCCCAACTAACCGACTCCACTCTAAGATCTATCACCTTACCACACACACACACACACCCTTCACAGAATGCCACAACAGGCCTAGCAGTTAGCACATCCACACTAGCAGAGCCACGACTGAGCTCTCCTCTTTAGCCCTGTCACACTCTTCCGCATCAGTGGCTAGCCAGACCGAAAGAGCTGTAGTTTATCAGATCTTGGGCTCTTCCCTATGGATAACATACTGCCAACGTTCTACCACCAAGACCATAGAAAGCAGATTGCCATTCAGGTACTGGGTACTTCCAACCTGCACCCATCAACAACACACTTTTCACATCTGCCTTTACCACTGTCCTACTAATGATCCCTACACCATTTTTTCTTACAGATTCTTTATTTTTGTCATGCAGTAGCAATACAACGCTACTTAGATTGCATTGCATTTTAAGGGGTGGGTGAGCCCATTGAAATCTATAGAGAATATGAGTATTGCTGTGAGGTTTAAATTAGTGCGTGCAGTGTGATATTGTGTGCCAGGTCTAGCTTTTTTAACTTTGTGTGCTAGTGTTGCTAGGGGTATACATCACTTTTTCCGAATGGCAACTTCACCAAATACATTTTTGCTGCATTTATTTGCTGCTTTACTTTACAAATAACAGGCACAGGTAAGTCGGGTAAATGTATAGTGGGAGGGTGGGGGTGGATAGAGGGTCGAGGGGTGTCTCCCCCTGCTTTTTGTGATAAAAAAGCAGCTAAATCACCCCAAAGTCTCATTGATTTTGTCATTATTCAAACCGGAGACTGGTCTCCAAGCGCGGGACCAGGATTTGAACCGGTACTGCTCTGCTTCCAAGACAACAAGACAAATGTCTTGTCTCTGAGCAGTGAGCTATCCTCCCTATTTATAATGAGAAAAACAAAATTACAAGTCCCAGAGTTCAAAAGGAAAATCATGACAATGGTTGCATGGCAGCTATCAGTAGGCAGTCGGAGTGAAGTCAGTGTGGAGACACAGGAGAACGAGTCATGAGGTTACCATAATATTATATATATATATATATATATATATCATTTTTTGTTATACTGCGCTAGTTTGAAAAAAACTCTGTCCCCCGGGTGCCAGCTAATTATGGCCTATTTCTTTGCGCCTGTTTATGATGAAACTGATGGAGGCGGTGATTACTCCTCAGCTTTCTAAATTCCTGGAGGAAAATCAGTGTCTGCACCCATTCCAGTCGGGGTTCCGACCCAAGATGGGTACAGGGTCTGTAATGATTTCACTGTTAGATGATCTTGCATTGCTTCAGGACCGGGGAGAGACCTGAGTACTTATTCTCCTGGATCTCTCTGCGGCTTTTGAAACGGTAGATCATTAAATCTTACTGACTAGGCTGGAACAAGCTGGGATCACTGGGCCTCCGTTTGCATGGTTTAAATCGTTCCTGGAGGGGAGATCTCAGACTGTTTCCTTTCAAGCATGTTTTTCTTATCTTGTGGAGTTCCACAGGGATCTGCTTTGTCCCCCCTCCTTTTCAACCTGTCTGTCCGACTTCTGGCTGACCTTATTGCGGAATGTGGAGTCTTGTTTTCTTCTTATGTTGATGATACTCAATTGGTATTCTGGCTGGACTCCTTACAGGCAGCACCCCATAAGAAATTGCGGGACTGCCTGGAGAAAGTAGGCAGCTGGATGTCGGCAAACTGGTTGAGGTTCAATGGTAACAAAACAGAGGTTTTTGTGGTGGGTCCTCCTGGAATGGATTATCTTTGGAACTCACAGTATGGGCCTGAGTCACTTGGCCCTTGCACGGTCCCCTGTGCTTCAGTAAAAGTTTTAGGGGTAAAACTCCTCCCTAATGGATCGTGAGAGGCTCAGATTTCTGCTATCTGTAATGTGGGTTTCGGAAGATTGAAGGCATTAAGGAAGTTTCTTCCATTGCTTCCCCCTGCAAACCGTACAGCACTGGTGACATCCACTATAATGGGCTCCCTGGACTACTGTAATGTTATTTTCCTGGGACCGCCCAAGTACCAGATCCAACGGATGCAGGTACTTCAAAATTCGACAGCACGACTGGCGCTGATGGTCCCTCGCCTGACCCCTTCATTAGCGCTACGGCACCGTTTGAACTGGCTGCCGGTGGCCACCCGAATTGAATTCAAGACTCTTTGCGTCATCCATCAAGCTGTGCACAATTTTGGTCCTCATTACTTAAAAAACGAAATTGGAAAGGTATTGCCCAGCGAGCAATTTGCGCTCTGCATCCCGTCTGCTTCTCAAGATCCCTAAATATCAGTGAAAGCGATTGGGCGGTCGTTCTTTCTCAGTTCTAGCCCCCAGCTTGTGGAATGCACTCCTGTTATCTTTGAGAACACTTGCTGACTATTTCCCTTTCAGAAGAAAACATATATGTTTTAATTTAGTTTCTCCGCTTGGTAGAGTATAAAATGCAATGGGTTTTCTTGGTCTGCTGCTCTCCCTTTTAGCGTCTGGATGCCTTTGGCCCTACCGCCTGCAGATTTGGATGACAGATGCTACTGCTTTTTATACAAGGGCAGGTAATTTATGTGACTCTAAGGCAGGCTGCCTTAGACTGGGCCCAGGACAAAGCATGGAACACATTAATTAGTCTGTCTGTGAGGTGGGCTGGTGATTACTTCGAGTGATGGGCTCAGACCAATCCACTGACCTGACAGCTATGTGACCCTGGCCTGCACTCTCGCAGGGACAAGCCATAGGTGAAGGTAAGTAGCAGAGCGTACCACCATCACACAGCATCTGCCTATCAGACTGATGAGAGTACCATTCTCCATGTCGTTCAGTGTTCAACTTGCACTGGAGAAATAAATATGTATTAATCAGGCTGCTGCTACAGAGCAGTGGCAAATGTTGCCTTCCAGTTCTGTGCGATTACCTTCTGTGAAGATAGGTAATTGAATTCAGTGTTAACTTAGCATTCAGAATTAAACATTTCAAATATTTGTACATCTTTCCATGTTGTGCTGTTTGATGGGTTGTGTATTTTAGAATACTCCAATGGTGCCAACAATGTATGTTTTGTATTTTCCTGTGATGTCATTGTTATGCTATGTATTATTTTTGAAACTTGAAAAATCCTACATCTTTTTGGTCACAGAATGTTGGCAAGTACATAGCTCTCAACCATTTATGTTGCAAAGGCGGGTGAAAACACCCGATTTTATTTTTGGCAGGTGAGAGGCCCATTGAAACGAATGTGCCTGCAGGAGGCTTTTTACAAATTGAGTAAAAAGCCAGCGGGTGAGTCAGCTATTTACAAGGTGAATGACACCCGCCAAAAGCGTGTGAGTTGAGAGCTATGCAGGTATGCCACCATAGTGGTCTCAAATCACATAGCTCTCAACCATTTGTCTCGCAAAGGCGGGTGAAATCACCCGATTTTGTTTTTGGCGGGTGAGATGCCCATTGGAATGAATGGACGTGCAGGAGGCTTGGCGGGTGAGTCAGCCCTTTGCAAGGCGGGTGACACCCGCCAAAAGCGGGTGAGTTGAGAGCTATGAAATCACATGCCAACATTAACTATTAATTTCGATTGACTTTAGTCCAGTTAGTTTTACCTTTGCATTCTGATACTTGTAGTCCTGGATTTCCCCATTGCAAATATGGGACAGCAAGTCTCAGACTGCAAAGTTAAAACCGGGACTGGACTTCTGTCTCCCGAATTGAAGGGATAATGTTGGCATGTGTGGTACAGCTCTATCAAAACCTTTGTATATTCAAAATTGAAAAACTTATAAGAGTGGAAATCGTTGGGCAATCTTTGATTACATTATTTTCTTGATTTTTATAATAATATAAATTCACCATTGACCCAAAAAGACACTTATATTCTCTTTTTTTAAGTGGGTTTATTTAAACATTAACGAAAACCTGTAAATGTTAAACACATATTTTGCACAGTCTGCTCCATAGTTATTGTTGGGGGTGCTGCAGCTTCTATTCCACCAGCATGGCGTCCACGAACGCCTCTATTTCTGATGTAATCAGGTAGTTAGCCCTCTAGTTTTTCATTGGACGGAATGAACAGCACCTAGAACTACATTTCCCGTCACCCCAAGTCCCGCGAGACCATGGACGAGATCTGGCGGAGTTAAATCTGCAGGAAATCCGCTTGCTCGTTCTTTTCGCTTCTGTTGCGCTGCAAGATGGAAGGAGCGATCAGTGCTGGTCTGGAGCCGCGAAGCTTTCCAATGGGCCCCTGCGCCTGCATACGACGCAGCCGCCTAGTTTTTAGGTAAGTGGTAGTTTTATAATTGCCGGTGGAGATACTGTGGTGTGGGGATGCTCAAGCCAGAGATATACTGTAAACTTCCGGCCCCCATTGTCCCGTGGTCTGTCATGCACTCCCAGCAGCATGTTCCTAGGTTTGTGCGAATATCTTCTAGATGTACTGTAGGATAGACCACCTCCCTACCCCCCACCCACGTTCGTAGTACACGCGACATGAACCTGCGCAGCCACGTGTCATGATAGTACAAGTAGGGTGTCTTCGTCTACGTGCTATTATACCATCCTTTGCATGTCTTCAGGAAACGTGTGAGCTGATGGAATGGAGTGCACAATAACATCTAAATGACCAAGGAAGCGAGCGACGCGCTTTGAAGGTATGGCGATTTCGGAGTAACCAGGATGCTTTGTGTTTTACGTGTTTCCACTAAATGCATGACTCCAAAACGGTTCAAATGCCAGCATCCCATTGGATGACTCGGCCCTAATTTAAAGCGATTGTATGAGTTTTGCAGTGGGTTAATGGTGTACAGTGTAACTACATTTCGAGGGAGCCATGGATTGTGCGTCTTGTGTAGTTGGGATTATCTCTGCACTCCTGCTCACTGTGCCGTTTAACCGCTACGCCCCCCGCACGCCAAAAAAATCGGTGTTTCAACCTCCCTGCGACACGTATGTAACCCGATGCTCGGGATCGCGTTTTTTCGCATATTAACGTGCACTCAGTTATTCTAGTTTAAGAACCCGCTAATTGTACACAACGTAATCAAAATAAATAGTTGACATTGTTAGCGTTCACTCTGTGGAAGCACGAATTGTGTACCAAGTTTGAAGTTTGTGTCCTTTGTTCTCAGGCTGTGCCGCACCGGGTGTTGCTGTTCTGGCAGAGAATCCGGCATCAGGCAGGTAAGCATGCATTTGATATCTCCTGTACTGGGTTAAATGGGGGCGGCGGGACTTAGTCCCGTGTGCTATATGAACGACACCCTTCCTAGCAAACACATGCGCATGTTCACCCGTGTCAATGAGCCTGTGATGATTTGTTATCCCTGTCTGAAAACTCGCGTGAAGGGAAGCACTATTTTCTGAGGCAAAATATTTTTATTTGGGTGTGGTCTCATTTTGATATAAACGTATGTTTTTTCACTCATTTTTAGGATACTGAATACGCACTTTATGCTCCCCATATCGTATTGGCTCTTAGTATTGCCCCCTGATGCTGTAGCACACGCACGTAACCAAGCCTTATATCCTGTGCAGTGTTGACAAAGAGGCACAGTTAGGTTTGGGGAGGAACCTCTCACGCCCTATTAGGACATTATTTCACCGTGGTTAAAACCCTTACCTCGCCGATTCCAGACCTGCCTTAAGATGTATAGGTGTAACACTGCACCACAGGCTAACGTTTCCATCCACAAGCTTCGGCCTCACTGATGCTTCCCGGATGGTTGTCCTAAAGGTAAATTCTCATCCTTTATCTCTTATGTAGATGTGACTTCTGGACCTGTACATGTAGCAGTTCTTCACTTTGATCGAAAAATGACCGGGCACAAAAAACGAAACTCTGGTGAGTGCGTGGAGGTTTGATATAGCCGTCTCTAGCGTGGACTTAACACATTGAGCCTGTGATGATTTGTTATCCCTGTCAGAGATTAAGTGTTGAAGCTTTTGTTTCTGAGGCTCAGTACATTGTGTAATTTGCCAAATGGTAATTTACTTTCATGAAGTGGGTGCCGTGTTTTTGTGAAAATCTTGGGCAATTTTCTGTAGGATTTTTGCTTTTTATTGAGCCTAATAACTAGCCCACACCGCATATTATGTAAACCCATGTATTATACCTTCTTACTAATTCATTTGATAGAGATACTGCTGTCAATGTTGTACGGATACTTTTTTTCCCTCGAGTAAAATTGAGTGCGAGGTTAAATGCACTGCTAAGCTATGTCGCCCCTCGATTTTTCTTGGTATGAGAGATGCTTGTTAAGCCACAATCCTTGCCCGATTAGTAAAATCTCCCGCTTTGTTTTTTCAGATGTCATCCGTGAATCACAAGAGTTCCTGTTGTAGACGTGCGCTTCTAATTATGGTGTTAAAAGGCCGTCCTGAGCTGTACTCTTACATGGAGTTGGCTGCTTTTTAACTGTCTCGCATAACATGCTAACCATGCTTTTATTTGCGGTTTGCACACCAGAATTACTGGACTCTACTGTTTGCTATTTCGTGTAGGTAAATAAAGTATTTGCTGCTAGTTTTAGTTTGTCTTGTCATTGTTTTCCCCGCAAGTGTTGGCATGTCTGGTAAATCATTACATATTGAAAACTAAGTACATGAAGCACATGAGTAAGTGTTGCGGTGTTGGGGAGGGTGGGAACTTGCACCTAGTGTTTTTCGTGGAAAAGTGTTTTCATACACTGGTCCCCTTTCTGGACGCTTGGGTCTTTTCAGTTTCTTCATGCATGGAGATAACTGTACACCAGTGTCCTACAGCAACACAGAAGTTATCTGTTCAGCCATGGGAAGCTCAGTGGCCTGAATCGTTCCACTTCTGACAGTGTATTTTCGAGTTCTCCTGTAAAGCTTCTAACCTTATGACTGTTTCCATGTAGCAAAACATTAACATGGTTGTGAGGAGCTGTTCTGTTTTGATGCCCCCTGATTTGAATTCCACTTCACCTAGCATGACAATGTGGTTATCCGGAACAATTTGTTATGCAGTATGTCAATGATGCTCTCCCTAGTACCAGTAGGCCTAAATTGGCTTATCTGGCACTACAAGAAGCACAGAATGTGATAAGTGGGGTGGTGTATGGTGCCTAGTGCGGTTGTTTGTAGTGGTTTTGGTCCGCGGAGGGACCACCACTTGGGATAACAGTCCTTGGCAACATCTGTTGTGATCGACGTTGCTATGAGCACCCTCATGGTGCTTAGGGTAGGAGGGTGTATAAATCCCCAATGGTACTTCGTTGGATTCCCTTCTACCTGTAACCTAGGGAGAGGCTTCTGATCTGGCACATTGCTTCCTAATTGCAGTCCGTCGTATTGACCAAATGGATGTGTCTAGGCGTAGGAAGTTTTTCAAAGGCTTGGGTTTGTTATTCCTGTGGGATGCACTTGAATGAATTGTTTCCTGTCCACCATTTTAGCTGGTGGAAATGGTTGCAGAGATATTGAGGTCTGAAAGACATGCCTATTGAATACTACATATTTGCCTGTGCATTTGTGTGACCTTGGTAATTATTTAAATTTCTTACAGGCAAGATCCTTGGAACAAGCTTTGTTTGCACACTGTGGCTCTATTTTTGAGCGTTTATAGTGTGCACTGTACAGCACAACGTGTTTATGGGTGGCACTAAGCAACAAGCGGTGGGAGAATAGAGCAGACAATAATTGGCTGTGTGACCTTAAGGTCGTGTGGGATGCGGAGGGGCTTGACAGTAGGACTGAATGCCTGTAGCAGGAAGGTATATAACACTAAGTGGCGGCGAGAGTGAGGTATTCAAGTGGGCAGATATTTTTTTTTAGACCAGGGGTGTTGTACTCAAGGTTTGGGAGAAGTTTCTGTGCCTCTGATCGCAGACGCGTATTTGGTGTGCTGTCAGTTGCAAAATTACCATCTTCAATAAGTTTGCACAGGAATGGGGCAGTGGCGATAGGGTGGTTAACTGGGCTTTTTTTGGGTGGGGGGTGGTGCACAAGTGAGTGCTTGAGGGGAAAGTGGGAATGAGCCAGTTGCATAATAATGGTAACAGAAATCGGACAAAGTAGGAGGGAGTGGAGACGTCCTTGCATCTGTGGGAAGCAACTGTTTTGAGGAGACTTTTGTAGAGTGGACAGCTTTAGACACGAGTTAGAGGGTTGTGAAATGGGCCAGTGCAGTACAGGGATGGAAGAGATGTGGATACTTAGTAGGATTGGCGAGTTCCTTACAGATTTTGAAGTGCTGTAGTATTGTTGGTGGCCCTGGAGATGGGGACCCTTTTCCTGGAGTGGATGGAGACAGTATTTCCTTTGGACACTTTGGGTGTAGGTGACTGAATTCTCACATGCAGCTGTGTGAAAATCCTGTTTCAAAGAATGGATGAGGTTGTGGCCGTTAATCCCACTTCAGTGCACACTTATTTATGGTGGTGTATCTAGCACCTTTCAGGGCATGGGATGTGGTAGAGCTCAGTGGCATGGCAACAAAAAGTTTGCGTTGCAGACCAAGTCCATATTTGTTACCCTGTGGACTAGGAATCGGATGGAGTTTCTTGCCCTAGAGATCCAGAGAGTGGGTGCGTGGCAAGAAAGGGATTCTTTGCAGACTTTTGGTAAGCTGCCAGTTGGTCTTTTTGCTGCTGTACTGTGTGCCACCAGTGAAGTTAGCTGCAAGGTATGCCTGTGTGCCACTTTATTGAACTGATTTCTGGATTGGAGGATGGGGGTGATTTTGTAATGGGATACTGCTTGTTTTAGTGCCGTGATGGCAACACCTGGCTCATGGTCCATTACTAAAGTACATAACCATGTACAAGGATGGGGAGGACTTGGGTATAGCAAGGAGTATTTTGTTGGTCTGTGTATATACAATGCAGGCGAGGATGTGTTTGAATTATTGCAGTAGGCTGTACTAGGATGTGTTTACTGCCCGAGATGGAACTTGGTGGAGAGGGGGGGGGGTCCTAATGCTTTTTTTTTGGCTGGTGGTATGTTTTGTAATGTTAGGTATAGCGTAGTGTGGAGCTGGTAGTGGGAGGGTTCTTAAACAGTATTCACTTTAGTGAAGTGGTCGGGGGAGGAGAGGGCATATGTGGAGTGCTGTTTATTGGTAGGAATAGGGCCTGGAATGTTGGAGGCCATAATGATGCGCCACATGGGTGTTTGAGGGACAGGTTTTCTGGCACCGAGCAAAGATCTTGTATTTGGAAGTTGCTGGGAGGGGCTTTCATCCTGAGCGCAGTGAAAGCTTTGGTATCGCTGCTCCAGGGCATCTGAGGGGGTGGGGTAGGTTGTCAGGCAAGTGCAGTGCCTGGGTCTTGTGTTGGGATCTGGTTGGGGGGTGGTCAACAGGCGAACTGGCAATTTTATAGGCGACAAACCTGCAGGAGATAGATTTGGCCATGTTGTGGGACATGCTTGTACTAGTTCCTCTTGTGCAGCAGGCTTCTCTGTTCCATGCACTACATTAGGTCGTGCCCTGGTTACATTTGCCCTAACAATCAATGACCTCCGATCTTATCTTGACCCCAGACGCCATTGTGGCGGGAATCGGGTTGGTGGGTCTGACAAGAATGGTACTTCTCATTGAGGAGTGGCACAGAATGGTGATGCTTGAATATTAAAGCACATGTTTATGGACATTAGTTTAAGCCTTCAATCCCGGTATGAAGGTATGGTGCGAGATACGTTGTCTCACCATTATGCATCCTCCACTTGCAGTGTCGCCATGCACCCTCATAAAGAGCATGGGTGCAAAATAACCTACTTGAAACGCATATCCGGGAACAGCGATATGAGCATACCTGTATTGCCTCTATGGGCATAAGGGAAGAACACCAACACTTGCGTCTCCACAGCTCCTCGCACTAACGAATAATTGTACTCGGACTAGCAGAAGAGATATGCACACACCATATAAGGTTACACAAAATGGCTCAATATAGGCAGTTTGTTAATGCATACAAAAATTTGTCACCCGCTATTCCACAATTGCAACTGATGACCCTGTCCCTTGTCTATTGGGAAACCGTTCCAAAACTGGGGTAATGGTTAGTGTTTGGCTAAGCGCTTGGAGACCACAAAAACAAGCTGCCATTGTGTAAGAAAGTTCCTTTTTCTTTACACTTTAACTTGTGGGCATATGGGTGATGGCAACTGAATGGGATACATCAGACTGCCTCTTGCCAAATGACTGCTTTTCACAAGCACTGTTCTGATGGCTAGCAATAGACCAGCCCATCTCCTTCCAAACTGTAAGCATCCACGTAACACAAGACAAACCAGCAGCAGGGCAGTGCCTGAATGTATGTTTGTAATGTGTGCAGGTAAGGTATTGCTAACAAAGCAAGGAAGCAGCAGAGCTCTGTACAGTGAAAGAACACTATCCACACAGATGTTCATGGGATTCGCTTATGACAAAATGTACTGAGGACTGGGATTTCACATGTTCTGACATTCTGTAACCTATGCTTTTCACAGGTAGACCGTCACCAGTGAGAATATCATGCTGGCCCCAAGGGGTTAAACCTGGTGAAAGTGAAAACAGGGAGGCCAACTGATTTAACATAACTTTGCACTCCTCTTGTTGTTCATATGTCAGTTGAGAAGAGAGATTGACTCCTATGTTCCCATCTAAAGGTTGGCCTCTGAGGAGGTCAGGTAGAGGTTCACTCTCCTTCTCTCGAGCTGAAGCTAGAAGCAAAGCTCCCACTTCTGGTCTCGAGACATATGCCTTCAAACGGTTGGTGTGAAATACCTCCTTAGGTCTGCCTAATTCCACCAGATAGTTCACCTCTCTAAGTTTGCCCACAACCTTGAAGGGTCCTATTCATTTATCCTGCAAGGCCCTCTGCCTTGTTGGCACCTTAACTAGCACAAGATGGTCTTGAGTAAATTCAACCATGCGGGCCTTCTGGTCATGCCAATGTTTTACCAGAGTCTGACCTGCTTTTAAGTTATCACTAGCTTCTGCCATCGTGTGTGATATTCTTCCCTAGAGACCTATCACATAGTCACTGACTGGCTTGGGGGAAGGAGCACTGTCCTACCCCTCTTTAATCAGGGCCAAGGGGCCTCTGACTGGATGGCCATACAGAAGTTCAAAGGGACTGTAACCAACTCCCTCCTGAGGGACTTCTATATAAGCAAAGAGAAGGCATGGCAGGAGAAGGTCCCACTTTCTTTTAAGGGGTTCCTCTAAAGCACTGATCATAGTACGATTAAACTCTCTACCAGTCCATTTCTCTGTGGATTATAGGCTCTAGAGAACTTGTAAGTGACACCACAGTTTTTCCACATGGCTTGCATGTAGAGGGACATAAAATTGGCTCCCCTGTCTGATACCACTTCCTTAGCAAACCCTACCCTGGTAAAAATACCAAGTAGAGCCTTAGCCACAGCCTGAGCCGTAACAATCATCGTAGGCAGGGGTATTGCTGGGTCTGGAAAAGATCTGGGGCTAGTAAGCCTTTTGGTTGTAGCCCTTAAGATTTGATCCGGGGCTATAGCCCCTTAAGCACCCCCTTCCCCCCAGCAACGCCTCTGCCCATAGGCATTGCTTCAGGGTACCTAGTAGCATGGTCTACTACAACTGGGATAAACCTGTTTCCTGAAGAAGTGGGAGGGTCAAGGGGACCAACAATGTTGATACCCACCCTATCAAAAGGAACTCCCACCACTGGGAGAGACACCAGGGTTGCCACATTCTTGGCTCCACTCTTGCCAGAGGTTTGGCAAGTGTGACAGCTGCTACAGAATTTGTCAACTTCTGAACCCATTTGAGGCCAGTAGATGTATAAGGAGAGCCTTTCCTTGGTCTTTTTGAAACTCAAATGACCATGACCAGCCAAAGGTTTCTCATGGGCCAACTGTAGGAACGGGAGTCTGTTTTCTAGGGGCACTGCAAGTCTTTTGCAGTACCCAGGGATAGACTCAGTCGGTTCACTGTAGAAGAGGCCATCTTCCCAGCTCAACCTATGCTTTCCAAATTCTTGCCCATCAAATTGAGAAGCTGCCTGTTGTCAAAGACCAGTAGGGCACTCTCTTTGTCCTCTGCTGAAGTCTGCCCTGGTCGGTCCACCTTCTGCCAGTAAAGACTGCAGATCAGTATAGTCAACAGGGTCAAGATCTCCAACTAAGACAATGTCTTCCTCCAGATCTGAAAAAAATGCATCCCTGCGGTCAGCAACCTCTTCAGGTGATGGATTAATAGTCCACACGACATGTAACCCAAATGTAGACTTCCATAGGGCAGCACGACAAAGTCAACGTTTGTGATGGATGACACATCTGCAAAGGCTACCCATCCCGCCGAAACTGCAGTCACCCTGACGGGCCCAGAGCGCATCCACTCCCTCAACCTGAAATTATCAGCAATGCCTCTTTGCACACAACACCTGTGCAGATGGTGCACAAAGGTATTACCTACAATAAGCACTGTGCGTCTCTCCATCTCGACTACCCTCACGACACAGTATCGGGAGGAAATGGTACTGCCCCTTCCTGTGAACCACGCCCTAAACTCCTACTTGCCAATTTCCCACAATTCCATTTCCCTTTCCACCCTGCTCATAATGGCAGGTTGTGCACATGCGTTTTCCCACCTACAGTGAGGGCCACTGCCCAGTAAAGCTGAGACAGTGCTTCTTCCCTGTGCAGTCAATTTTGTGCAGCACTCCCCCCATTGGGTGTTGTCAAATTTTCAAAACAAGCATGCAGCAATTACATACAAAACCTCTGCATTGCACTGTCCTGTTTATACAGTACTCCATATTTACAGTTGAACACTCGGTACACGTTCTGTTTCATTGCAAAGCCCCTCCACCAGAAACCTCTGCTAAATAAAGCATGATTGCAGCATCCACCAGTTTGTGAGGCCTGGTTGATGTCAGCATTTTCCTCCACGCTTCGAATAGGCTCTAATACACACAAGATAGCTCAGTGGGTTAGTGCAAATGCAGGTTACTGCAAGTGCCTAGCAGTTTATCACGACATTCCACCCCTTTCGAAGTGAGGCCTGAAAATGCTGACTCAGTTCCATGATTTGGAAGCATGCACAGTGTGCTGTAGGCCAATTAAGCGTTTCTCTAGCGCAGTCATTCTAGTATAAAGGAAAGACATTCTGCACAAGAGCCCAATGAAGACGATAAGTATGAATATTAGGGAAATCAGCAACCACAGCAATGGGTGCAGTATTATATTAAGCAGCTTAGTGGAGGAGGGAGACCATCCAGTGAATATATCCCATCAGTGGTGAGTAGTAACTGATTGCAGATGGTCAGCAGTTTTGATTGATTGGTTTCTGTCTATTATCAGCTTGTACTCTGCAGAAATAACTGAGGTAGCTAGCGTCTGGAAATCTTTCCAAGCAGTTTGAGCAAACTGTCTAATAGCTTGAAGCCGGGCAGTAATCACTCCATAGGATAGAGTCCAGTTAAGCAAATGCGTGAGCTCAGCATGCAGAGTAGTGTGAGACCACTGGGTTAAAGAATATAAGGTATGAGTAACAATGTCTAAGATAGTCACAACTTGATCTACGCAAAATACTTGAGGATTCCCTAATAACCTATAATTGTTAATAAGCAAGGAATGATTAGTAACTACGCAAGCTTTATGCTGATCTATCTGGAAGATGTCAGTCCCATTAATGTGGTATTGCATCCAGGTACACTCCCCTGCTACGGGATGTATGCATGGGCCCGGAACCCTCCCAGTTAGGGGACACACCCACCCTTGATCCCAGGGCATGCAGGTGTGACTGTGGATGGTGTAGTTTTGGCAGTCTAACCATTCCCCTCGTATTTGCGGAACCCACCAGGAACCATTGATTTTCATAGGCAATACTATAAAAGGGCACCATATTTCTAGAGCATAAGCGGTCCTACTAACTTGCATTAACGCATGGCAGGTGTTATTCATGCAATCAAAAGCAAGCGGCTTAATCCATATGTTTGCTGGTAACTGTAGCTCTGTGTGCCAGTGGGTTGAAGATAGTCGCCCCCATTCGGAGCGGAAAGCCAACACCTGCTGATTTAGCAAAGTTTGCCATAAAATGCATCGTGTGTCTTTAGCAGTTTTGTTGACCTGTCCTATGGCATAGAAAATGTCTTCATAGCTGAAATTCTGCCACTTCCAATGGTTGCCAATATGTGTAGCAGTGTTGCGCAGGGTAGGACTTATTAATGGGCCCCACTGGGCCAGAAGTTTTATAGCGCCGCTGGCATCAGAACCCATAGTGGCTAACTTGTTGCGCACAGTTTCTATGTCAAAAGCATTTAAAGCCCCCGTTCCCACTCCCGCTGCACCCGCAATCAATGAATCTAAGCCCCTAGCTACGTGCAATTTGGTATTGGGCCGTAGAAATTGACTCCATTTATAGCAGCTTGGTAGTACTAAGGAAACATTGCCCTGTGACAAGTCTATGTCTAAGTGTACCTCTGAAATGATGGAAGCGTGCATCACATGTCTGCAATTTAAATGTTGTCTTACTACTGGAAAATCTAGCATGTTCACAGTTTCTACTTTGTGTGATTTGAAAAACACCATCCTCCAAGTGGGATGCCTACCATATACAATATTGGTTTTTGATATAAACACCATACTACCATCTGGTAGAGGCTGTTTCAACGTACAATTGTATGAAAGGCATTTGGTCAAGTTATAGTCCAGAAAATCTTGGCTTGTACACTCGTTGCAGTTCTTGGGGCAGAAGAAACATGAGACAGCAAATACATTATTTGATCCATTCACTGAAACGTTTGGGCCAGAGATTTCGTAAGCACCAGTCATATGAGTTAGTGATAAAAGGTGTCCGACAATGTGCCAATCTAGAACTCTTGCAGTTCCATGTGGATACTCATTTGTAAAGCTTTTCTCACAGGTTACGGTGCGGTTGTAGTTATCACGCAGGACTGGAGCATCAGGTGTAGTGCATGCGATTCCAGAGTCCATGTAGTGTCTTGCAATAACCCACTCTTTACAGAGAAAGCGTTGGTTTGGCAGGCCAGGAGCACCCACAGCAAGGCAAGTCCCATCCCCTTCATACTGCTCTACGTTCGTGGTGTGAGCCTAGTAGCGGGAATATAAACAGGTATGTCAGAATTATGCAAAAGTACAACATAAGTACTTCCAACACCTTGACTTAACACTTCCCCAGCCTCAGTCTTTTTGTTAGGATGGTGCACCCACACCTTTTTTCCCGTGCTACTGAAGCCTCCTTCCCCCCTCAATGTAGTGTCTGGGGATTGCTTGCTCTCTACTACTAGGGGGACAACTGCTTGTTCACAAATCAATTGTGCAATTCGGTCATATTTGGTTAATGGTACTGCAGATGCACCAGCATTATGTAAAAGTACCGAAACAGTCCCTCTATAATCAGGATCAATCACACCTCCCAATATGTCAATACCTTGTTTTGCCAGGCTGGATCGTGCAGCAATGCGTCCATAAGTACCAGCCGGCAATTTGATGCCAATACCCAGCGAGATAGATTTGGTTTACCCCTCCGGTATAACATCATCTTCACAGGTAGATAGATCAAGTCCAATGCTGCCTGCAGTGGCTTGCACAGGCAGCTTAGCTTCTTTGTCGGTTTTCCACACAAGAGTCTTTGTAGATTCCACTTTCTCACTTGTCAGTCTCACAAAGGGTGTCTGGCAATTTCCCAGTGGACGATTGTTCAGCTCAGTGCTTGTGCCAGATGTTTGGACCACCCCTTGAGAGTGTGAGTCTTAGTCAGCTTCTTTATTTGTTGCTTGAGCAGCCCATTGCTACGTTCCACCATAGCAGAGGATTCTGGGTATCGGCTGATGTGCAGTGTCCATTTTATGCCTTGCTCTAGTGCCCAGTCTTGCACATTGTGTCCAGCAAAATGGCTGCCTTGGTCTGATTGGATATCATCCGGGATGCCATAGTGTCTGATGAGGTATTCCATGCCTTGCAAGGTAGCCCGTTGATCTGCATGGGCGGCTGGATAAGCTAATAACAGTCCAGAGTATGTGTCTACCATGGTCAACACATAATGCTTTCCATTCTCGGGCGGTAAAGGGCCAATGTAGTCAACTTGCCATACGCTAGCAGCTCTTTCACCTCTTCTCAAAGGGCCTTGAGGCTTCCTCTCCAGAGGGTAGTGCTTCACTTCACAGCACACGGAACATTGGGAGGCAGCTTGTCTGGCTTGATCCCTGGTAATGGGCAATTGTCTCTTTTTTGCCCAATGATAAGTTCCTGTTTGCCCTAGATGCCCTGAGGTTTGGTGTGCCCAATCCGCCATCCCTTGCAGCACCTCAGCTTCTTGCGGTGTTGTCACTGGGCGAATCTTTGCCATTTGGTCCACTTCATTGTTGAACAGGGCAGCCAGTGAGGTGTCAGGGGGCATGTGTGCATCGACATGCCCAATGCAGATTTTGCACCTCTCACCTTTGCACCACATCTCTTCCCAGATGTCTGGCCCTCCCCAGATCAGCGTGTTCTTGATCTGCCAACCATCTCTTCTCCATGCCGGTGCCCAATGTGTCAGGCCTTGATATGTGGCCCAACTGTCTGTGTATATTTATGCAGTCTCTGTTTCCTTCACCTGTTCAATCACGGAGGCCACTGCCTGCAGTTCAGCATACTGACTTGATCCTCCCACACCTTCTCTCATTAGCAGTGTTTCTCGGTGGGGCTGGAATGCGACAGCTTGCCAGTGTCTTTGCCCTTTATCATACTTTGCGGTGCCGTCCGTGAACCATGCAGACTTTTGTCCTTCCTCTGTCAATGTATCATAGGCGGGTGCGACTTTGAAGGGAGATTCTGGCAACGCCACAGGGGTGTTTGGTTCAGGCATGGCTTCCAGATCTACTGCCTCCAGCATTTGTTCTTGCAGTCTGGAAACCCCTGTGCGGCCAGCTTTTGCACGTTGCTGTAAATACCATTTCCATTTGACATGAGTGACGTCTTGTGCTCTGCCACTTTTCCCGCTTGTAGCAGTGTCACGCACCCAGCCCATGATTGGAATTTCTGTGCAAATTGTCACTGGTTGCTCGCCTGTGATTCTTTCAGTTTCAACTAGAGCCCAGTAGACTGCAGCAACTTGTTTCTCAAGCAGAGTATATCTTGTCATAGGATCTGTGAGTTTCCTTGACCAGAACCCCTGTGGCACTCTTTTCTGTCCTTGCTTTTGCCACAAGCTCCACACAGCCACGTCATTGTAGACAAGAATTTCCAATTCAAAAGGATCAGTTTTTGTCAGGGGCCCCAGCGTGATGTAATTTTGCAATGCGTCTTTAGCCTGTTGGAAGGAAGTCTGTTGCTCTAGGCCCCATGTAAAGTCATGTTTCTTTCTGGTGACTTTGTAAATGGGTTTCAGTATCAGGCTTAAATGAGGTATGTGATTTCTCCAAAAACCCATTAACCCAATGAATCTTTGTGCCTCTTTTTTTATCTGCTGGTGGAGCCATCTGCTGAACCATATCAATTACCGGGTTGGGAATTTTCTTAACTGACCCAGACCAGATTGCACCTAGAAATGTCACCTCTTGAGAAGGCCCCGGTACCTTTTTGGGATTTATGGCCCACCCCTGATTTTGCATGTGTGTGATCAACTTTTCAGCAGCGTTTTCTACATGTTCTTTCTCTTCACTGGTCAGCATGATGTCATCAATGTAATGAGCAATAAATACATCATCCAACTCCACCATCTTTAAGTCTCTGGCAATCAATCCATGACACAGAGTGGGACTATGCACATACCCCTGGGGCAATTTAGTAAAGGTAAATTGTCTGTCTCCCCAAGTGATAGCAAATTGGTCTTGTGATTCAGTGTCAATATCAATGGAGAAAAATGCATTGGCCAGGTCAAGGACCACATGCCATTCACCCACTTCTCTCGTAAGGTTTTCAATCAGGGTGATGATGTCTGGCACCGCCGCAGCTAAAGGCGGCACCTTTTTGTTCAAAATGCGGTAATCAATCATCAGACACCACGCCCCATCCGGGCGGCGGACAGGCCAGATCGGCGAGTTGAATGGACTGACTGCCGGCCTCATTATGCCAGCTTTTACCAATGACTCAATAGTTTCACCAATCTCTTTATGTCCTCCTGGCAACCGGTACTGTTTCACGCACACTGGGTCAGCAGGAGGAGGTAAATGCAAGGGGGACCATTTGGCATGCCCAACCACAACGGGGTTAATAACTCTCAAATGGATTTTTCGATTGCCAAAAACAAATTCACCTAAATCTGTAGTCACACTTTTGCCCAACAACACATCCATGCCAAGGATGTACTCCGGTATATCTGCAATCAAAACATTTGCTGTGAAAGGCAATCCCTCGCCAATTGACATTTTTACATTAAAGGCTTTTGCAACAGTTTCTGCTCCCCCATAACCATTGACCAAAACTCTGGGACCAGATAATTTACTGGGATTGCCATTCAGAATGGTTACCTCAGCTCCTGTGTCTAATAGAGCCAAAACATGTTTTACTTTCTCATCCAAGTACAATGTAAGTGGCACAAAAGGGCTTCTGTCTCTCGGACTAGTTTTCTTTATTAACCGTACCTCAAAGAAAGAGCCAGCCCTTCAATCAAAAATGGGGTCTGGGACCTCCCACTTGTCCTTTGCCAAATCAGGGTAACCTTTTGCTCGCACTTTGGGCTTCAACACCTCCTCTTCAGAGGGTGCAGAGGGCTTAGTTTTTCCCAATCCCTGTCTTTTTAATTTCTTCCATTTCTCAAGCAGCACAGATATGGGTTTACCATCTATCTCTTCCCTTGGAATTCCCGCTTTTAGCAGGTCCACCCACATTTGTCTGCGTGTGATCTCGACAGTATCAGTTTTCTCTTTAGACTTTACATTTTTGCCACGCTTTTTCTCTGAATCATTGTTTGCAGCCACTAGGCGCGCTGCTTTACGCACATCCAGCCCTTCTAATTGCCCTAACAGAAGTGCCACTTCACCAATGGCTTTGCCCTGCGCTGGACCCAGCAATGAAAGCAATGCGCCCTTCATGTGACTCGGTGCATTTCTTAACAAACGTGCGCGCATGCCAGCTGTAAACAACTCCATGTCAGGCCCTGCAAAATTTGCACTGTACAGTGCACACTGTTAACGCATCTCTCTAAGCTGATCTGTTGCTTCAGTTAGTGATTGCCAACCGCCCCAACTCTCTTCCATATCCATTGGACTCCCATACAGAGTCATAAGGGCAGTCTGAAGCCAATTAAACAAGGAATGAGAGCCTTGCTGCCCGAGCGCACCGCGCACTATCTGTCCCAACATCACATTAGTAGTGAGTGAACCCATCTTTAACAGTTCTTCTGGGGTTAAGAAGATACTATCGGCACCCGTGTCCCAGAGGCGAAGGAACCACCTCAGAAGTGCTTCACCTGGCTTCTGTCTAAATAATTTAGCAATCTCTAAAAGCTCTGTCTGTGTATAATCGCAGACAATCCTTGTATTCTGAATATTTGCACCGCCAGCTTGGCCTTTTGACTTATTAGTGATTAACGGCCGCGCTGGATAAACAAATTTCTTTGGAGCACATTCCAGCTCCTCTTCATCAGAACAATTTAATTCAGCAAGCCTAATTTCAACAGACTCATTCCAGTCATATGCTTGCTCAGTTTCGCTATCACTGACTTCACCCGACCATAAATTTGGGTCCCAGTTATCTTTCCTAATTTGCGCGCGAATCCTTATCTTTGACGGATTGCCCCGCCGCTGTCTGCGCTTGTGCGTGGCTACACGCACAGCTAAAGAGGCACACCTGTCCTCCATCTGATCAGCCAGCTTAACGGACGATTCAAGGGTCTCTCTCATAATGATTTGTTGCTCTTGGAGCAGGGAAATCTCATCTGTTAATTTGCAAATTTGTACATCTTTAAGCAATTCATTCTCATGCACCTTTCTGAGCGCCTGCAGGAATAACCAGCCTATGTTTCCTGCTGCCTTTAGCTCCCTTCTGCATTTCTCAAGCGGTAAACTCTCCAAGCACTTACTAATTACCGCCGGGGAAACATCATTTTCAAGCATGTCCCATGCCCTCAGTGCCGATGCAAAATATCTGCCACACCCGACCAAGCATTTGATGCCGGCCATCCTGGAATGTGACAGAGTGCACTATCCTCCCCATTGCATTCATCTTTTGCATGTTTTTTCCAGAATGGCATTGTGCTCGTAAACCCTGCTCACAGCGCCAAATGTAGTGATAAACAGTACCTGCACCTCCCTGGGATCCAGCCCTTTGTGCAAAGTAAATCACTCCTAATTACCTTCCCACACAAATAAGGTTTAAGACGCACGATGAACTCAATCTGGAAAAAAGCCAATCACACAGAATATATGATGCTTGCATTTATTATCTACAGTGTCTAATGAGAACTAAGCAGCAATTTACAATAATGTGGAAATAGAAAAGGGAAAGCTATATAATGCCAATTATCAATCACAGATGAATATGCAATTATTTGGTCTTACGCTCCTAATGAAATGTAGATGAAGGTACGATCTGATCACACCCAGGACCCTCGCCGCTACAGGTGCCCGGCACTCCTCGGAAGAGGAGGGGAGGACTGGCCA
Organism: Ambystoma mexicanum; assembly: GCF_040938575.1. Classification (NCBI taxonomy): domain Eukaryota; kingdom Metazoa; phylum Chordata; class Amphibia; order Caudata; family Ambystomatidae; genus Ambystoma; species Ambystoma mexicanum. The sequence goes on along the minus strand of NC_090926.1, from coordinate 735,511,188 downwards.
AGCCCCCACAGTCCTACACCAAAGCGGGGATGTGATGCTACGAGTCTCGGGCCAGATAGTGCACAGCTGGTCGTCCAGGCACTGTTCTTCTTGATACGCACGTCTTTCCAACAGCCCAAGATGAGTCCCCCCTTCCCTGGTCCAAGTATAGTTCTCTTATTAGGAGCTGCACGTCAATCATCATGACGTGTCAGCTCTTCGAGAAGCTTCTAGGCTCACCCTTCCCGGCAGTAAACATGTTTTCGCTTGGAAAGTTACAAGACTGGAAACAGCCAGTCTTGGCTCCCAGGCTTCGGGCACTGTGTTTTGAGAAGATCAGACATTCTTGCCTTATCAGTGCACCTGACTCGCAGAGCGAAGACGAGCAAAGCTGTGCCTGGCTCCCAAGGGCTGCATAGAGCCTCTTGCAAATGCTAGATGTTTTATGTCTTCAGAAAAGGCCTTTGCAATTAACCCCTTGCAAGCATGCAGGCTCACCCAGTTCGAGAGGCCTGGTTGATGTCAGCATTTTCCTCCATGCTTCGAATAGGCTCTAATACACACAAGATAGCTCAGTGGGTTAGTGCAAATGCAGGTTACTGCAAGCGCCTAGCAGTTTATCACGACAGTAAAATATTCCCAACAAAAAATGGGAGACATACACATAGAACCTTGTGTCCCTGCTGTCTCTCACACAGCTCCAAGGATATGTTCTGACCAGTAGTGCACATAATACCACAGGAAGAAACTGCTATTATAACTGCCTGATCGGAAGAAGTAAACACGTGTCTTGTAATGCATAACTAGATGCAAAGAAATAATTATTACAAAAACATTTCCGTTTCCCAGTTAAAACGTATTTTTACTTGCTTATGAAATACTCGCATTGGGAATTGGGCTTACATTTTTACTCCCTATAATATAAATTTACCCTCAACTTTCAAAAATGGGGAGTAAAATACTCACACTTAAAAATCATATCTGGAGCACTTGAGCAGACTGAGAATATAATGCAGGTGATGCACCATGACCCCGAGCAGGATCAGCACCAGATGTACACAAACGTAGATTAAATATATATATATATATATATATATATATATATATATAAATGATAGTTACGATGGTGGGCCAAAGTAAATAAATTACATCACAAGCACTTCCTAGAGCCTTAGAAGCTTTCCTTAAATGACTTATAAGGGGAATGAACAGAACTGCCTCTCTGCTTTCTCCTGTCTTCTATTCTCTACTGTACTTCTCCCACAGCTCCTCTGTTACCTCCTTGACATTATGCCAAATTCACATGCCTCCAGACCTCCCCAACTGCTTCCTGTTACGCTTGTAGGGTTCCTGCTTCTCAAATAAATCATTCATCCCCTTCTCCACTGTTCCACTCCTCCTTTTTCCCACCTTGTTCTTAGCCAGATTCCTCTTGAATACTCTGCATTTTCTTCTCCGCCACCCCTCCCTCTTTCTCTTTGCCAATCCCTTGTTTAATACCCTTTCTTTTCTCATGCCATCCCCTCCAACTGCCTCCCCAATTCCTTTCTGCAGATGTTTCTCCCAACTTCCCCCTTATACTCCTTCTATCCTCTCTTGAGGTCTTCAGCAACCACCTTCTTAATGCACTCCTCTCTTCTGTTGTTGCCGCCTCCAATCACCTCTATACTTCTTGGTTTTTCTCCTCCGTTTGTGCCCCTTCCACCACCACACTACTAATTTTTCCTTATCATCTTTGCTCTCTTCACTACCTCCTTACTCTTAGCCACCACATCCTTACTCTTAGCCACTACTTTCCAACTATCCTGCACCCTAGTCACCTCTTCTCACGCTTTACCACCTCCTTTCACCGCTCCCTGGTTACCGTTCTCCAGCCACCATCCTCATTTTCCAACTCTATCTTGTCTCGCTCTCACCTTTTGCTCGCTCCATAACTCTTCTTCTGCAGCTATACACCCACACTGTGGTTACTAAGCACACAGCATATATAGCGGGTCGGCCGCCCCCATGGGGACCTCCTGTGCTTAACCACATTCAGGTGTTTGTGTTTTTCAGGCAGGGAACTGGATGGGCTATGCAGAAATGATTTGTTGCTTATCTGTCACCCTTGGATAGGATAGGGCTCTGTGCCAGCTGTGTGCAACAACCTTTGGCAATGTTTGCCCCACGCAAGGTCTTGAGCTCTAGATGTTCTACTACCCATGGTTGGAGCACCCTACAAGTGAAATGGGCACATTCCTGCTCCAGGGGACAAGCGCCTGACAGCAGACTGATACACTGAGTGGCAGACCGTGGGATACTACCTGCACTGCCCATGAGCACAGCATCTTCTAGCCAGTGGCGACAGACAGCCACTGTGCCACACACCCTTTACCCCAGAGTCAGGCAGGTTACTTTTTCCACATATCTCTGCTCTTCCTCAAATCTCCCTGCACGGGTATTTATGTGCATAACCCTAGGGTTATTATCTTTTATGAGGGTTGCAGGTGTGGATGATAAGCTGACAAATCACATTGCAGCTCCCAAATCCTCAGGGATTTTCTTTCTAGCAGTCCAATTTGGACTTTGCAGTCCTAATGCATTCTCCTACTCTTTCAAGTTCGAGGTGCCTCTCTTGACTCTGGCTAAAACAAATGTCCAACTAGGGAAGGCCAGCCCCTAGAATGACCTCTACTAGAAGTGCTACCCTGACAGCTTCCCCAAAGATGTAACTGTTGAGTTGTTGTAAGGAAGTTGAGCCAAGCCTTGGGATAAGCTTCTTGGTCCCTGACAACAAAAATAAAGTAAATGGCACCAATTTGTCAGTCAGCAACTGTTCTGGATAGACTGTATACCACAAGATGGCTGTCTGCCTATCCCTAGGTATTAACAACTGGTGTCCTTCCAATTCGATGTGCAGATTTTTGCTCTCACCTCTTTTCTGGTCAAACATGTACCTTCCATCAAACTCTCTCTTCATTACCCTGCTCGAGTGGTGTGCAGAAGCTCATGTCCATTTCCTCTGGTGGAAAGTTGTTGGAACAACTCTTGGCGATGTGCCCCATGTTCCCACTTAACAGCGAAACACCCTGGTGCTGTAGGCGTCACTTTCCTGGATTTAGGTGTGTCTGGTAGTTTATCAATTGGAGGGCTCCTGCGTAATCCTGGGAAGTGGCGTTGTCTGCATTGGATTGCATCAGGAAGAGCTGCTGTTTCAGGTCTGCTGGCCTGTACTGTCGGGTATGTTGATAGCCAGTAGCAGTTTGAATTAATGTCTCCAGAGAGGGCTGGTGGAGTTGGTCAATGAGATGCTGGAGGTTTGAAGATGAAGAATTCATGTCCCTTGATGAGCTGTTCCTTTACCTCGTCCAAGGACAGTTTACAGAGCCATCTTAACAACATTTACCGAAACCAGCAATCCATTTGCCGTGGAATTTCATGTGATAGTAAAAGTACCTGGGCAGCCTTTTTGCTGATGCTGTTCTTTGTCGTAGCCGAGTAATTCCAAGATCCCATCGCCTAGGGTTTCTTGGGGTGTTTGCCTGCTTGCATTAAGGAACTGGAAGGCTGCCTTTACGTATCCTGTGAGGAGGGGCACAATGTATTGGACCCATCTCTCCTTACCAGCTTATTTTATGCACTCATTTCTGAAGAAAGCCTTACAGTCGTCACTGGACACAGACGTCTGCAGCAGAGCTATGACTGGGAACTGGGGGTTGGATGGGTTGTGTTGTGGCATTTTTCAGGTGATCAAGTGGCACCATCTGTTCACTCACAATCTTGTCCAAAATGGTCTCCAGCTCCGGCGCCCCTCGCAGCTGATCATTCTCTGTTCCGTACGCCAAAGATTACATCGAATAGTCTTGGGTGGGAACTGGTACTTCACCTAGGCGGAAGATTTCTTTGCTAACTATGGCATCCATTGGGACTACCACTCCCTCTCCACCCATGTCCGATCATTCCAGATGTGCATCATGCTATGCAATGGGACTCGGAGTTTAGAGGAGAAAGTCCTAACAACTGGCAATAGGGAGGAGACAATGAGTTAAGACTACCAGTGTGGTACCTACATGCTTTGCATGAGGAGAAGCCCGGCACTATTCCCGCAGCTCCTGCCCATGATAAGCAGGCACAGCTATTGACCACCAGAGTAATAGGGCCAGTGCAGGTAACATTATAGGAGACACCACCACCAACTACCACCTGGGAACATGGACACTATTCCCATGTGGACCTTTTCCGTTGCACTACCTGTACATAAAGGCAAGATCATGAGAAAGGTTTCTGAATTATAAAGGTTTGAGAGGGCCTGCTGAACACCAGCACCTACTGCTTACGAAGCCTTGGCTGCCTTAGATGGAGCATTTGGAAACAATGCGCCTAGAGAAGAGCTAATGATCAAGTGTAATGCAACTATACTAGAGACTGTCGAGATGCTCACACATATTGAGTAGATTTTACAACTGGCATATCAGCGGAAGTAAGCAGAGACTGAACAATTTCATGGATGGCATCTCAGGCAAGTGCTGCAAGGAGCAAAGACAGCCCTGGCAACGTTCATACAGCTAAGGCTGAAGGAGGGTCTGCCCAATGCATCACCCTATCAGGTGCGGCTCTGTGACATCTGTACCATGGAAGGTGGGATGGGAGAAGGGAACACCTACAGCCAGCTTCTGCACGGAGGGGGACATTTGCCCGAGAAGCTACACGGGTATACCTCTTCAGTTTAAGGAATATACATATGATGCAAAAGCTACAAAACAAACTGACTGCTGAAGACCACCACAAACCCTACTACCCCAAGGGAGGGAGCAAGTGGTTTTGCACCTCCATCAAAAGAGAGAGAACATCAACATTTTTGGAAGAGCACAGAAACCCAGAAATTATTCACAGAGACAGAAGACCACACTGCAACCCAGGATGTTTAGCCATTGCTGTGGACATTCCACCTGGGTTTGTGACTATGAGCCTGATAAGGTTACTCCCCGTTTTGCTGCCTTGCAATTGAGATGCAAAACATTTCCAGATCCAGCCTACCATGCAGCATTAACTCAAGGTGATGTGAACTCTTGACTGTCAGATAGCCACAGTCAAGAGTTGACTTCACTTCTATTGCCACCAGTCATCGACTGATCCCTTCTAATGGTATCCGGTCAGATTCACCTGGTTAACTCACAAAAAGAGCAAAATCCGCAAGGGTTACTAATGATCTATAGAATGATCATGCCCAATGAATTTACTTGGAAACGTGGTATGGAGGTGCCATTCACAAATGTCACAGACCATGTAGTATAATTTATTGTGTTTTGTAGTACAGCGCCACTGCATATGATCACATTACTGCTATAATGTGGCACACATATAGCCAGCCATATGTCACCAGTGTAACATATGAGTATGCAAATGGAGACAGGTTTCAAATTTAAAAGCACCAGAATATATATATATATATATATCTTACTTTAAATGCCTCATTCACAGGAGACCACATTAGCTGTCTAATTGACTGACTTAATTAACCAATACTAACACTAGATAATGTGCTCTCCATGTGGAAAAAGAGGCAGGAAAGACATGTACTGAGATTCAGTTTAAACATGCATTTTTCTCTGATTTTCTCTGGCTGCGCTGAAATGTGAAGGACGGAAAGGCAACAGGAAATCAAACAGAAACAGTTATTACAGAATGAAGCAAACCTAATGCTCTTTCTGCTAATATGATTGGAGGGAAGTATATCTGCAGACAGACTGCGTAAGCAACAGCGGTCTGCTGGAAAAGATTTGACAGGAAAAAGATCAGAACACTTTTGCTGAGCTGCTGTGAAGAGGTCGCCTTTGCTGGGCTGCTGTGAGGAGTCGTTTAAGCTGCAGTGCTGACCTTCAGAGACTGGGGATTCCTGGTCACTTAGCACGGCTTGAGAACTGTAGATTGAACTGCATGTTCTCGCTGTGAATTTTAATCCTTCAAAATTAAAAAGAAAACCCCGGGCCCATTCCTCGGAGACGAGCGCAGGAAGGTCACGTGTGGGAGAACTACAGATAGATGGGAATTATCAAAGTGAATGGAGATTACTGAGACTGCTGTACGAATGATCTAGTATCAGGCAGGCAGGAAGGATAGGAATAGGGAATCCCCTGTGTTTAATTGACACGCTGTAATATTGCAAAGTGAATATTGTTCTTTTGCTGCATGTTTTCCTTTTTCTCTTTTTGTTACAGATGATGCAAAGTGAATAGCCTTCTGCTGCTGTACATTTTTCTGTTTGTTTCTGTAAAACAAAAGGGTAAGATGGTGTTTTGAAATGCAACTGTTTATAATACACAAAAATACATAAAAGCAAACCTGTAGTGTTTTTGTTTTTCTCTTTTCTTAGTGCATCTGGAATAGCACTTGTGATGGGGGAAGATTTTTAGGTAGTGCATTTGACATTTTTCTCCCATGTAGATAAAACAACAGAAATAATAAGTTGTCTAAAAATAAGACTTAGTGATTATAAATAACTGTGTGCGTGATTCCACTCAGGGTGTGAGTGTGGTTTCTGAGTGGAATATAATACAATAGTTCTTGCTGAGCGTACATGAATCAGCAAAAGAGGCCTATGGAAAAAAATAGTTCACTAATGTATATAAATTAGTGATAATACCACAAGTTGTTATGAATACTATATGGAAACATAGTTCACTGGTGTAGATAAATCAGTGATAACAGCCACAGGTGGCACTCTATATGAAAATGTGGTGTTTCTGAATAATGTAAGTCCAAGGCTCTCTATAGATCACAGAAATATTATAAGAATAAGGAAGGTTTCATATGATGGGTCTATAATGAAGGGAAGGACAATCATGCTCACCACTAAGTAATTTACCACCAGAAAATACCACCAACAAAAATGTATGCCACTAAGTAATCATATATACTGTAATAAGGAATGCTCACTGAAAGGAAGTAAGGCCCCAAACCTACACAACATACCCTACAACCATCTGCTAATCCTTCTAGTAGGCCTGGATAGTGTGTGCAAATTCACCCTGTGGAGACTGCAACTAAAGCCTATTTGACCAAGGTGCATAGTGTCAACTTTGATATGAAATGTCGGATCTTTGAGGAATCACCCATGAGCATCCAAGAAAAAAACATCTACATCAGCAGCTGTCAGATTGTGCTTAAGCATGGGACATAGGAAAGGCCCATGGAGTTGAGCACCATACATGAGTGATGGGTGACACTCCATTTATGGAGTGATTCTGCCGTATAAACCCAACCGATGTGGAAGATATCAGTTGTCATTTAGAACGCCTGCAAGTGGGTGTCATTCAAGAGTCCAGAAGCTCTTAAACCTCTTTTAAAAAGATAGCATGTAAAAAGAACACCATATGTGCATAGAGCTTCAGTCTCAGCAGCGGCACTATACCAGATCAATATACCACAACAAAAAAGGATGAAGCATTGGACTGTTTAAGAAGAAGCATATGGGTTTCTGTGCTTGACCTGCTAAGTGGGAACTATTAGAAGCTGACGTATCCTGAAGCCCGGGACAGACAACCATTATTTTTCCACTGCTGATGTACAAATTCCCCTGCATGCCATAAGGAATCTCTGGAGTGTAACCTTTTGGGAGTTCTAGTCTACCTGGATGATAGCATTGTGAATCAGAGTCTGTTGAAGGTCCTTGATTGACTGAAGAAGTGTCTTTGAAAACATGCGAAAGCAGTGAAAAGTACATGAACACGTGGCCTCAGTGTAAGGAATTGCAGTAGATCCAGTGAAAGAGGAGGCCTTAAGAACCAGGCCACTGCTTTAAAATCTGAAATAGATTTATTTATTTGTCATTTTTATAGCACCTATACACTTAAAAAAGCATTTCAAAGTGCTCCAATGCAGGGATGGAGTAAGTTAGCAATACAGAAATTGACATTCTTAATAGGCATTGGAGCATTCAGAATGGGCAAGTGCTATGCATTTGGAGGTAGAACAAAGAACAAACAGGAATGCAAACTGGTTACAACATATGACATCAATTATAGTATGTGCCTGACGGTCGTTTCAACAATGCAAGAGCTATACATAAACAAAAGGAGAGAGGGGAGGGGGAGGGTAGAATAAGACGAACAAGGAAAACGTCCATCAAACGTGCCCGACAGCGTTGCTGATAGAGATAAGTGCATGAGATGTGAAGTATAGTGGGGGGGAGTGGCAAGTTGTGGAACACCAGGAATACGAGAAGGGTGCAGATGTAAAGAGGAAGTAGAAAACAACTAAGGAGGGGGGCTGCACTGTAAAGTCCTGGCCAGGCACTAGGAGGCATACTAGATAGGAGGACACAACTGCATAGCAAAAAAGGAGCTGGTGTCAGGAATGTATGGAAAAAGGATCCACAAGTGTAGTGCATACGATGGGTGCAAGATGTAAGAAGCACACCCTCAAAAAAGAATTAGACAGAGCACAGTGCAATGTAAAATGGATGCAGTGATGTTAAAGGCACAAACCACCTAGATTCGACTTTAAACAGACACAATGCAATGTAAGATGGAAGTAGTGATGTTAAAGGTACAAACCACCTAGATTCGACTTTAAACAGACACAATGCCATGCAAGATGGAAGTAGTGATATTAAAGGCACAAACCACCTAGATTTGTCTTTAAATAGACACAATGCAATGCAAAGTGGATGCAGTGATGTAGAAAAGGCACACAAGCACACAAATGCAGTGAGATGAGCAGAGTAGGAAGGGAAGGTAGAGTCACAGAGTGCAAACATCACCAGTTAATGGTATGGGTGTAAGAGGAGGAGGCAGTATAAAGTTCAGGCAGCACTCTCGTGATCACCAGGGTACGAGGAGGACCAGGAGCCAAGGTCATGTAGGAGCAGGGGGTACCTAGTTTGTGGTCACCGCATGTTTGAGGGAGCACAAAGGTTCAGGGCCCCTCTGGGACGCCCATGCCGAGACAGGGGCCTTTGTTTGTGGACTTGGTGTCGAGGGGTGGGGTATTCAACGGTTGGTTCCCCATTGGCCCAAAAGAAGTGGAGAGGGACCAATCAGCGGAGGGCAGGGGCAGGCAGCAGGGCACTTCAGTGCTCGGGGGAGGCAGAGGGCAATCTTGGAAGGTGCTGCCCAGAAAGCATCATGTGGGCAGCAATGGCGAAATACATGTAGAAAGGGCTCCAAACCCTGGAAGATGAAGCAGGAGCACTCCATCAATGAAAGTAAAGCCCGTCAGGGCAGGCCCAGCATATTTTGTGTGCTTCGTCGTGCTGGATGTAAAAAACAAACAATAATGCAACAAGCCCTGCGAGGCCTATCTCAAATCAGCTGTGCAGGTGACCAGACTCCTGCAGCCTTGGATGAGCAGCTGCCAGGTTCCCCTCGCCATGAGAAGAGTGATAATAAGTTTCTTAAGTTTCTCTGGTTATGTCCACTTTGACCCAAATTGATCAAGGCTAGACACATTGCTTACTGACCTGACTGGGGATACCCACCTGCTCAGAAGAGTCTGATTAAAGGGCCATCTACTTACAGACCGACTCTAATCCGCCATTTCCTCTGTCTACTTACATCAAAAGGTCTCCAGTAATCAGCACCCTGGTATGAGGTGGTCACTGTGATGAAAAGACAGTCCTGAAGCACCAGTTCCCAGAGGAGCTCTAAATGAGTGTTCCTGTCCAGTGGAGGATGGCGTTGATCCTCCTCAAGAGGATCAAAGAGAGGCTCTCTGAGTTGTTTGGGGGAAAGGCAGAATCAAGCCTGTGCTCCCCCTTTGAGAATTTGCTAGGGAACGCATATGCTCAATTCCCATATGAGCTGCATATACTTTACTTTAATTTATAAGGCACACCAGGTGCCCCTGAGGTTTACGGCGCCAACAGATGGAGGACAAACAATAAAAGTACAACAATAAAAAGCACATACAGTTCAGGGAAGCGATTGGAATAGTAGGGAGCCTATCTGAACAAGAAAGTCTTAAGCTGTTTCCGGAACACATTCGTGGATTGAGTTTCCCTCAAGTCCGGTGGAATGGCATTCCAGGCTCTAGGAGCGGTCAACGAAAAGTCGCACTTCTTCACTAATGACAGTTTGCAGGGTGGAACCTTAAGCTGGTTCGTGTTATTGAATCTCAGGCATCTGGTACTGGATTTGTTATTCAAAACCTCACTCAGATATAAAGGACTTCAGCCCATCAGACACTTATGGGTAATCAGTAAGAGGCAAAATTCTATTCTTGCCTCCACTGGCAACCAGTGTAGATTGCATCTGACCTCAGACACATGGTCTCTCCTCTTGGGACCCAAAATGATTCTAACTACACTATTTATAGTCTGGTGCATTCTGATTTGGAGATGCCAACTTGCAGGCTATTACAGTAGTCAATGTTTGACCGTATAGTAGCTCTCGCTATGATTTCACAGTGCGCTTGAGAGATAAAGAGGCGAAGCTGCGCCAGCAGTTTGATATAGTAAGTGGTTGTGGAAACTAAGCTGCTCACATGCGCCTTCATATTCAAGTGTTGGTCTGGATAGACCCCTAAAGTTTTTACTTTTTCTTTGGTCTTAATATCGCATCCTGCCACTTGAAAATGGCAATAGTCTGATCCCAGTTGATTGACTCTCGCTTTCGTGCCGATCACCATTAACTCATCTTTTCGTTGTTCAAGGCCAAGCCTTTGTTTATCATCCAGTTTTGTGTAAGATCATAGATCTTGTCATTTTTTCATCATCATAATGATTGCCTGATGACGGATGACACATTGAGTGTCATCAGCATAATTTGTAAAGGCAAAAAAAAGGTACGTAAATATATTATAAAATGGGGGTGATAAGCAGGCCCCCTGTGGTACGCTGTATGTCATTGTAGTAGGTTGTGCTTCCGCATCCTTGCTGCAGACTTTGCACCAACGGTTGCTCAGAAAGGAGCTCCTCCATTGGACTGTGTTCTCTGAAAAACCTGCCAATTTCCTTAACCTGGCTGCCATCAACTCGTGGTCCACCAGGTCAAAGGCTGGGGTCAGGCCCAGAAGCATAAGCATCACGGTCTGCCCCTTATCTATGATCTGTAATAACCAAGACTTTAACTCCAGCAACTCCTTCTCTGTCCCATGGTCCTGCCTGAAACCGGGCTGCCATTTGTTGTGGGCATTTAAATGAGCAGCAATTTGTGTACAGGCTACCTGGTTCAAAATCTTCAAAATAAAATAGGGTATTCGTAATGGGACGGTAATTACATGGTATTTTAAGACACAACCCTGTTTTTTGCCAGCTGTGGCTTTAACCCAACTAGGGTGAATTCCCATATACTTAAGCTACAGTTCTGGGCTGTAATATGGTTTGTGATTGAGACATTTCATAACTATCTTTACAGCAACTCATTTACACCGAACTAACAACAAACCAACACTCCATTCTGCTCACAAATCACTGGCTTGTTCTGCTGTAAACCTATTGATGTTTTTTTTTTTTGCAGTTTTCTCTGAACACAAGGTGGCAGTCGAGGCCTTATTTTCGTACGGAGTGTTTGGGCCTTCAAAAAAAGTTCACTGCTGCTTTACTGAAAGTTTAAACCTTTACAGGTGGGGTCGTTGAAGCAGGCTGGCGGCTGCCCCAGATTCCTGTTAGAGTTAAATATTTACAAAATGGATCATCGGCTCCCAGGAGGATTTCAACTAAGCTTGTCAATTATACGAGGCGGTAGGGGGGATACTGTAAGATAAACAGAACACGGCTTGTGGTCAAGTAATTAGCGACGGCGGAGGATGAGCAAATAGGAAGACAAGGGTGCAGAGATAAGATATCTTGAAGCTCTCTGGGCATGACATGGCCTCGTTCCAGCCCAACAAACTTACAATGCATTATGTTAATCCAATTATGAGCTTAACTATTTATACGTAGAGCCAGGACGCACAAAAGAACAATGCTTACGTGGCCGTTATCTCCCTCACGGGGGGAGGAGGGTGGGCGTTGTGGCGCTCAAGTCTGCGATGACATAAGCTGAACCTATGGACAGGGTGGACCATAAGGTCATTAGGTACACAGACCTATTGGTGGGCCCAGATCAAAGGTTCAGGCAGGGCCAGCCGTGCGATTTGCAGGAACCTGTTAAAAAAGTTGCAGGACCCGCTAATGTGCAAATATAGTAACATCAGTGACATCACTGAAAATTACGTCATAGTGTACGTCTTTAGCACTTGAGAGGATCGTGGGAAGTTACAATAAAACAAGTGGCCAGGAATAACCTGAGAGACACATACACTTTGTCATGTGCAATATATAAATGCTCACTGTTGTTATTCTTTAAAGGGCAATGTCTTGAGTGAGGCTTTTTTGTAATAGTAGACTGTGTGGGCTAAATCACTTGCAGAGACTTCCAATTTTGGCAAATTGTTCATAGTGAGATATTTTGCCTGGTTAAGTGGCTCTGACATAATTCCATCTTGTGCATGTTGCCTGAGACTTTTGATTTGCATAATAAAATGATGCAGGTTATTCTGTTTCTGAAATTGAGATCTTCTAATCAGATCCCACTTTCATAATGCTCCATGCCAATGCACACATGGACCTTGCTGCAACCACTTCCCGACATCCGCAGCAGCTACCTTGAAGAGGCAGCAGGGATGGTTCAAAGGTCACATGCACATTCCTGAGCACAAAGTTTGAACAGAGGTGGCTTTTTTACTGTCTGCATCTTAATTACCAATATCTAAATATAAGCCATGTTAAGTTTTAACATGGTAGCTACTGACATTACACAATCATACAGCCGCAAGAATTGGATGCCATGTTATTGGACACCTTGTGAGCTGTGACTCATTCAAGACAGGGCCTGGTGTGTATTAGCCGTTTTGCCTGGGTGTACCTATAACCATGTTGGGTCCAGCACAGGGAGTCTCTCTTTGACACCCCTGAGGAGGATCAACACCTTCCTCCGCAGAACAGGAATATTCCCTTAGAGGTCCTCTGGGAACTGGTGCTTCAAAGGTTGTCTTGCCATTACAATGACCACCTCATACCAGGGTGCTGATTACTGGAAATTTTTTGATGTAATTAGACAGAGGAAGGGGTTAACTAGAGTAGCCCAAAGGGGAGGTTCATACAGAGAGGATTCTCACTGTCTTGGAATTTGCGTGCGCTCAGAAAGCTCCTGGTCTCCCTCCTGACTTCCAGGCAGACAAGGCACTCTGGGCGTGACATCAGCAGTCAAACGACATGTGTTACAACAGCCAGGTTTGGACTCTTAACAACAGGCTTGCTCTGGTCCAATCTGCTGTGACATTTTGCATATAAGGGGGGAGCCCCTCCTATTAGTTGAGTCATCTTTTGCACACTTTTGAAGTACACACCTGGAATTCTGTTGGGCGTACAGTCTGCTCCAAAGTCCTCTGAAAAAGAGGTGAATACAGATAACTGCAAGAAAGAGGAAAGCTATTTTCCATAACCATCCCAAGGACCTATTTGGGATGACCAGCTGGGTTCACAAGGCTTGCTCCAAATAAGACACCGGCACACAGAACCTGCTCACTGGAGGCGACAGAACCTTGCAACGTACCTCTACAAAACTTCCTGGGTAGAAAGGGCAGAAAATGGGTCTCACCTTGCCGCTGGACTGGATCTGAGAGGGACTGCAAAGCCAGAAAGCAGCCCAAATCCTCTGCCCCACCTTGAGACATTTCTTCTTGAACCGCTAAAGGACCCAAGGTGCTGCCTTTGTCACTCTAGTACTTCAAATGGCTTTCCTACTCTTTAAGCCATCCAGACATGGACTCCACCCATTGAAGCAGATTGTCTCGACTCAACCTGGTCGCTGGCTCCACACAGTAGAAGCAAGTAACTCTCTGGTTCTTAACCGCTGATTTAATCCATCATTGTCTCGGCTCAACACAAATGCCGATCCAGCATGCTAGAAGCCATCAACTTGCCAGTCTGTGACATTAATTAGATCCAGCAGAATCATTGTTGTAATACTGATTCCACCGCCATGTCAACCCTCTGTCATATATCAACTCAACTCATCTCAAACACTGACGTGATCCACTGGGAGTCCTAACCTCAAGCCATGTCAATGCCAATACACCAGTTTGAAGGCACAACTTGACTGTCTCTGCACTGACTTGACAGCAGTAAAGCACCTCAAATCCAGGCTGAATGCTGTTGAGCCCCAAAGACAAGAAAGAAAACATTTTTAAAGAGGCACTGGTCCACCTTAAAGAACCCTTTAACTTTTAAGTTCCCCCTTCTCTACCTTTTGAAAATACATATTCATTAACTTTGACATTTTGCTGCTGAAATCTTTGCTTGAGCAACACTGTTTACAGGCCCAGAGTGCACCTTTTTTTTAAAAAAAACCCAAAAAATATGAATGTCTGCTTTCTCTGTGTGTTCTCTTGCAGGGGTCGACCAGAGGTGCTTTTATTACTTCTGTGCATTTTCATTAGTATAATTAAAAATCCTTTTTTATGGAAGTTTGGTTGGATATTCATTTATTTTGGTACCAAAGTACGATTGGTGTTTGGTTTGGTTCTGTATCAGCTCACACCATGCCTGAAAGGTATAGCTTTTCTTCGGCCTACGTTACTAAAAGAGGTGAAGGAGATCTGCCAGTCAGACTGTGCCAGTGTCATCTTCATGATTGAGATCACTGCTGGGTTTGTAGCAGTGCCTGCATGAGCAGGTGCTTAAGCTACTGCTCATCCATGTGCTATTGCAAAGCAGTAGCCATTTTGTCACAGCAGGTATTTGAGACCAGATTTTAACTCTGGCACTTGAACACATATCTATTCAGCTGTAGTTGGTAGAAATAGTGTTTCCGCGGGTCCTTTTGCAACTTTGATGGGAGAACAGTATCTGACTTTGGAATGCAGCGGAAGAAAAGGGCGAGTGTGTTTTGCCATCTGCAGTGAACTGTTGTTTATGCAGTGTTTTATGATTGATTCTATTTTCATTGGGCGTATATTTGGCCATATTGTCCAAGCACAATATGGTTTTAATGCAAAAGCTAAAGCTGAGGATTATTTTGACTGTCAAAAGAAAGGAATCTCAAATCACTGTTTTTACATTTATTTTTCCAACATAAGGCAAGGATTGGTCTTAGTGCAAACAGAGCAAAGTGCCTCTCCTGCAGGATTGCGTTATAATGTGATCAGCACAGAGCCTATTTACTGGGGGTTTCTTGACAAAGGGAGAGTAAGCTATTTTGCAGGTCTTCAAATGTTAACAAAATCAACACATGGACGGGACTGGGAAAAACAACCTCTCCAGTCTCCAGGCCAGCAACCGCTGTTCCCACACCCCTGCACCTGGCAAATCATCTAGATCCACCTGCCCTCTCCTCTTTTCCTCTCTTCACCCCCATGTTTGGCTTTCAGCTGCACTCTGTTTTGAAAAGATGACTTGAAAAGTACATAAATGAAAATAACGCACTTGGACAAATATATAAGTCCTTAGCGAAATATCTTTAAAAAATGTTTTTTTTTAATAAGCATCCAGATAAACATAATAATAAACAAACAGTACCAACATCCCTCGCCCCTTACCCCCCACGCTACCCCAGCTCTACTAGTCCCCTTCTGAATCTCCCCCACTCTCTTGCTCTCCCGTTTCTGCCTCCCCGCGTCCCTAGTTCCACCCCTGATCCATGATTAAGCCATCTTGAACCCTTCCGTTGAATGCAGTCGAGTATAAGTGCAAATATCTTGGACGTTCCCATGTTCCACCGTATCTGGTGTATAGTCCATGAGCAATGACTGTGCATTTGTTCCTTCAGGGGGGTAAGTCATCCGCAAATGTTTGCAAGTCTGTGGGGAGACTGACCCACTCCATTTCCTAGGTATCTGATTTGTCACTTGTTTTTTGTTCATGCGCTATTGCTCTTTTCGCCGTGGCCCGTTTCAATATGTCCTGTGCCCACTGACTGAGTAGGGGCCCCTTGGGGAACTTCCAGGAAATGGACATGCAATGTCACGCCAGTGCTAAAAGGAGGGAGGCTATCTCATTTATATGTTTCCTCCTTTCCTCCCTCCCCCCATGAGAACCCCCAATAAACAGAACCTGGGGGTGCATTGCAACTGTCTACCCAATAAACCGTTCACTCTGCCCAGTAGTGCGCACCAAACATGGTCTATTATCGGGCACTTCCAGACCATATGCTAAAACCCGGAGGAGTCCCTCTTACATCTCGGCCATATGTCTGTGTAGTCCTTGTTTATCATGTGTAGCTTCTGAGGGGTAATGTAAACACGGTGCAGAATATTAAATTGAATGAACCCGTGAGCAGATGTTATTCCACAACTTCTCCTCAATTGCCCCCCCCCACTCCCCATATCCCTCTCTCATTTTTCTTTCATTTTCAATTGGGGTAACTTGTCACTATCATCTAATGCTATGTATAGTCGTGTTAACACAAGTCTTTCAGTTCCTATGGTCAGTATAGATTGAAGAAGTGGAGTGATCTGGGGTTTTTCAGGTATGGAGCTCCATTTATTCGCTAACGTCTTGACTAAACGTGCAAAATTTAGGAACTGTCCTCCAGGCATCTGTAAAGAGTAGCAACATTCCCCCCTCAAATATATCTCCTACCCTATGGAACCCTGCTTGAGCTCACCTGGCTGCACCATTATCCTCTACAATATCCGCCATCCTGGCATCTGCTCTTAAAGGCATGTGCAGGCTGTAACCAGTCCCCAGTTTTTTAGTTTGTTTTTCGTTCTGTGCCATTCCTGCTGGACCGCTCATATAATGCTGGAGATCTGGAGTCGTCCTGCTTCCCTCCACAGTAATTCCATCCCTGTGTGATATCGCAGGGGTTTACCCAATAGTAAACTGTCTGCCCCATCATCACTTTAACCACTTCACAATTTAGTTGTGTTACATTTTAAGAAACATTGTACTTAGCCCTTTTTCTTTTCTTTGTGATTTAGACTTTATTTGTTTGTCACCTTGTCCTGTGTCTCCTTTTGTAGAATGTCCCTTGATGGGTTACCATTTTCTCTTTGATACTGTAAATCACGATGTGATTGAGTGTTTGCTTTATGAAACACTGTAGTTTTAATTAAAAAACAAATTGGAAATAAAAACTCCTTTGATTAAGTCAAAATGCTAAGAGTGTGCTCAAATAAGGTGTGTGCTGAATATACCGGAGAAATTATACTTGATATATGCTTCTTTGAAATAACAGACCAATAGAAAATAAAAATAATAAAAATAATTTGGGAACTCTTATCCTTGTAGGAACACTTCCTGTTTCTCCTCCCGCATCCCTGACATCCCATCTGGTCGCATGTTGCAGTTGAGAGGTCAAGAAATATAACTCAAAGTCTGCGAGTGTGAGTGCCTCATCCTGGTATCTTCTCCGGAGCATTTTCAGGGACACCTTGCACCTTCCCCCGGCCCATAGGAACTCCGATAACTTGCTGTTAAGCAATTTGAAAAAATGTGGGCTTGATCATACATGGAATATTGGTAAACAGGTACATCAACCTAGGTGGTACAACCATTGTGCAAATTACTATTGTACCTATTAGAGATAGGGGTGATTTCTTCCAAAATTCAATATTGTTCACTGGACCCGTTAGTGTCCTTCCCACGTTATATTGAAAAGGGCCCGCAGCTGAGTAGTGAACCTGTATGCCCCAGTATCTTAAGGAGTCTTGTATGCCCACCTGCGGTAGATCCCAAATGGATGTTCCCTAAGGGTCCTCAATGGAAAGATTACTGACGTCTCCATATAGATCCTAAAGCCAGTAAGGCACCTACACATTCTAGCATGTCTAACATATATGGCATATGCCGGCCCAGATTCTGCACATAGAGAAGTTTGTCCTTCCAATATAAAGAAATCACATGAGATTAGCCATCCACTGTTATGCCTGCATCTTAAAATTGATCCCTAAAAATGTTTGCCAGGGTTTCCAGTGATAAGGTAAACAAGATGGGGGACAGTGGACACCCTTGCCATGTGCCCCTTCCCAGTTCCACATAGGAGATATCTCTTTGCAGTTTTTCACCCTTGCTAGCATATTATGCTATAACAGGTGAATAATATATTCAGACCCAGTCCGACTCTCACCAGTATCTGGATTGAGCCAGCTCAATTCCATTGAGTCAAAGGCTTTAACTGTGTCTAGCGAGAATACCACAGGTTCCACCTCTGCATTTTCCACCCTTTCTATGACATGCTGAAGCAGTCTCAACTTCATAGTGGTGTTTCTCCCCCACACAAAGCCACACTGGTCCAGATGGACCTGGTGTGAGGTCTGTTTCAGCAATCTATTAGCTACCACCTTGCCCAAAATGTTTGCATCTAGGTTTAATAGCGAGATTGGGCGGTATGATTTACATTGGCATGGGTCCTTCCCGGGTTTAATGGTACCACTTTTATCGCTTCCCTCAGGGATTGCGGTAGAAATCCCATTTGGAAGGCTTAATCATAGTCTTTTCACTTTAGGAACCAATGTGTCTGAGTATGTTGAGTACAATCCTGCAGAGAGGCCGTCCCACCAGGCATTTTCCCTGACCCCAGAGAATCAATGGCTGCCCTGATTTCTCCTCCTGTCATTGGCCCCTCCATTCCATCCGATCTAACACATCCCCCAGGCCTTCAGCTTCTGTTGGACCTATGCATTCGTAAAACCTGATATAGTACTCATGGAAGACCTCATTTATGCCCTCTTGTGTTGCGACTAGCTCACACTTCTAAGAATAGATCTGGGTGATCATATCCCTCGGTTCCTCCCTACGTAAAAGCCAGGCTAGAAGTCGGCCTGCTTTTGTCCTCTTCTCCATGTATCTTCTTCATGTACTTTGTGTAATCATTCTTCCCTAACCGTTCCTGTGCTTGGGCCTGGAGAACTGCTTCCATAGGAGTTCTGCCCCCCACGCGGATCTCTTGGCCAGTTTACCCTCCAGGTGCATCACCCAGGTCTCTGAGTTGGTCAAGTTGTCTCGTAACTCAGATCTAATCCCATAGATGGTGGCCAGGCATTTCCCTCATATGGTATGCCTCCCAGAGTTTTCCGTAGTTGTCCACTGAGGCTTTGTTAAACTCAAAGCAATCTTCTACGGCTTGACATAACTCTCCTTTGTAGAGGTCATCTTTCAGTGCCTCTGCTCTAATCCTCCAAGTGGGTAACCACTCATTTCCTTCCCCATGTTATAGTACCCTTCATTTGGGCATGGTCAGACAGTGTTTTCCCCAGGTAGGTAGCTTCCTTAAAATTATGGGACTGATCCCTGCCCACTAGAATATAGTCTATACGAGAATGTATATAGTACAGGTGCGAGTAAAATGAGTATCCCCTCTATTCCCCTTTTTGTTCAGTTCCATAGGTTGATTAGATCGAGGTCTAACAGACTCTGTTTCAGTGACTTCAAAGCTAATGCTTTGTGTATCGTTATGGGTTTAGTTGTGGGTCAAGTAGACAATTAAAGCCCCACCCCATATCACCTCCCTTTAGCTGTGCCCACACATCAATTGTACCACTTCTGGGAAGTATCTGTCTGTATCAACGTTGGGGGATTACGAATTTACTAAGCGTATTTCTTTTCCCTCCTGAGTACCCAGTAGCATCAGTGTCTGTCCTTTCCCATCCTTTATAACTTTGGATACCTGGAAGGGGACCCTTCGTCTCTATCCACATCAGTACTCCGCTGACGTACGAGGAGAAGTGAGTTTTGGCTTTCTTCAGCTCGGTGATGGTTAAGTGTGTCTCCTCTAAAAATGCGATGTGTATCCCTCATCTTTTTAGCAACCCTAATATTTTCCCCCTCTTGCTATCTCAGCCGATTGCTTGCACGTTCCATGTTAGTATCGTAAGGATTCCCATATTTTGGCAAATCTAAACCCCGCCCCCGAGTTACTGATAACATACTTAATTGCAAAAGCATAGTTCCCTCTCGGCGATGATGATCCAGGTTGGAACCATTCCCCCTTTCCTCTCACCATTCCCCCATCAAACCCTCCCAACCCCCAACCCAAACAACAATACTGAACAATTTAGGCCTACCCTTAAACTGGGGGGTGCTCCAAAATGAATACATACAACTTGGTGCTTGACGGGTGCTCATGCCCACCCAGGGGAGTGTTCTGCTACCATCTCGCGCTAGGCGTCCCGGTACCTCTTCATGGAAGATATGGTGTAAAGGTGGTATGGCGCCGGCAGTAGGCATCACACGTGTATTAGTCGTCCTGAGTGTCTGCCGCCACCCGTACTCCATTGTGTCGGTTCCTGTGCGATTCCTTCAGCTGTGGCATGTATTCTGCCGGGGATCTGGATTTTTCCTTAACTGCAGTGTTCATGGGGTATCTTCCCCAGGAGCCACTACCTCTGCAACCCCGTCCGCTTCCATCGCTGTCACTCCCATCTTCCCTGTCACCTGCAATGTGCCGTCCTCCATCACAGTAATCCGTTCACTGCTTGCAACCCCCGGTTCACGGCTCCCAGGTGTCGGATCTGGACAGCCCCTGTGTTTACATTGTTCTGAAGCCCTGCGCCTCCGCTGGTCCGTAGATGTATGGGTAAACCAACTCTCCTCTGTTTCCCACCATTCCCATGCCTCCTCTGGGAGTTGCAGAACCATGTCCATGGAGAGGGAGGGACCAACTTCCAGAGGCTTTTGAAAGATATCGTCTCTTTCAGAAGTCGGAACTCGACTTATGAAAGAAATGTTCCTGTTGCACCACGACATGAACGATCCGTTCCCGCTGTACAACCAGAACCTTTCCTTGTAATGGAGGCTCAGGCAACCCTTTGCACATGACAGGAAACAGGGAGCTGGGACTGGAGAGCCCATGCTTCCTGGTTCCTGTCAGCGTGGCACAGCTCAAGGGGCCAGATGCTTGCCTTATAGAGGAGTAATTCGTGCCAGCAGCAGGTAAGAAATACTTTTTTTTTTAAAGTGTATGTGCTTTGTGCATGCAAGCAAGGGTGTTTTCATGTGTATCATGGATGCTTGTATGTATGCGTGCATGTAGAGGGAATGATGAAGAGTATGTGATTGAGTGAGTGTATGCTGGCTGTGCGCATGCCTGTGACTGAAGGAGTGTGGTGTGTTTAGTGAAGCCCCTTTCCACACTTGTGCATTCTCTTGCACCCCAATCATCTCACTCGACTCTACCTCTGCTGTTGCCCTTTCCCCGTCTGTCACCCCTCCTCCCTCTTCCTAACTTCCTACCCTCCGTCCCTAACACCAAACTGTTCTTGTCATTCCCCTTCCATTTATTTTCCTTAGCATTGCCTATTCATGTCATCGCTTTTTATCTTGGCATTCCATGGGGTTGCGGACTGGCACCGCCCCCAGCTTTCAGTTTACCGATATGCCCCTTGCCCCAATAGGCCAGCACTGCTGCCTGTAAACCTGC
Organism: Ambystoma mexicanum; assembly: GCF_040938575.1. Classification (NCBI taxonomy): domain Eukaryota; kingdom Metazoa; phylum Chordata; class Amphibia; order Caudata; family Ambystomatidae; genus Ambystoma; species Ambystoma mexicanum. The sequence continues at coordinate 735,489,889 of NC_090926.1, read as the reverse complement.
TGAAGGAGGCCTTCCCTCTGCCAGATGATCCCTAATGTCTTCTTCCAAAATTATCTGCTTTCCTGATGGGCCTTGAATTAGCAACGGTGGTCGCAATCTTGTCTTGAGATGGAGCTGTACTGTGACCTGCCATTGCCTCTCCCTCACTGGGGAGGAAAGGGTTAAGCCGCTTCCCTGCCGTGTTCATATTCAAGGTTCTGGCCACTTAACCCAACATGCCAGGACAGTGAGTGACGTCACCTCGCCATTGTGTCATCTCTTCAATGGCCCAGGGGAGGAAATGGATGCCGCTCATCTGCAGCATTTTCATTCAGGATGCCGACCCACTAACCAATCAGGACGCGCTAGACAGTGACGTCATCTCACTATTTTGTTATCTCCTCCAAGACCCCACAGGAGAAAATGGATGCCACACCCATAGCGCAGAGCTCCGTGGGTGAACGCAAGTTCTACGGATTCTTCTGTGGAGAGTGGGTTAAGATTATTCCAACGATATTCTTTTCGTGTGGCCTAATTCTAGTAGTGGCGATGTGGAGTGCACCCTAGATAGTGGGCCTCATTACGACCCAGGCGGTAATCTCCCGTCATTACCGCCATGGCGTAATGAGCGTTTACGCCGTGGGCCGATGGCGTAAAGAGCGCCACATTACAACCCATCGCGCACGAGCATTATGCCATGGCGGTAATGCAATTAACGCCATGGCGGAAAAGGCCCCTACCGGCATCGTGAAGCGAGCAAGGTGCACTTCCGCCACCGTAATTAGCGGTCACCGTAATTTGCGGTGGCCGTAAAAAGCTGAACCGGAAATAGCGTCATTGCGCCGGAACGGGAAACAGCACGTCGGCCATCTTTAAAAACACAATCCATTGCCATCCTACCGAACAACACCTGTCCCAACCAATCACCCACCCATCCAAGTACCCGAAAATGCCTAAAGTTGTAAAGAAGGCATGTGACCGCCAGCGCCAGGAGAGATTCAGCCGGGAGGAACTCTGCATGCTTGCGGAGACCCTGCAAGACAACGCAGGTGTCGTATTCTCCCCAGAAATGACCAGGACAGCGATAGCGAAGAAGAAGGCCATCTGGGCCCTGGTGGCCGAGCACGTCAGCGCGGTGGGGACCGTACCCCGCACCCCACAGCAGTGCAGGAAGCGCTGGGATGACCTACGCATACGGGTCAGAGCCGTCATCTCTGCAAACCGCAACCTTGCCCTGGGTACCGGTGGAGGGTCGGAATCCCCACTAAAACTCCAACCGTGGGAGGAGATCTGTGCAACCACGATTGGCATGGAATCCATTGAAGGCGTCGGAGGGATGGAAAGGGGAGCTCCGACATCAGGCGATGAAGGTAGGTGCCTCAAACAAGACATGCCATAGTCACTGCAGTCCATTCATGTGTAGCACAAGGTTGCCCTACAGTGTAAATGCAACACATTTCAACACTGCCCATAGCCACATGCGAGCACCACCCTGTATACACTGCTGGCACCCGCATACCTGCATCCACATTCCACACTAAAAGGAGACAACCTGCATGGCCCTGCCTGAAATCTGCCTCATCTACTGCCCAGAATAATGTCAATCATTGTCATTCCAAAGTCCGCAGACCCATCAATAACGCCCTCCCTCCTTTGCTCCACCACAGGCACAGATTCACACCCCGAGGACCAGGACACCCCTGCGACGAAGAGAGCCAAGAAGGCCATCAATACCGTCCCCGCACCCTCAACCTCAGCTGCAGTGAGGCAGACCCCACAACAAGCAGGACCCACTGCGAGCATACCGGACGTCCCACCGACAAGCACCCCTGTAGGCAGCAGGCCAGCAGCAGCTGCTCCACCTCTACCGACATTGCCTGCCACAGAAGGCACCGGGTCAGCGGCCAGCAGCAACATCGGTGAGACAGCTGCAATAGCTGCATGTTCAGACTCAGACATGGAGCACGAGGTCAGAAGCCCCACTGACCTACTACATTCCCCCTGTTTCTCAGACGCCAGCCCCCATGAGGATCACACACAGGGGCACACAGAGGTAGAGGAGTGGCCTTCCACCCCATGCCCAGTCCTCACTCCACAGGAGGGGAGCAGCCCCTCCATCACACCACCAGCACTGGCCATGGGCCAGCAGGGGCAGCAGTCCCTCGAGGACATCACAGAACGGCAGCAACAACTGTCCACGATGCTGACTGAGCATGCCGCGGAATGTGTGGGGGCTAGGGCAACCATTGAACAGGCCACGGAGACCCTAAGGGCCGAAGTAGCGCAGAGCACTGCCACCCTGAGGGATGCCATGCAGGCCATGTCCAGGGACATCTGTGCTGAACTTGCCGGCTTGCGTCGTGCGCTCACTGAGCACACCCACACCCTACAGGACGTGCATGCACGGGGGCAAGCAGGGACATCCTCCACTGCCAGTTCTGCACAGAGCAGCCCCGTGCGACGTTCCGGACGTAACCTGCGCTCCACAGCCAGGGGTGCCCCGGGTGCCGGGAGAGGGGGCTTGTAACAGCCTGTGGCCACTGTCACAGGCATCTGTTGACACCTACATGGGGTGTGTTGGGGTGTGCAGGGGGGAGGTGGGGGGGTGTGTTGGGCTGTGCAGGGGGGAGGTGGGAGGGGGTGTGTTGGGGTGTGCAGGGGGGAGGTGTGGGGGTGTGTTGGGGTGTGCAGGGGGGAGGTGGGAGGGGATGTGTTGGGGTGTGCAGGGGGGAGGTGGGGGGTGTGTGTTGGGGTGTGCAGGGGGGAGGGGGGGTGTGTTGGGGTGTGCAGGGGGGAGGTGGGGGGGTGTGTTGGGGTGTGCAGGGGGGAGGTGGGGGGGTGTGTTGGGGTGTGCAGGGGGGAGGTGGGGGGTGTGTGTTGGGGTGTGCAGGGGGGAGGTGGGAGGGGGTGTGTCACGACGTTTCATAGTTTGAATACACTTTTTTCTTTCCGAAAAAGAATTGTGTGGACATTTTCATTGCGTATGTGTGCTTTATTGTTGTACAGTCCACAGTGTGCATGTCCCAGAGCCACACAGTGCCCCAAGTGCAGTCACCATGTGATACACACCAGCCGTGTGTGCTAGAAGCAGTGGTCGATGATATTTCAGCCAGGTGGAGTATGCATCCCCCCCCTTTCAGCCAGGTGGAGTATGCATCCCCCCCTTTCAGCCAGGTGGAGTATGCATCCCCCCCCCTTTCAGCCAGGTGGAGTATGCATCCCCCCCCCCTTTCAGCCAGGTGGAGTATGCATCCCCCCCCTTTCAGCCAGGTGGAGTATGCATCCCCCCCCTTTCAGCCAGGTGGAGTATGCATCCCCCCCTTTCAGCCAGGTGGCGTATGCATCCCCCCCCTTTCAGCCAGGTGGAGTATGCATCCCCCCCCTTCAGCCAGGTGGAGTATGCATCCCCCCCTTGCTTGCCTTATAGAGGAGTAATTCGTGCCAGCAGCAGGTAAGAAATACTTTTTTTTTTAAAGTGTATGTGCTTCGTGCATGCAAGCAAGGGTGTTTTCATGTGTATCATGGATGCTTGTATGTATGCGTGCATGTAGAGGGAATGATGAAGAGTATGTGATTGAGTGAGTGTATGCTGGCTGTGCGCATGCCTGTGACTGAAGGAGTGTGGTGTGTTTAGTGAAGCCCCTTTCCACACTTGTGCATTCTCTTGCACCCCAATCATCTCACTCGACTCTACCTCTGCTGTTGCCCTTTCCCCGTCTGTCACCCCTCCTCCCTCTTCCTAACTTCCTACCCTCCGTCCCTAACACCAAACTGTTCTTGTCATTCCCCTTCCATTTATTTTCCTTAGCATTGCCTATTCATGTCATCGCTTTTTATCTTGGCATTCCATGGGGTTGCGGACTGGCACCGCCCCCAGCTTTCAGTTTACCGATATGCCCCTTGCCCCAATAGGCCAGCACTGCTGCCTGTAAACCTGCTGAAGGAGGCCTTCCCTCTGCCAGATGATCCCTAATGTCTTCTTCCAAAATTATCTGCTTTCCTGATGGGCCTTGAATTAGCAACGGTGGTCGCAATCTTGTCTTGAGATGGAGCTGTACTGTGACCTGCCATTGCCTCTCCCTCACTGGGGAGGAAAGGGTTAAGCCGCTTCCCTGCCGTGTTCATATTCAAGGTTCTGGCCACTTAACCCAACATGCCAGGACAGTGAGTGACGTCACCTCGCCATTGTGTCATCTCTTCAATGGCCCAGGGGAGGAAATGGATGCCGCTCATCTGCAGCATTTTCATTCAGGATGCCGACCCACTAACCAATCAGGACGCGCTAGACAGTGACGTCATCTCACTATTTTGTTATCTCCTCCAAGACCCCACAGGAGAAAATGGATGCCACACCCATAGCGCAGAGCTCCGTGGGTGAACGCAAGTTCTACGGATTCTTCTGTGGAGAGTGGGTTAAGATTATTCCAACGATATTCTTTTCGTGTGGCCTAATTCTAGTAGTGGCGATGTGGAGTGCACCCTAGATAGTGGGCCTCATTACGACCCAGGCGGTAATCTCCCGTCATTACCGCCATGGCGTAATGAGCGTTTACGCCGTGGGCCGATGGCGTAAAGAGCGCCACATTACAACCCATCGCGCACGAGCATTATGCCATGGCGGTAATGCAATTAACGCCATGGCGGAAAAGGCCCCTACCGGCATCGTGAAGCGAGCAAGGTGCACTTCCGCCACCGTAATTAGCGGTCACCGTAATTTGCGGTGGCCGTAAAAAGCTGAACCGGAAATAGCGTCATTGCGCCGGAACGGGAAACAGCACGTCGGCCATCTTTAAAAACACAATCCATTGCCATCCTACCGAACAACACCTGTCCCAACCAATCACCCACCCATCCAAGTACCCGAAAATGCCTAAAGTTGTAAAGAAGGCATGTGACCGCCAGCGCCAGGAGAGATTCAGCCGGGAGGAACTCTGCATGCTTGCGGAGACCCTGCAAGACAACGCAGGTGTCGTATTCTCCCCAGAAATGACCAGGACAGCGATAGCGAAGAAGAAGGCCATCTGGGCCCTGGTGGCCGAGCACGTCAGCGCGGTGGGGACCGTACCCCGCACCCCACAGCAGTGCAGGAAGCGCTGGGATGACCTACGCATACGGGTCAGAGCCGTCATCTCTGCAAACCGCAACCTTGCCCTGGGTACCGGTGGAGGGTCGGAATCCCCACTAAAACTCCAACCGTGGGAGGAGATCTGTGCAACCACGATTGGCATGGAATCCATTGAAGGCGTCGGAGGGATGGAAAGGGGAGCTCCGACATCAGGCGATGAAGGTAGGTGCCTCAAACAAGACATGCCATAGTCACTGCAGTCCATTCATGTGTAGCACAAGGTTGCCCTACAGTGTAAATGCAACACATTTCAACACTGCCCATAGCCACATGCGAGCACCACCCTGTATACACTGCTGGCACCCGCATACCTGCATCCACATTCCACACTAAAAGGAGACAACCTGCATGGCCCTGCCTGAAATCTGCCTCATCTACTGCCCAGAATAATGTCAATCATTGTCATTCCAAAGTCCGCAGACCCATCAATAACCCCCTCCCTCCTTTGCTCCACCACAGGCACAGATTCACACCCCGAGGACCAGGACACCCCTGCGACGAAGAGAGCCAAGAAGGCCATCAATACCGTCCCCGCACCCTCAACCTCAGCTGCAGTGAGGCAGACCCCACAACAAGCAGGACCCACTGCGAGCATACCGGACGTCCCACCGACAAGCACCCCTGTAGGCAGCAGGCCAGCAGCAGCTGCTCCACCTCTACCGACATTGCCTGCCACAGAAGGCACCGGGTCAGCGGCCAGCAGCAACATCGGTGAGACAGCTGCAATAGCTGCATGTTCAGACTCAGACATGGAGCACGAGGTCAGAAGCCCCACTGACCTACTACATTCCCCCTGTTTCTCAGACGCCAGCCCCCATGAGGATCACACACAGGGGCACACAGAGGTAGAGGAGTGGCCTTCCACCCCATGCCCAGTCCTCACTCCACAGGAGGGGAGCAGCCCCTCCATCACACCACCAGCACTGGCCATGGGCCAGCAGGGGCAGCAGTCCCTCGAGGACATCACAGAACGGCAGCAACAACTGTCCACGATGCTGACTGAGCATGCCGCGGAATGTGTGGGGGCTAGGGCAACCATTGAACAGGCCACGGAGACCCTAAGGGCCGAAGTAGCGCAGAGCACTGCCACCCTGAGGGATGCCATGCAGGCCATGTCCAGGGACATCTGTGCTGAACTTGCCGGCTTGCGTCGTGCGCTCACTGAGCACACCCACACCCTACAGGACGTGCATGCACGGGGGCAAGCAGGGACATCCTCCACTGCCAGTTCTGCACAGAGCAGCCCCGTGCGACGTTCCGGACGTAACCTGCGCTCCACAGCCAGGGGTGCCCCGGGGGCCGGGAGAGGGGGCTTGTAACAGCCTGTGGCCACTGTCACAGGCATCTGTTGACACCTACATGGGGTGTGTTGGGGTGTGCAGGGGGGAGGTGGGGGGGGTGTGTTGGGGTGTGCAGGGGGGAGGTGGGAGGGGGTGTGTTGGGGTGTGCAGGGGGGAGGTGTGGGGGTGTGTTGGGGTGTGCAGGGGGGAGGTGGGAGGGGATGTGTTGGGGTGTGCAGGGGGGAGGTGGGGGGTGTGTGTTGGGGTGTGCAGGGGGGAGGGGGGGTGTGTTGGGGTGTGCAGGGGGGAGGTGGGGGGGTGTGTTGGGGTGTGCAGGGGGGAGGTGGGGGGGTGTGTTGGGGTGTGCAGGGGGGAGGTGGGGGGTGTGTGTTGGGGTGTGCAGGGGGGAGGTGGGAGGGGGTGTGTCACGACGTTTCATAGTTTGAATACACTTTTTTCTTTCCGAAAAAGAATTGTGTGGACATTTTCATTGCGTATGTGTGCTTTATTGTTGTACAGTCCACAGTGTGCATGTCCCAGAGCCACACAGTGCCCCAAGTGCAGTCACCATGTGATACACACCAGCCGTGTGTGCTAGAAGCAGTGGTCGATGATATTTCAGCCAGGTGGAGTATGCATCCCCCCCTTTCAGCCAGGTGGAGTATGCATCCCCCCCCTTTCAGCCAGGTGGAGTATGCATCCCCCCCTTTCAGCCAGGTGGAGTATGCATCCCCCCCTTTCAGCCAGGTGGAGTATGCATCCCCCCCCCTTTCAGCCAGGTGGAGTATGCATCCCCCCCCCCTTTCAGCCAGGTGGAGTATGCATCCCCCCCCTTTCAGCCAGGTGGAGTATGCATCCCCCCCCTTTCAGCCAGGTGGAGTATGCATCCCCCCCTTTCAGCCAGGTGGCGTATGCATCCCCCCCCTTTCAGCCAGGTGGAGTATGCATCCCCCCCCTTCAGCCAGGTGGAGTATGCATCCCCCCCTTTCAGCCAGGTGGAGTATGCACCCCCCCTTTCAGCCAGGTGGAGTATGCACCCCCCCCTTTCAGCCAGGTGGAGTATGCATCCCCCCTTTCAGCCAGGTGGAGTATGCATCCCCCCCCTTTCAGCCAGGTGGAGTATGCATCCCCCCCCCTTTCAGCCAGGTGGAGTATGCATCATCCCCCCCTTTCAGCCAGGTGGAGTATGCATCGGTACGTCATTCACCTGCCCACTTCCATGACATTGGACTCACCGAGTAGCCAGGATCTTGGCCCTGCATGTCGCTCCATGTAGCGTGGTATTATGGAGTTCCTCAGGACCATAGAATCATGGGTTGATCCGGGGAATCGGGCACAACAATGTGTGATGATCTTGTTGGAGTCACAGACCATTTGCACGTTGATTGAGTGGAACTGTTTCCGGTTGCGGTACGGTACCTCCATGGCACGTGGAACCACCAATTCCACATGGGTGCAGTCGATGGCACCAATGCAACCGGGTATGCCGGCTAGTGCATGGAAACCCACTTTGGTGTTTGCAATCTCCTGGGCAGTCCGTGGTAATGAGATGTGGTCGTCTGTGTGCTTGAGGAGGGCATCGAGCACTTGGATAAGTGTTCATGAGAATAATGGTTGTGAAATGCCATGCAGGTGCCCCACTGTGTGCTGGTAGGTGCCTGTGGCCAGGAAGTGGAGTACAGACACTACCTTCAGTAGGGGGGGGATGGCAGTTGGAGTTTCTATCATGTTGACGATGTCGTTGTGTGTCATGTCTACGATGGTGGTGATGGTGTCCCGGTCCAAACGGTACAGGGTGTGGATCTGCTCAGCAGTGAGGTTGAATGGATTGGCTCTGATGCGTGGGATTGGGGGCTGCCTGCGTGGTGGCACTGGCTGTGCTGGTGGGGCTTGCTGGGCCTGCCTTGCCCTCCTTCTCCTCCTGCGTCTCCTCCGTGCTGCCTGTTGTTGTTGTTGCTGTTGTAGCACATGCATTGCTATCAGGTCCTCCAGCCCCAACATTGCTAGTCGTATTGGTATCATTGTGGAGTGTGACTGGGTGTGGGAAGGGGTGGGGTGTGCTCTTTTTGTACTTCCTGAGTCTGTATTGCCTTCACCTGTGCTGTTTCTGTGCACCTGTGGCAGCTGCATTCACTTAACATGGCCCTTTACGGTTGGTTCGCGATGGCGTTATTAGCACCATGGCGGTAAGGTACTTAACGGGCTGGGTGATGGCGTTAAGTGCATGTCCGCTTGGGTCGGCATTTGCGTACCTTTCCGCCATGGCGCTAAGTACGGTGTGGGCGGTCTCGTGCGTGCACCCTTGGCGCAGTTAGCGGCAGCGTTAACTACGATGCCGCTAATGGCATCGTAGTTAACGGTCACGGGTCATGATCGGACCTGGCGGAAAACGATGGCGGTAACCATTTACCGCCATCGTTTTTCACTTAGCGCCAGGGTCGTAATGAGGCCCAGTGTGAGTGGGAGCAGTGGTAGGGTGATTCCTGACAACGCTGCTCCATCTAGGCCCTGATACATGGCTGGATTTAAGGGAGCGTTTCCAATGAAGAGCATTTAGCAGCTCGGATGCATGGATGTTACATGCTGATTCCGTGCCCCCACTTTCACACACCTACCACCCCTTTTTAGTCCAAAAGCTACTTTAGTGTCTTTCTGTCCATTCCGGGAGCTTTAGTGCTGGAAATGGACATGGGTGAGATCAGGTGGGGGAGGTGGACTGTCATCAATGGTGTGGGGGCACTAAGGGGCGGAGCAAGGTGTCGAATAATGTGGGTGCCCTGAGTAAGAGATGCTGGCTGCTTTGCATAAAAACAAAGTGCATTTTGGGAATCTAAGAATGATTTTGATATATTCATCTGTAAAATGGGGCATTGCAAAGTCTTAAACTTGAAATGAAAAAGCCCAAGACTTGAATGGGTCAAAGTGGAGCTTTAATCAATTTGTTTTATATTTTGTTATTTTAATGCACAGAATTATTTGTTATGAAAAAGTACATTGATACTCCAGGTATACTAAAAGTATAACTTTTGTCAGCTATATTGTTTGGATACTAACAGGGGGTCAATGTGCTCTGGTTCCATCTACATTAATGTCACACGAACTGCCATGAAATAGAAGTATCTTAACCAAACAATTACCAGCAATTGACAGTAATTAAAATGTGCCTTCCTTCTGAGCATGCAGTGCATACTTGCTATGGGACGCATCTGATCTGTCAGAATATAAACATAACAGTAAAATGTAAAAGCAGGAGATGTATATACAGCTTTGTACTGTTTCAATGTTTGAGTTTGGGCTGTCCTGGTGAGCAAAGTATGGCTTTCAGATGCAGTTTGTGAAGGTGATATCTCTGAACGCATTGAGACTCCAAATGCACAGCTTTCAGGAGACTCGCGACAGTCGGGGGCAGGGGGCTTCCTCAGCTTGGGGAGCGTTGGGTCTCGGGTCTACACTAATTTCTGTTCTGGCAAGACATTTTTTTCCGAAGCACAGCTGCGTCTTTTTCTGGCCCAATTCATTCCCTGCATGTGTCATTGAGATTTTGCTGACAGAGATAATTTTGCCGGGTAGGGGTGAAGAGGGCTGAGGGGCAGGATTTGGTGGCGGGGAGGGGTTTGTGGGTTGCAGGGCGGGGGGGGTTGTGCATTTCAGGGCATCCACCCATGATAAAGCAAGCTTCTAGCATGATAAATTATTACCTGGTGATTGGGTGCAGGCAGTCTAGCCACTTCTTACTGTGGCATGCAATTTTTCTACTGGGCATGTGTGATAAAGCAAGCATGATAAGTGTTATTACTTGTCTGGACTGGCATTTGGGTACAGTCAGCCCAGCTGATTCTTACTGTGGCATGAGGACTTTTTTTTTCTTTAATAGACAGCCATCCATGATGAAGCAAGCATGACATGTTATTTATTACATGATAAGTCTTATTACGTGAGTTGACTGGTATTTGTATGCTGCCAGTTTTCTTATTGTGGCATGTTATTTTGAATGGCACAAGCAACGGGAGTATGTCTTCTGCAGGGATACTGACCGAGCCAGACTGGACATATCTTCTTATAGTATCATTACTGGAATTATGCGCAAAGCAAAAAGTAGCATGTTCTTATATGGGAATACTGGCATATGCATAGGTGCTGCCAAAGTGGACATGTATGGGCAAAGCCAGGGTGAAAATCTTTTAATACTGGCATATATTGTGGGCAATGGCATTGTGCGCTGTTGGTGAATTTCATCTGTCAGATTTTTGGATTAAAACCAATTGCACATTTTCTGGCTTTTTAACCAGTCATTCACAGAAAGCGTGCACACCATTTTAACCTATTATTCAAAAATAATTCTCGAGGAGGGATGGGACCCTTCCCCACACTGAACCACTTCTGGTTGGTCAGACTCTCTCACTATGCTCCCATGTACTGGCATATTTGTGGGTAATTTTTACACCCCTCCAATTAACTTAATCACCAGCCGCCAATGGGTGAGTGGCCAGTGGGTGAATGGGCATGAATGTATGAATGCAAGGCGGGGGCCCAGGCAAGGAGCATTGGAGCATGGATGTTTCCTTATATTTTTTACTGGACATTTTTGGGTAAAGCCAACTTGATGAATGTTATTACATGGAGGAGGGATGGGGGTTTATAACAAAATGGGAAAGACAGACTGTATATTTTCTTTCTTTGGCATGTCATTTATCACTCACATACGGGGCAAGGCCAACATGATGTGTGTTCTTACATGGGGAGGTTGGGGATACTTGTGCAGTCAGCAAGTAAAGGTTTTCTTTCTGTGGCATTGCCTGTTTTACTGGTGTTAAAGGCAAAGTCTACATGATGAGTGTTCTTACATATTGGATGGAGGCATATGTGTAGCCTAACAAGGACATGGTTCCTTACTGTAACCCTCAGCATGGCTAACAGGGGGGCCCCCACATTTTGTGTAGCACCACTGGAATTAGTGTTTATCGCCTTGGATAATCTTTAACCTAGCTGGTTACATCAGCATGCATTTCGTGCCGTTTTCTCACAAGGTGAGTTTTATTTCCTCAAAGGTCTGTCCTAATTGTTGCACATGCTTTGTGTAATCTGGGAAGATCAAAACAGAGCCATTGACTACTCGTATTGGACTGTGCCACCTGGCCATCTGTAGGAGTATGTTGCAGTCCCAATGTTAGAAGATTCTGGCCACTACCGGTGGGTTTGGGCCCCCGGTGGGGGTTTACATGAGAGGTTTCTATGGGCCTGATCCACTTTGAACCACTGTCAGCGACCTCTGGAGCCCAATTTCTTGTAACCAGGATTCCAGAAATAACTCCATAGATTTGCCCTCCTCTCCCTCCGAGAGGTCAATTATGCACAGATTATTTCTCCTCGAGCGTCCTTCTGAGATTCCAAATGTGCTTCCAGAATTTTGGTAGTTTGCAACAGCGATGGGACTTGTTTCTTGAGCCCTTGTACCTCCCCTTCCACCTGGGAATCAATCGCTTTCTGTTTCTCTGCTGCTTTGTCCATATCCGTGCGGATGAGCTTCAGCTCTTCCCCTATCATGCCTATTTTCAGTTCGAGAGTTTTGCACCACCAGCAGATCTTCTGCAATTTTGATCTCCAGGCTTGAGGTGGGGTCCATTTTTGATGCAGGTGAGTCTGCATTCACTGAGATCTTTGAGCGGCTCATTAATCATTAAAGTTTTATATGTATCGTTTCTTGGCTGCTGACCCTTGCCCCCATCTTGGTTTGCAACCTTCGTATTATGTGGGAGTGTTGGGCGGGAGGAGTGAAATTATTCACCCCACCCAGGGCCACTTACACAGATGTGTGTTTGTTGCCCCTATTAGTAGACCCCAGCCCTGTGAGACCAATTATCTGAGGCACCAGAGGCTGTGCTTCTTGGTGCCTAGCTAAGCACTTTGTCCATTCTGCTTAGCATTGCTTACTCTTGAAGTGAGGCAGCGATGGCAATGGGTAGCACAGGCCAGGGCTTAATCTTGCCAATTCGCTCTGCTCTACCCTTTTCATGCAGCCTGGGACCACGCTCTGTGTCCCCCCCTGTTGTGGGATGAGTTTCAGTCCTATATGGTTGTTGGTGCACACTAACCTGGAGGTCATGCCCCATTTAGGTCAGAGGAGTGTGCCATTTTCTATGCTGCTAGATGATGCAGGGTTAGTGAAGGGTGCCCACCTATCCGGGTGCTGCTGCAGCTAGTCCCCTGTCACTTAGCTGCAACCTGGGTGCTGTCCCAGGGGCTCCAAGCACCTCTGAGGCTCACAGACTCCCTCCCCGCTCACTATAGTGCTCTCTGCTGCACAGGCCCACCTGTAGTCCTTGCACTCAGTCACAGTGGGTCCTCACAGTTTCCAGGGAATTCACTGTATGTCCCCAGCAGCTGGTGATGTGGTCTTGCACAGGTGGTGCATCCTCTCCGTGCCCATCACCCCTCCCACTTCTTGGTGCACCGAGCCGCGAGGTGGCCACCTTCCACATCCTCCAAAGCCTCAGCGGGCAGCATTTTGTTGGGAGTGGGCTACCTGAGTAGCCCTGACTTCTATAGTGTGACGTGCCCCCGGGCCGATCTGACCACCGGGATGCCAGCCTCCTCCCTTCTACGGCCATCAGTGGTGGCCTGTGCCCAGATCAAGTACCCCCCGCTCCGGAGATCATGCACTCCTGTCGTTTTGCAGGGAGCGATCCCCGGTCAGGTCGCGGCTCGGGTTCCCGTCTTTCCATGCTCCGCAACATCAGCACGACTTCAGTCTTCATGCAAGGCAAATGGCAGGCATCTTGTGAGCACCAGTACGCGTCATCCATCCAGGAGCCCTCCTGCTTAGGAGTGTGATTGAATTCCCTGCAGTGCTGAGGATCCACTTTCGGGTGCCTGGGATGTTCTGATAGCTGTTACACCACTTTTTCTGGTGGTAGGGATCCAACGGCAGGAAAACTGTAGGATTTATTTGGGCGGCAGCAGGAGTTCCGGAGGATCACGTCTTCATTAAATGCCTGCTGGCCACACCCCCATTCTTAGCGAAATATCTTAAGCAAATAGAGTACTATATTTCTCCATCATGAATGGACGACTACCAATACCAGAATGCAATCAAGCGTTGGGCTAGAAAATGGTTTGTAGGTTTTGTAAATATACTTGCAACAAACATTACTGTGTGAAAAAGTAATGGGGCTGATTTTTATTGTTTGACATAGTCATGCAAAACAAAAGAAGTGATGGCTGGAAGGTTGACAATTAATCGTAAACCCTGACATTGCTCTGGGCAACCCTCCAGATCAACGTTCTTCGTCTGCCAAGTCATTACAAAAGGGGTAAAGACCATATGCAAATCAGGCTTGGTCCCACCCCAAAAGGGCCAGTCCACCCTGAACTGTTGGTTCACATCCCTTCTGCACAAGACCACAAGCATCCCCAGGCATGTTTCAGCCTAGTTGGGCCTTGTCAGTGAGGAGTAGCTTGGCTCTCTCAGCATTGGGTTGCTTGTGTTTCCATGCATAGGGGACCAGGCCTAGCAGTTCGGGCTGGGCTGCTACCATTGGTGGAAGTACTTGACTGATTTGCGCATGGCTGGACCCCTTTTTGCAATGGCGCAGATGGGCTAAAAAACGGTGGTGTGGAAGGTTGCCCAGAGCAGTGTCAGTGGTTCAGATTTATTCAAAACCTTCCACCCATCACTTTTTTGGTTGTAGTTTGTCTCCCTATGTGAGAGAGGCTATGCCCAGACGTGGGTCCCTCGATTGCTGCGCCATAGGAAACCAAGCTGCACCTCATTGAGGAGGCCCAACAAGGTCGAAAGATTGCTTGTGTTTCTGTGCAGAGGGGACCTGCCCTAGCAGTTTGGCTGGGCTTCTACCATTGGTGGAAGTACCTAACTGATTTGCATATGGCTGGACCCCTTTTGCAATGGTGCAGACGGGTTAAAAAATTATAGTGTTGAAGATTGCCCAGAGCAGTGCCAGAGGTTCAGATTTATTCCAAACCTTCCACCCATCACCTCTTTGGTTGACAAAGCCATGCAACATATATGATGTGAGATTCTACAAAAAAAGAAGCGCTTTTTGGTGGATCAGGTACTCGTCACATGAAACAGCACAGCCCCTCTGTAAATACACTGTATTAGTTGGTAAGTTATGCACGTGGCAGCTGGTGGTACAATTCCCCAAATGCGTGCAGCCCTGGATGATGGCACAGACTGCATGTGATTAGACATGGGCCCCTTTTCAGTTGTTCATATTGTTTAAAAAAAAGAAGACGAGGACATGGAGAGGGAAAGACAGATAAGTGTTTGCAATTCGGTCAATTCTAAAACAAGAGATTCAGTTTTCTATATTAATCAGTGGTGTGCTTAGTGTGACAAGCAATGCATTATTAAACAACATAAGCGCACAATATTTAGTGTTTGCCGGAGGTCACTGCATTTAAAGTGAGAGAGTGAGTACAACCTCTGCAAACCAAATTATCTCCAGCAGCTGACCTTAATATGTTACTGGACAGGTAAAACAAGTTGGTTAAAAAAAGGCCAGAGCGTGTGAAAGAGGCGAGAAAAATAGATTTAGAGTTATTTGTACATTTTCTGCGCACCCCAGAGAGCAACTAATCAGTTCCCTACTTGGAAAATGTTCAAATATTTCGGTTCCTGATCAGAGCCTTTTTACAGGGGTGTGCTGCACCCACATTCTTGTGATGTATTTTGTGGCTTGGCCAGGCAACCTCTTAAAGACCAGAAGAAGGTGTCCGGATAGGATTCTACCATGGATAGGTAGCCAGTGGAAACTCCCACCCGACTGCTGATAACAGCTCTAGTCTCTTTATACCAGGGCAACATGGACAGCACAATTCATAACCTTTTGAAGATTGGCTAGCAGATTTTTGGGCAATATCCCCATGCAATATTCAAGGCAGGAACTAGTCATAGCTCATTGGTCTGTGCATTTTTGATATTTGGGGATAAATGGTAGGACCACAATGCAGTTCTTTGCTGTCTGAATTAACTGGGTGCTTCTTAAGAAGATAAGAGATATCTATAACCACTCTTATCTAATGGCTGATGGTTTTCTTCCAATTTTCTGATTGTATTTCCCTAGGTCTTCTGCCTGCTCAAAGAATATCGTTAGTGTTGGCTTTATCCATTGCACTTACTGTTCCTCATCCATGCCCGTATCATTATGTGGTAAGGGATCTGCTTCTGACACACACACCCTCTTTCTTGATGGCTGTTGTATGCAACTGGGCGGCATGAGCTCAGAATTGGAGGTAAAGACCATGGCTCCGAATATGATGGATTGGTGACGTTATACAGATTTGGAACCCAAAGGAGCCATGAGACCATTTGTAGTCTGAGACCCAAGATCACAGCCTAAATCGCCCAAGATTCTACTATTGCATGGGTTCCATGTAATAATGTCGCCACAAAAATCTCGCCATGCAAAAATATCGCAGAAAAATGGCCGTTTTTTGTGGCGACATTATTGCATGCATGTGGGGGACACCCCTGCAACCCCCAATTTATTTTTTACATTTTTTTTTTGTTGCTCCTGTCCCCATATATATGGTCACCCATATAATATCTCTGCAACCTTTTCCCGGCGATATTATTTATGGCGACCATATATATGGGGATAATATTACCTGATACCATTGCATGGAGTTGCAAAGTAAAGAGCTAAACCATGTAGGGGCAGCCCTAGCCATTTTTCCAACTGAAGTAACCTGGAAAGCAGAAAACCAAGGCCCACTGTGTCAAAGACGGTGAAAGGTCCATCGAAACCACCCATTTTTCCTGACCCGTATCCACTGCCTCTAGCATGCCATCTAATGACTTAATATTTACAATTTCAGTGCTGTAGGAGGTGGGGAGCATTGTTTAAGTCCATATCATGTTACAGGTCTGAGAACATCAATTTTGTAAGAATTCTATCAATGGCCAGGATTTCCATGGATCTATAACTACATTTATCTGTTGGATCTAAGTTGGCCTTCTTCAGGACAAGCATCATTTTGGCTTCCTGAAGACAGAGGGCTGATGACCAAGGATGCTCAGATCATTTCACAAATAAAACCTGAGACTCACTCTGCTTGTTCCACTAATACCCGGGCTGATATGGGGCTTACACACACTCAATTGGGCTTACATTAAGGTAAGAGTGTCCTCACATGGGTGCACTGTTAATACCATCAACTAACACTCTGTCCCAAGATTCGGGTATGTAGGTTCTATTAAGCCTACCCTGATATCTACAGGATTGACAGAATGTCCCCTGTTGAGCAGATTTGAGAGGCAAACTGGTTCAGCCGTCCTCATGATTGCCTCCTGTAGTGTGGTTCTTGTTCTTAAATTGGTATAAAGCTCTACTGATGCAATTGATTCGGTAACCGGTAACCACAGTTGGTAGCACTGTTTATGTTATTGCGGTAACGTTTCATTCGACTTCAAAATTACCCAATCTTTTTAATTGTGTGTGTTCCATGTTAATGGGGTGGGCTTGCACTCTTACCTTCCTCAAAGGAGTAGAATTGTTAATTTTGAGCCTTTCTGAGAGCACACTAGGTTTTCCTCCCCGAACATTCACAGTAGGGATAGCTTTCATGGAAACAATTCCTGTAGCAGGCCAGTCTGGCTCTGGGCTTCTGTGTACAGGAAGGTCATGGAGGTCTACATGGTTATGTGTAGGGTGGATTTGGCCAGGATGTTGCTTCTTTTCATGTCACATAGAGTGATGATATGCTTGAGAATTTGAGGTTTGGCCACAAGATGCAGGAGGGCTGCATCTTGTGCACAGCTGCTGGGGCTAGAAATACAGTGTTTCGTCATCATTTTCAGCTAAAACTTCGGCCAAGGACTTCGCCATCCTCCTGTTAAAATTGAAGTTAGGGGTGGACTGCTTTGTGTACGATGCCAAGTTGCGTCCTTTGTTGTATTTTTATAATCTCTGTACAATGCCGTCCCTTCTAACGTATAGAGCAGCCCTTTCGGAAGTCGTTGCCAAGATGGTGCAAGAACGCGTCCATGGGTTAGCTACGTGATTTGATCTGAGTGCATAACATGGCCTCCCCTGAATCCTTTTTGCTGCGCATCAAGAAATTCTGATCACGAAAGAATATATTAAGCAGAAGTACATTGATTGTTATTATAAACCACGGTTTTTGGACATATGCCCGCTAGGCACAAATGCGAGATATTTTGACTTGAAACAATCCTATGGTCAGGAAAAGTATTTCAGGCGTATTGAAGATAAGGAGGCACGAACCCTGTTTCTGAAAGCGAGACCAGGGATATTTCCACTCACAGGGGGTACAAAGAGACACGTCAGCATGTCACATTTTTGTGAAAGGGGCTGAAGATTTAAAACATTTCCTCTTCTTCTGCCCCTTGTATAGGTATCTGCAGCATGTGTGGCTTGACCCAATTTACAGAAAATACTGCATAAAAAGTACTGCAGTGGTACTCTTTTTATGCATTGAAAATAAAGCAGATCTTCAGGCGCAATCGCAATTTTTGAAAAGAGTATGGCGCCTAAGAAGGAAATAAAGTGTTTAGTAGGCTTCTCTTGTGGTTGTCTGTATACTGATTTGTTTTTACTCATTTATATTAATGTTATTTTGTAATTAGTACGACCATGGTCTATTATAGGTAGCTTCCTTGCCAATTGTAACCTGTAATACTGTGTGGGTTTTTACATTTCACTCAGTACTTTGTTTGCGATTATTATTGTTTTTATGTCTACTTTTATGGCCATGTGCCGGAATAAAGTTTGTGCTGTTGCTACCACTACAACTCTGGCCAAGATCCTCATCAGCTCTACTGTTTTGAGACAATAATGGCAGTTTTCTATGGATGGACAACAGAACTTACAGTAGATTGGTGCCCCTACATTAAAACATAGGTGGGTGATAATAGTTTGACATCATCTGTGCTCCACTTTATTCCATACATATCATATGGCACCATAAATGTATATTCACTATTATTTGAGGCAAAGTGATACATGGTAAATAACTGTCAGGCCAAGTTCCATCGAGCAGCAGTAACAACAAATGAGGTGTAAAAGATCGACCTGCAACATGTGAGGCACATTAGCCAGCAACGGCCAGCATATTCATGAATGGATAACAGGGTGGACAGCGAGTCAAGCAGGGTGCAGTGTCAGTGCAGTGCCAATGATTGAGACACCATGACCAGTGAGTGAGGCAATTAACCAGGCAGACCTAGGAGTAAATAAAGCAATTAGAAGGCCCTTTTGATGGTGAAGCTAGTGAATTTGGCCGGCCGTGCATTGAATAAGGCACAGTGAGCACTTCATCAGCTTGTGAGAAGGGAGTTGAGTGTGGGGGGGCTGTTAATAGTACAGGAGCCCACTCAAAGGGTAATTTGATCTGCACCACATTTGACAGAAACCCTGTCTATGGGCGACCAGAAACCAACAGAAAAGGGCCCTATCAACGGGCACTCCATCATCCACGGCAGCGGACGTCATCGAGGACCCTTTGGTGCAAGTATTTCATCCAGAGATTACAGACTCCGCAACTAGGGTGCTTAGAAGGTACGGCAAAGCTGTCCTCTATAACGGAGATGTCAGAATTGCCCGACATAATCTTACAGGAGGAGTTCTCAGAGGGGGAGAAGCCGCAGCCAGTGCAGCCTAAGGAGCACAGTCCACACTGGCAACCAGTCATGGAGGACATGACAGAACCATTCGACCCGGCTCTGATGCAATCTATGCACACAATAATGGAGGAGTTCCAAAGAAGACAGAGAGCAAGTTTGCTTGCTACCCAACCAGGTCAAGAGGGCAGACCCTCGCGAAGCAGATCTTTGGAAGGCTGCACTAGAAGCAGGTCCACCGGTGCCCGCATCCAACACCATTCACCACCTGGACAGTGGTCATCATCTGTCAGTAGTCACCAGAGACAGCAATCACAATTAAGTGGGCCACCCAAACCTCAAAGAAGGAGCCATTCTCCCTTCCCACCGTGGTCCTCAGCTCAAAGGACCAGAGAACCCAGACCGCCATCTGTCATCACGAGACAGCAATCACAATTAAGTGGGTCACCCAAACCTCGAAGAAGGAGACATTCTCCCTTCCCACCATGGTCCTCAGCTCAAAGGACCAGGGAACCTAGACCGCCATCTGTCATCACAACCTCGGAATGGCCTTGATGACCCCATGGAAGACCAGAGGCAACCGTATTATCTCTTCAGGGAATTTCCAGATACGGATGCAAATAGTGAAGAACCAGAGGAGGGTGAATTAACACAAAATACGCCCACCACAGACCCCGACGAATGGGAATCGGTCGTCATTGCAAAACAGAAGAAGCGCGACTCTCCTCTCTGGACGATATTGTCTTGTTTCACTCTACTATCGCAAAGTCAGCTGAAATTTTAAAGATTTAGGTAGCTTCAGAAGAAAAGACATCTGTCCTCTATGATCACAGGGACAAGAGACACAGGACAGTAACCGTAATCCCAATATTGGATACACTTTGAGAAGCAGGGGAAAAGATTCTGGCCACCCCTCTCTCCACGCTAGCACTGGTGACAAGGCCAGAGAAGAAATATAAAGCTACTGATTCAGCACCATTGCACCTAAGAGGTCACCCTAAGTCCGACTTCGTAGTCATGGTTGCAGCAAGAAAAAGACTGCAAAATACGGCCTCTCCTCTCACAGCTCCACCCGACAAGAAGGGACGCAAACTAGAGGAAATGGGGAGAAAGGTCTCAGCAGCAGCTTCATTGGCCGTAAGGGCTAGCAGCACCATGGCAATGATGGCCAGGTTGGACAGAGAACTTTGGCACAGAATGTCATGCTAGTGAAGCACCTGCTAGATGCATTCCAGGGGGAGGCTAAGGCCATAATCATAGATGACAAAGCCATAATCATAGATGACAAGGCCATAATCACAGATGACAAGGCTGTATCGGACCACATGATGGACACCTCAGTCCATTGAGGCTTTAGACTAATGGCACATGGCACAGTCTTGCGACGTCAGGCCTGGATGAAAGCCACTAGCTTTAGACATGCCATTTGATGCAGCCAGAAACTATTTGGAAAGAAAATCGGCAACCACTTGAAAGGCATCAAGTCGGACATGGACACCGCTAGGGCCATCAGTTCCCTAAGAGGCAAAAAGAATAAGTGCTGCCCTGTTTGCTCCTTTCGAGGCTTCAGTTCCAAAAACAAATCGTACAGCAGGTCCTGCCAGGGGTAGGCAGCCTCTTCAGGCACCTACCAAATGGGAGGCAGATAACAACAGAGTTCCACTAGGTATCATATCCAAAGGGGCAAGAGGGGGTCTGGCCCGGGCAGAAGCCAGGCCAATAAAAATTGACTCAGGGACAACAGGCTTCCTAAATCGCACCCCGTTGGGAGGACACATATCCCAACGCCTGGGCCAATGGGACAACATCATTTCAGACAAGTGGGTACTGCAGATGGTAAAAGTGGGCCTCACCCCATAGCCTCATCCAGCAACCTCCTTGAACAGAGAACACACACCCGCTGCAACAACTGCAAGCAGAGATTGACAAGCTAATGCAAAAGGTTGCGATAGAGCAGGTGCCGCCCCTAGAAAAAGGGAAGGGTTTTTACTCACACTTCTTCCTGATAAGGAAAAAGAATGGGCAGTGGCACCCGATACTGGATCTAAGGGCCCTCAACAAATTTGGTTGTCGCCTCAAATTCAAAATTACTTCTCTCCAGCTGGTCCTCTCATGGCTCAAAAAAGGTGCCTTCCTGGCCACATTAGATCTAGAAGTCACCTATTTTCATGTTCCCATCAATCCCTCCCACAGCCAGTTCCTTTGGTTCGCTGTCAGCGAGCAACACTTCCAATTCAAGGTGCTCCCCTTCGGGCTCAAGTCAGCACCAAGAGTCTTCACAAAATGTCTAGCTCCAGTTGCGGGCCAATCTCAGATGATCGTGTATGCACGTTTTTTCAAACCTAGATGACTGACTCGTATAGGGGGTTTCCCTGAGAGCAGCATAAGAAGCAGTGGAAAGGACGACAATCCTACTTCAAAACGTAGTCTTCTCGATTAACGAAGACAAGTCCTCTCCCGTACCAGCTCAAACAGCCATCTTCCTAGGGGCAGATCTAGATACTTGAGTACCAAGGGTTTGTCTTTCTCCAGACAGAGTGACGACAATGCAAAGTCTTGTCGCATGGTTCGAAAGAAAGAAAAGCACCACTTTAAGACAATACAAATCTCTGCTGCGCATAATGTCATCCTGTATCGTCCTCGTGCCCATTTGCAGGCTGTAGATGAGACCACTTCAGGGGGAGCTGGACATGCAATAGGTCCAATACAGAGGATCGTAGGAGAACATTGTGCACCTCATGCCAATTATCCACAAGGCATTGAAATGGTGGGCCAAGGACACCAATTTATTACAAGGCATGCCCAGATACCCATGTCCACTCTACTCTTAAGGACGGATGCCTCGCTGTCAGCATGGGGAGCCCACTTAGGCAATCTAAAGGTCAGCGGAGTGTGGTCACAAGCAGAATCCTGCCTGCACATAAATGTGCTGGAACTCAGGGCCATCTGGTGGGTGCTGAGATCTTTCCTACCAGTAATCACAGGAAAGATGGTGACCGTGCAGACGGACAACACCATGTCAATGCACTACACAAGCAAAGGGCAACGAAATCCAGCATCCTTTCACTAGAAGCGCAAAGACTCTGGAATTGGGCATTAGAGCACAGGATCTACATGAAGGCAGAACATCTTCCCGTGAAGGACAACATACTGGCAGACAAGCTCAGAAAGGCAATTCTTACAATCCCACAAATGGGAAATGAGAAGCCGGGAACTGGGCAAGCTGTTCCACAGGTGGGGGGAAACCCGAGACCTATTTGCGACATTTGAAAACAGAAAATGCAATCAGTTTGCTTCCAAGTACCCATTGACATACTCCATGGGGGATGCATTCTCTGTGGACTGGAGGGGGAAGTTCCTTTACAGCTTCTCTCCAACACCTTTAATTCTGCGTGTGCTCCACAGAATGTACGAACAACATTGCACCATGATCATGATAGCCCCAATATGGGCACGTCAGATATGGTACACTGCACACCTTCAACAAGCACGGGAGAATCCCATCCGTCTCCAATCTCAACCACACCTACTGTCACAGCACAAGGGCAACTTGCTCCACCACGACCGAGCCAGTATGTCTCCCACACTAGACTCTGAGTGCTGGGGCATACTCTGAGCAGTCAGGGCTCCTTCTACAAGGCGAACATATGCCAAAAAGTGGAAGCGATCAAGATGTGGTGCACAGGGAAGAGTACAGATTCCCTCTCGGCGTTGGTTGAACAAATCTTAACCTTATCTGTTACAGTTGCCAAAAAGTGGTTTAGCGCCCGCATCCTATTGGCCATCTCCGCTTCTACCACTAAACCTCATCAAGGCTCTCTGGTCTCAGATCGGCAGTCAAAGCCTTCCTAAAAGGTTTGATATGCACCTTCCCCAGAGAAAAAAAGCCATCCACGACTAGAGTCTTAAGATGGTTCTGGCAGTGCTGATGAGAGCTCCATAGGAGCCTATCCACAGTAGTAACGTAAAGTTCCTTTCTTGGAAGACAGCCTTTTTAGTGGCCATCACGTCAGCCAGACGCATTGGGGAAACTACAGGCATTCTCCATTGAACCACCATTTACCATCCATCAAAATGACAGTCACCCTCCGACGTCACCCTAAATTCATTCCCATTGTCATGTCTGAGTCTATTCTGTCGGAGTGGATTGATTGTATTACCTACATTCTTTGACAACCATACAACTAGAGCCAAGCAAGCACTGCATTCACTGGACGTGGCAAGAATGCTGAAGTTCTTTATAAAAAGGACAAAAGACTTCAGGGCCTCCAACAAGCTTTTCATAATATTTGCTGGATGTACCAAGGGTCGATGCATCACCAAACAGAGTCTGACAGATTGGGTCTCCAACTGCATTACCAACTGCCACCAAATAAGAAATGACCTGCTACCGGCCACTCCCTGACAGCACACTCCACCCGCGCGAGAGCGGCTTCAGCAGCATTCCAAGCAGGAGTGTCTCCAAAAGACATATGTGGTGCGGCCACATGGAGTACACTCTACACGTTCATCTGGCATTACTGCTTGGAAGAGGACAGCAGAGGGAAATGACAGTAGGACAGGCAGTGATTCAGCACCTAGATGCTTAGGGTAGGAGCAGCGTAAAGTTCCTCAAATGTTCTGTCCTTGTGTTAAAGACTTGCGATGTGTTCAGCGGGCCCAAATTCTTTCGCAGGTCAGTGCTGAATTCTGCTGTCAGGGGTGTTCAGGCGTAGTGGGGTGTAAGTAGGCGGCGAATTTATGTGAACAGCACGACCACATTTTGGGTCATAGTCCTTGCTGTATCTTGATGTGTGTGTGTAGCCATAACTGCGGCCGGGGCAGTGGTATAATAGACATACCTTGCCACCATTGCTGGTGCTTTGATGTTAGGGTGCCCGCTCAGGTATTTGGCTTCTTCCCTTGATTCTTGCAGCTGATAAGGTGGTTGATGGTCATCCAATGGTCGATGTCCTAGAGACAAGAGGCGAGGTAGGGAGTTGGTGAGGCTTGGATCTTGGGAATTTTGAAAATGATCTGTGTATCATCTGTGTAGTTGTAGCAGGTGAGGTTGGGTGAGCAGATGAGAGCTGGCAGCGGGTTTAGGTAGAGGTTGAAAAGGAGTGGTGAAAGGGATGCTCCTTGTGGCACCCCTTTTGTGACTGGGCAGGGGTGAAGGAGAAAGGGGGAAGCTGCCAAGTTGCGTATATACCGCACGGTCAATTAGTTTGGCAATGAAGTGGGTATTGGTGATTGGGCTGTAGCTAGATGGAGAGGGTTGAGGCTGGAGTTTTTGAGAAGAGGTTTTGAAGGCTTCTGGTAAAATGCCTGATTACTATGGAGTGGGCTACGATGCTGGCGCAGGTGGAGGTGGAGGTGTGGATCATTTTTTGGATCAGAGGTGGGCAGGGTTCTATGTGATATTTCCACTTTTTATAGGCCGTCTACCAAAAAGACTGATGTATTTCGCCCAATTCTTGGCGGCCTTTCTAAAAATGGAAAATATCACATTCCTTTGTCCCCAGACACGCTGGCGGATGCATGAGAAGTCGGGGGTTTCACCCCCTTCCTCAGGCGCCTCCTCTGTCCCCACCCAAGCATTCCCCTACCACATAAGCACACACAAACCCCACTGCACAGACATGCTGACACGCACACACACTCACACACTCACACACTTAACCCCTCAACTTCATCACCTGTGACTGCTCTTCCTGGCCCTGATGTGCCTATCAACCCCTGCATGTGCTCATGTGCGGCAGGGGTGTGACACTTCAATTTAGAAAGAACACTCTGTGAGGTCACAGAGCAGTATTTCTAAATCAGTCTTTCTTTCCCGTTTTTTTGTAAACTACCTTTTCACTTAATACCGGTGTGCAGGGGTCTACAGGTAAGTCTGTGGGTCGGCTAAGTGCTAGTAGGTTGTCGAAATCAGTCTGGGAAAGAGTGGTAAAAGAGGTGAAAATGGGTTTGGGAGGGCAAGGGTTCGGGTTTATGCAGGGTCCGATATTCGTTTCTGGGATCAGAGCTAGTTCTGTGAGGATGATATGGTGTCTTTCAAGTGCCACGTTATGAAAGTGGTTGGAAAGTTCATTGCAGAGAGCTTGAGAGTTCCAGGACGGAAGGGTCAGGCAGCTGGGGTGCTTGAATTCCCCTAGGCTTTTGTGAAGTTTCCTGCATGGGTTTTCTGAGTTGGAGATTCTGTTCCCATAATGTGTTTTTTTCTCCTTTCTTGATGTCGTACAACTATGCCCTGTTCAGTCTTGCAAGGGCCATTTTGTTAGTCGGAGTGGGGGTGGTCTTCCAGGCATGCTCTTGGCGATGCTTGAGGGTTGTGAGTGCTTTGAGGATGGTGGATTACCACTTTTGGTGTGGGGTCGATCATCGGGAGGTGCGACGGGATGGTGTGAGTGGGGTCATTGTTTAGCCGAGCCATAGGTCAAAGAGTTCTTTGAGGGGTGTACTTCCTTACGAGAGAGATCTGGAAGTGTATGAAGAAGGGAATTGGCCAGGTCTGGATTGATGAGGATTTATTCAAAATGTGGGACGGGGAGGATGAGGGATTGATTGGTGGAAGTGTTGGGGCGGGGGTATTGAAATGCAGAAGGGATAGCATGGTGATCATACGAGAAGAGTGGGCGAGGCATCAGAGGGGAGATGTGGCCAGTTGTGCATAAGAGTGCATCTAGGATGTGTACTGCAGTGTGGGTCGGGTTTGAGATCAATTGAGACAGGCCGAGAGCTTCCTGATTGTCAGTGAGGGAGCGGGTCATCAGGTTGGAGGAGACATCGAACCAGATATTGAAATCTCCTAGCATAGTAATTGCAGGATGCTGGATTAGCATGGTGTAGTGATACACAAAATTGCAACCTTGCCAATCAGGGCTTTAGATGACAGCATTAGCCGCTGAAAGCCAATAGTGTATTCAAAGTATGTGCCAAAAATGCTGACAGTAGTCTGTTGTAGCACTTCCATTATGCAGTAGTGAGCTACAAGGAATATGCAGGCCTAGTAGGAGTGATAGGTCACATTATGCAGGCAGGGCGAGGGCCCTGAGCTCTGTAGCTAATAGACAATATTGGAGTGTTTGGAACATTATGGCACCTATATAGCGCTTAGATAGCCAGTCTTAAGCGCTATGAACACTAAACTATGAGTGCATGCCTTTTAGAGCTTGCTCTAATAGGGTTAATACATCTCGGCTTCCCTTAGAATATTCTGCCTCTCTAACGGTAGCCCTGTAAACTAATCTCCCTTTCTCTGGGAAGGCACTGATAAGACATTCCTGAGCTTTCGCGCAGATGGGCTCCAGGGAGGGGCTCAGAAGAAGGAGCACAGTGGAAATTAACAGAGTTGGGTTTTTTCCATGAGCCAGCCTATATTTTGCACAGGGAAAGTTCTGGAACTGTGCGTCATGGACGGACAGCACGAGATTATAAAATATGCATGCTCACATGACTCAGGTGGGAGATCGTCCTGTGGACTTGGTTCGAGCAAGATCAAGTGCCCGGAATTGGAGCTCTGACGGCACCCAGCAGCGCTGTCCTCTGAGCGGGCTTGTTACAGCTAGCTTATGAGGGCCAGGGTCTCCCAGTGCTGATTGAAGGGGCGTAAGACTGTGTTTCTCTATGTTTCTCTATGTTTTTCTAAGTTCTATGTTTCTCTATATTTTGCATTTCTCTAAGTATTGTGCTTTGTAATCTTCTCTAGCTTGAATCCCAAAATGTATATGAAATTCACTGTTTAGAATAAATACTAAAACTTATTGAAGGTGTCATTTGTCACTAGCATGAGTTCACTGCTCAGCACAATAGAACCTGTATTTTGGGCTGAATTGGGTATTTTTTGCTCTCAAAGGGCTGGCCCCGAGGAAGATTTTGCCCATATCAAGACATTTGGCGGCAGCTTTGTGGGATTTGTGAAGAGCAGTGCCTTGCTGTGAAATGACAAATTGTGTGAGAGAACACAGTGCAGAGTAAGGAGCAGGCTGTCGCATTTCCTTGGTGGTCTCACTGCAGCTCTGAGACTTCAAAAGACAGCAACGTTGTGTCGGCTTGCCGTGGCCGATAGCTTGTGTGGTTAAGACTCCCTTCAGTAAATCAGTCGTGACTGACTTATTGCTTGGGAATGGAGCCAGGGAGTACAAGGCGATAAACAAGCGGGAAATGGCTATGTTTAAAGCGCTCTGATGAATGGTCAAGAAAGATGTATGTTCAATTAGGAAAGAATTTTATCATGCAGTTTCCCCAGTTTAAAGTTGTAATTTGAAATGCAAAGTGAGACGGAGTTCTCATCTCTATTCTGTCATGAGGGCAGGGAAAAATAATTGCAAGGATTTGACATGCAAATTGTGAATAGTAATCTAACCATTGACTCAGCCCCAGTGTGCTAGCGAGTGGGGGGCTGTAATGTACGGAGGTGAAGGTTCGCTTTTTTAATGTATGCTTTTGAAGTGTTGACATTCCTGAAGATAACGTGGGAATGAGCCGTGTTTAGGAGAAAGAGTAACATCTGTGCTGAGAGCCTAAAGGGTTTGTTTTTTCTTTTGGCAACTGTAAATTCCATGTGCTGGTGGCGAATTCTGTTTAAAGGAAACACACTAAAATGGTTATATTGCATTTTAGTTGTGCCATGCCTATAATTGGTGAGAGACTCACTTTAAAAGAAAGTGAGTGAATGTTATTTGGATTTTCGATTTTTGTGTATTGATTTGAAATTGCAGAATCAGTTTGCAATGGTTTGGGGGGAAAAGACAATTTATATTTTTCTAAATTGCCTCTAAATTGCCCCTGGAGTATTTTTGACTGTTCCCACGCTATGCCATGGATTTGGACTGTTGCCTTATAAGTGATGTATGTTTTTGGAAATAGTGACCTGTTGACTGTGGTACATGGTGAAAAATGTTGTTGACACAATAACAGCCCACAAGCAATATAGAGTGTGGGTTGCTCTTGCAGAGAAAGAAAAAATAAAAAAACGCGCAGGGAGCTGCACTACACATGGCATTTTTTAAATGCACTGAAATAAGAGGTTATATTCTGGCAATGGTACAACAGAATGAAAAATCTGTGTGTGATAAGACAGCACAAAGATTTAGTGGGTTGTGGGTTCTTTTGAAAGATCGCACATTGCATTGGAGTGAGCTCGTGAAGCCAAACTACAAGGTTACAAGGAAAAAGAAAAAAAAAACGTATGCTTTTAAATGGGACATTAATCAGTTCAAAACAGGCTAAAAGACGCTTTGACATTTTGCAAAATTACATGGAGTAGAATCTGATGACAAGAGAAAGTGCCTCTTTTGAAAATAAGAGTCTTGCTGTGTGTGCAGAGCTTGTGCCTTGAAGATAACTTGCACTGTCTTGGGCGAGGTGCGCGAAGAAAAAAAAAAACTGTTGGAGGAAGGCAGACAAAAGCAGAATACTGCGCTCCTGTTTAGTGAAATGGTGTTTACAGAAGCTGGCAGATATGAGAGCTTTTCTGAGTTGCTGGAGAAAAGCAGTGCATGAAAGAGTTAATCTGGATGAACTGTCTGAAACGAGTGCCTTCCATTGAAGCCGCCACAGTTTAAGAGTTATAGGCAAAGAGATAAGCTTGCTGCGTGGTATGGTGCTGCCATGTGCACAGGAAAGATAAACAATGACATTCCTGCATTCCATCCCCTGTGAGAGACACCGTCAGTGTGAACAAAAACTGAGGAGGCGGGGGGTGCAAAGACAGAAATGCTGAAACAGAACTGAAGGCAATAATTGCTGTGAGTGAGAAAATAGAAAACAGCACAATCTAGCGTATACATGCTGATGTACGCATGCTGACACTAGCATGCAATAACAGAGCTGAGCAGAAGTAAAGAATTTGCCCAGTATTAACACTGGAAGGAAAACAAATGCTGCATGCAGAATGGCAGATGTGCACATCACATCTGAACATTTGGGGAACCTGTGCATCTGTGAATGGGCTAAGAAAAGACAGCTGCCCATTTCAAGAGACATTGCCGTGCAAGCTGCATCCCCATGCACCATGTGATGTGAAGTGAAGAGACATTGCTGTGCAAGCTGCATTCCAGTGCTCCATGTGATGTGAACTGAAGTAAAGCGCTGTGCACTGGAGAAGAAACCTCTAGGCGCTTTGAAAAGTGAGAATACACAGTTTAAAAATGCAAGCTACATTGCCAGGGCTGGAGTAACTGACAAAGACATTATGGCATTCCAGATGGAAGCAAAACTGACAAAAGCGCTTAGCCGTTTTGCAAGAGACAACATGCAGAGCGGGGCTTTGGAGTATAACATGAACACTGCACATTAGCCATGATCCAGAAGCCTCACGGCTTAGTGCAAGAATGAATGATTTGTTGAAGCAACAAAAGAAACTGACTTAGACTATCGCGCTCAAAGGGGTGGTCCAAGAAATCAGCAAACACCCTTTGAGAAAAAAATGATAAGTGAAAAACCAGAGGCTTGAAAGACACTAGCTGTATGAAGAAAAATAAACAAAGCTGCTTGTACAACTGCAGGCTGTATTGGACTGAAATTCTTTACCTTTGAAATATGGAGTGATGCCAGCAGGGCAACCTAAATCAAGATCATGAGACACTGGAAGCAAGTTGGCGCCTGGCATTCGTGATCGCTCTGATGACAAAGGAAAGCATTGATCCATTGAGAAGTGCGACCTGGGTACTTATTATATGGCTTTTGTAAAAGCACAGATCAGTCTGAGGTACCATTGACCAACTATGATCGCATTGCACAAATGAGTTTGTGATTAGGCAGTTACACCCCGTATTGTTGAGTGTAAATAAGCCCCCAATAACATGCAGAAGGGTGACAAATAATTGCAGTAGCAATGATAAAGTGTGTAGTTACCTGATGAGACTTCTGAAGGTGGGGGTGGTATTAAGGGAAGGGGTGGATAACGCTGATATTGAAGTTTTGATGACATCCTAATGTGAAGAACAATGACATTGTACTTTTGATGAAATCCTAACATTTCTGTTTGTATTTTGCCTAGGCAAAAAAGCAAGACAGTTGCGTGCCATTATTGAAGTAGATGTGTGCAATTTGTGGGTGACACTGATCAGTCAAGCAGACACATTCTCAGAGAAAGCGAGTCACTGCGTGATGAAATATATGAACATTGAACGTGTCCTGCACCGCACTCAATGCTGCTAACATGCATGACGTATGAGGACATTTGTTCTGCAACCTGCGAAAGGTGTCCAACAGAGTAATAACTTTTGCTGAACTGGCACGGTGCAGACTTGGCTAGTTATCAAATATTTGATGCTGCACATTCAAATGATTCAGTTGCTGGAAATAACTTAATTGATATGTTTTGCCTTTCTTGTTTAAAGGACTGTGGACAATGAGTTGTGGACTGTAACATCATGCACCACAAACAGCTGTGTGACACAGCACTTGAATGCTAACACATTGAGAAATGGTTTTTTAAATGCATTTTTGAGATGAATCTGAAAAAACGAAATGGTTTTGCTCTTCCAACTGAATTGCTTTAACCAGAGATGCTTTGCTTTTTTGAAAAAAATAAAAACTTCTACGTTGCACGTAGGCAGGAAAATGATTTATGAATTGTTGGGGCAGCAGGATTATGCAAGCAGGAGTGTAATTTATTTTGAGATAAGATGAGTGCACACATCAAAGTCACCTGTGCGTAGGTTAAGATCCTTAATTTGAAGTAATGCTGCCAAGTGTGTGAGCTCCAATTTGAAATGGTAATCTTTGAAACACTGGATACTTTTACAGCCAGCTTAAGGCAGGTAAATGAAACCATGACTGACTTGATGTTTGATTTTATGACACAGTGTGTGACACGGTTTTTGTTAAACCAACCAGTTTCATGTTTTTGTGGGGACAGCTGTCTCCAGCACACTAATGCAAAGAGTCACCTTTTGATTGTAGACATTTGGAATAATTCTTTGGAAAAGCGCTACAAATGAGTATCCACATGGAATTGCTAGTGTACTGGCCTGGCACATTGTCGGGCATCTTTTGTCACTGACTCATATGACTGGTGTCTATGAAAACCTAGGCCCAAATGTTTCAGTGAATGGATACAACGATTTGTTTAATTTGTTTAATGTGATGTTTTTCTGACCAAGAACTGCAGCGAGTGTTCTCGCCAAGATTTTATGGACTATAATTTGACTAAATGCATTTTACACAATGGTGTGATGAAACAGCCACTGCCGGATGGTAGTATGGTGTTTGTAGCTAAAACTAATATTGTATATGGTAGATATCCCACTTGAAGAAGGGTATTCTCCAAGTCACAATAGGTAGACACTGTGAACATGTTAGATTTTCCAGTAGTAAGGCAACATTTAAATTGTAGGCTGGTAATGTACACCTCTATTATTACAGTGATACACTTAGACATAGATTTATCACGAGGCAATGTTTCCTTAGTACTACCAAGCTGCTACAAATGGAGTCCATTTCTATGGCCCATCACTAGAGTGCGCGTAGCTAGGGAACTAGATTAATTAATTGCAGGAGCAGCGGGGAGTAACAGGAGCTTTATATGCTTGTGACATAGAAACTGTGCACAATAAGCTAGCCACTATGGGTTCTGATGCCAGCTCTGCTATAGAACATCTGGCCTAGTGGGGCCCATTGATACGCCCAACACTGCTACAAGTATTGGCAACCAGTGGAGATGGCAGATGTTAGGTATGAAGACATTTTTTCTGCTATAGGGCAGGTCAACAAGACTGCTAAATACACACGATGCATTTTATGGCAAACATTGTTAAATCAGCAGGTGTTGGCTTTTTACTGAGTGGGGGCAACCATCCTCCACACACTGGCACACAGAGCTACAGTTACCAGCATACATATGGATCAAATTGCTTGCTTTTGATTGCATGAATAACACATGCCATGCTTTGATGCAAATTAATAGAATTGTTTTTATTTAGATAACCTGGTGCCCATGGGTTCACCTTGTTCACGAAATTAGATGGTTTCTGGTTGGGTTCCACATACATGGGGGAAGTGTCTAATCACACAGCCCATAGTCACGTTTGAATGCCCTGGGATCAGGGGGAGGGTAGGCCCTTAGAGTGAAAGGCTGCCAGGTTTTAGAATTGGTAACCATACATAAATGCAATAGTGCATTGTAGATTAGACTACACTGGATTGCCTTGACATTCTAACTGCATGCTGCTTTTTAACTGACAATCAGTTATACAATAAATTATTTAGGTATTGTTGTGTAGGCCAGGTTTTGGCTAGAGTAAATGTCCATGTTCACTTTGTGTAGGTATTTTTGTGTAGGCCAGGTTTTGACAAGGGTATATGTCACTGTTCACTTTGTGTACATTTTTGTTTAGGTAGTGTTTTACCTTGCATGCCACGCTGACTAACCGCTAGAAGATAGTTTGCTTAAACCTCTTGCAAAGCCCCAAGGTCTTTATCACTGCACTAAATACTATATTGATGGGTATTAGTCAGCATTGTCGCACACACTTTGAATAGGGGTGGAATGTAGTGATACACAAAATTGCAACCTTGCCAATCAGGGCTTTAGATGACAGCATTAGCCGCTGAAAGCCAATAGTGTATTCAAAGTATGTGCCAAAAATGCTGACAGTAGTCTGTTGTAGCACTTCCATTATGCAGTAGTGAGCTACAAGGAATATGCAGGCCTAGTAGGAGTGATAGGTCACATTATGCAGGCAGGGCGAGGGCCCCGAGCTCTGTAGCTAATAGACAATATTGGAGTGTTTGGAACATTATGGCACCTATATAGCGCTTAGATAGCCAGTCTTAAGCGCTATGAACACTAAACTATGAGTACATGCCTTTTAGAGCTTGCTCTAATAGGGTTAATACATCTCGGCTTCCCTTAGAATATTCTGCCTCTCTAACGGTAGCCCTGTAAACTAATCTCCCTTTCTCTGGGAAGGCACTGATAAGACATTCCTGAGCTTTCGCGCAGATGGGCTCCAGGGAGGGGCTCAGAAGAAGGAGCACAGTGGAAATTAACAGAGTTGGGTTTTTTCCATGAGCCAGCCTATATTTTGCACAGGGAAAGTTCTGGAACTGTGCGTCATGGACGGACAGCACGAGATTTTAAAATATGCATGCTCACATGACTCAGGTGGGAGATCGTCCTGTGGACTTGGTTCGAGCAAGATCAAGTGCCCGGAATTGGAGCTCTGACGGCACCCAGCAGCGCTGTCCTCTGAGCGGGCTTGTTACAGCTAGCTTATGAGGGCCAGGGTCTCCCAGTGCTGATTGAAGGGGCGTAAGACTGTGTTTCTCTATGTTTCTCTATGTTTTTCTAAGTTCTATGTTTCTCTATATTTTGCATTTCTCTAAGTATTGTGCTTTGTAATCTTCTCTAGCTTGAATCCCAAAATGTATATGAAATTCACTGTTTAGAATAAATACTAAAACTTATTGAAGGTGTCATTTGTCACTAGCATGAGTTCACTGCTCAGCACAATAGAACCTGTATTTTGGGCTGAATTGGGTATTTTTTGCTCTCAAAGGGCTGGCCCCGAGGAAGATTTTGCCCATATCAAGACACATGGGTGAAAGGGAGTCACAGAGAGAAACGTCAAAGTGACGGTCATAGCCGGGAGGCCTGTATAGGAGAAAGAAGCTGTGGGTGACTGAAGAGCAGAAGCAGGTTTCAGTGATGAAAAGGAAGTCTATGTTTTTAGTCGATGAGGTCGAAAATGTGTTTATTTTTGGTGACCGATCTGGCGTTAAAGAGTATGCCAGATAGGCAAAGGGGGTTTCGCTGTGAGGAAGGCACCTGGGGAGGGTGCTGGTTGCACTTGGGGAATGGAGGAGATTGGTTGTCTGAGAGTGTAGTGGGAGTTTCAGATGGGGTAGGTTTAGCTATTGGTCAGGCAAGGGTGTTTATGAGAACATGTGAAAAGTGCTAGGACCGGGTTGGGGGTAGGCAGAGAGGACTGGAAGGAGTAGGGTCGGTGTGCAGGAGGTGACCTTGGGAGGAGAAAGGGAGAGCAGTGTGTAGCTTGCAGTTTGCCCATAGTTTGCCCACAGTGTGCAGTGCCGTACCTCTTTTCACCATGTCCCCCCTGTCAGTGAAGAGTGTAGCACTGCACATTAAAGAAGTCGCCCAAAAGTGTGAGACTTAAAAACAAATGAGAGTATTTGCTCTTTTCCTTTTAGGAGAGGAAGCGCCTTGATGTGACTTGGCTTGCTGAGCCACTCTAGATGGATTATTTTTCTGTTCCCATATTCATTTTAAAAACACACCCTGAGCAGCAGCGGGAATGATATTTTAGCGGGTTACTGTGTGTGCCGCAAAGGACTGTGGAACAGGGAGGGGTACAAGTTTCCGAGAGAGGGCTCAAACTTTCACCCACAATGAAAAAGCAGGGTTAAAGTAACATACAAAATAACCAGTGCCAAGAATATCTTTTTGTATCTAAATGAAGTATATAGTAATTGCATGTCCACTTCATTATACATATACCCAACGTTAAACATGTATATCTCATACCTTCAAACACATCACTAAATTCCTTTGCGTAACATATCCACCCACATTCCATGTACTATAGCACGATTTTGTTTTGACATTTTTATACATTCCTCTGCTTCGTCCCTAGAATATTCATATTAAAGTCCCCACGTTTACTTTTCAGCAGACAGTCAGGGGAGAGACTCAGAAGTCCTAGCAGAACTACTTGCAATAACTCTGAGACATCAGACAACACAAGAATAACCAGCATTGGTTTCAGCATAGGCTCCAAGCGCTTTATAACAAATATTTCCCCATTACAAATAATAAATTATGGGGGGCACTCCCTTTCATGCAAAGCAATCAGATTCAAGTAGCAGCCCTGACCCAACAGACCACCCCTGGTAGTTGCCAGGTAAAACGCAAGTGAGGTTAAATGCGTGTGTATAGCACCTGATGTCTGTTATAAAGGGGAAGGTAGGAGGGCCTGTGGAGGAAGAGCGACTGCAGACTAAGACTACAGTAGCCACTATGGTGAGTAACTTTAACTTACTTCTATATCCCGTCTCACTTCCTCCATACTCTTGGGAGACTACCAAGCACAGCAAACTGTTCGGAGGAAGACCTAACCTGATCTAGAGAGACAAGTCTTGAAGGACTGCCTGGCCAAAATGGGAATCTGTGCGAGAGATGACATCCATGCAGTAATGCTTGCAGAATGCAGAGGGTGAGGCCCATGTTGCGACCTTGCTAATAACGTCCCAAGGGATATGCATCCTGAAGGTCACGGAAGCCATCCTGAACTTTATTGCATGCACATGCAAGCCCCTTGGGGAGAGGTGTTATGATTCTTCAAACTCCCAGAAATACATGAGACTATCCAGTTTGCAGTGGTCACATTGAATGCCAACTGTCCGTAGAAGGTGCCACTGTATGGTACAAAATGACATACAGTGGCATTTTGAGCCCATTGAACGTGTAGGCAATGAAGAGTCTGTTGTTGTGCCTCAAATGTGGGGTTAGGAAAGAAAGTCAGTACTGAGATTTCCTGATTTATGTGAATCTCAGACATGACCTTGGGATGACAACGTTCTGCCAAAGGGACATTCACCCCACAGATATTAAGGCCATAACAATGGCAGTAAGGCACTATACAAACATGAATCACCATAACATAACACCACAAAACAATAGTGGCCAACAGAGACACAAGACATACACTACTCCTGCTAGAAGGACACCATTTTTAATGCAATACAATCACCTAATAATTGGATCTTGAAATGTAAATGGAACTTCCACAGGGACATGAGAACAAATTGTGGTTGTCAAGTTCAAACACAGCGCAAAATGTCCCTGTTCCCAATATTTGACGTAAAATTCAATATTTTATTTGCATTACATATTTCATGCATTTATTGATTCTGATCATACAAAAATACCTTCAACACCGGACCCTTTCTTACCCAATAAACTCACTTTGAAACACTTTGATACACAGTTACATCACTTTACAATACAGGAACATGAAAATCAGTGTCATGATTCCTCAGATACTGTCGATAGTGGGCTAGACCAATCTGCATGCTTCAGTCCCTGCAGACTGGTGGAACTTCTCCTGCAGAATAAACAAGTGAAATTAACACCATTCTGGGAATATGTCAGGTATGTTTGTGTTAGCTTATCAATAGTGCAAAACTCATAACTTTATGGTAAGGTATATTACATCTTCAGTTTATGCAAAACTTTCTTCCCTGCCAATTGTGATATATTAATAAAGTTAGCCTGAGGAAGCACGATAAAAGAGTGAAACATGTTAGCAATTTTGGTAATTTTAAGGAAGACACCAATAAAGTGTATGGCTAAATGTAACCATACACTTTATCAGTGTTGATGCTGATATGTATTACCAGACTTGGAAATTCATTTTCTTGTTTGTGTTTTAATTCTTTTTTAAAGCAGAAAACATACAAGGCATATAACCAATACAGCAGATATTTTGAGGTACACTTATCACAAGAGATTTCTACAATTAACAGAAGAAGTTAAAATATATGAAGACCAAGTATAGAGAAGACTAAGCATATGAAACTTATAATTGTGAATACGTATATAAGCATGACAAACAATGAAACAACGACAGCAAATAGAGAAAAACAAACATGTCCAAAAGTGGGGAAGGGAGGGAAAGAATTGCAAAGAAATGATGCACAAATCTTCCCTTTATTTATTGATTGGGGACTAAACTATCTAAGAAAGTTAGAAAAAACTGCCACTTCAGCTCGTGTTTTAGTAGTAGAAATGGAGAGGACGCATTGCATCTTTCCAACCTATGGATGTTAGAGATAGAGCTCCACCACAATCTATAATGAAGGTGATTTAAATTCTTCCAATTAGACGTTATAGTTTGAATTGCCACTACAACGAGAAGGTCAAACAATTTACATGCATTCCTATCCAAAACATGCTGTAAGATTGCACTACCCAGGAAAAGGAATTTTAAACAAAAATCATGTTGCAAGTTGAAAATAAGCTTGAATGTGTTGCAGATGCTTTTCTAAAATGATTTAACATTTTCGCATTCAACAAACATGTTTTAAAGAGCCTTGAGCACCAAGGCAACCCCAACAACATCATTCTGTGCAGCTCCAAATTTGAAGAAAGAGGAGTGATGAAAGCTCTATGGTGAAAGAAGTATAAAGTTTGAAGTAGACTGGCTGTCATGGTAACTTTGGAGATATTTTTCCACACAAGAGGCCAATGTAGTTGGCTATCCAGTAGGGTACAATCCTGCTGCCAGGTAGCATTGCAGTCCCACACGGTTTTCGAGGAAGATATCTCTGATATGTCTTTATAGAACAAAGATGCATTAAAGTTAGGATTTAGCATGTGTTGCATTCTTTCTGCATTGGGAGTAATAGATCATAGTTTTCCAAAATTGCCTCAATAATTGACATATATTGTTGCATATATGAAAACGGTGTATGGAATTTAGCAGCAAATTCATTAAAGGTGACTGGAGCTTCTTGTACGAATAACTGATTAAGATACTTAATGTAATGCCCAGATGGAACCATGGTTTCCAAAAAATAGACCTTTTATTTACTTTTATTAAAGAATTAAACCAAACATATTGCGAAAAATGAACTGAGATGATTTTAACGCAGAGGGAAACATATTTTCTAAGATATCGGACAGATAAACTTATACTAGCACAGTTAATTAATTTATTTTTCCCCTTGATGATGTAACAATCAGCAAGATTTAGAGGGGAAACCATCACTCTTTCTATAAGCAGCCATTTGGGTGCATTGTTATAATCAACATAAGGAAACCACAATTGCATCTGTCTTAAACCAAAGGCCATATGTTATTTTTCGACCACCGACACACGTTTTTTAAAGTTTATATAAACATATTCTACGCTTCTTCCTTCCCCAAAGGAATTTAACTAAACAGGAATCTGTAGATTTGAAGGAAGAAGAGGAAAGGGGAATTGGTAGCATGTAGAGAAGATATAAAATAATTAGGGAGATCATCATTTTAATAGATTCCAAACAACACCACCAGAATAAATACAGGGGGTACCATGAGACAGCAGGCTCAATTACTCTAGACAGCAAAGCCATAGTGTTCTGCTTAATAATATCTTTAATAGATGAAGAAATATGAATGGCAAGTTATTTGATACCTTTAGGACAGCATCTCATATCAAAGGTTTGAATATGATGCTTAGTACACCGTATATTGAAAGGTAACATTTATGATGTATCTGTATTTAATTTATAACCTGAAGCTTGTGAGAATTATGAAATTATGTCCAAAAGGTATTGTACACTAATATATGGATTTTTCAAAAGCAGAAGTACATCATCTGCACATGCCACAGTTTTAACCTGTACTCCTGCACACTGAGTGCCCTGTATATTGTTTTCCTCTCTACCTGTGTCAGTCTAGAAAAATGGATACCTCTCATGATTGACGGCAAACGTATTTCGGTGGCCGAAGGCCAACCGTCTCATGCACGATACGATAGAAATACAGGTTTCCGAGTTTACCAATGAACGACCATTTTGATGTAACAAGAATCGCCATTTTGTTTTCTAACAATTACTCATTGCTTTCTGTTCAAATTGCTTCGCAGCACATTTTCTGCTTACACTGCTCGACTGTTAATATTGTTGTCTGAACGTGAAAGGACAAGGCCGCAGGGCCGCAAGGCTAATAAGAGTTTGTTGAAACACAACGTAGGCAGCGCCGGGGAGGAATGCCCGGCTCCCTCCCGAATGTAGCCTTGAAGCAGAGCCGCAGGGCATTTAATCATTTCACAGCTGCCAGCCAGTCTCGATATATGGTAGAATATGTTAGAATAAAGCAGCTAAAGACTTGAATTATGCTCTTCTTACGGCCCCCCTTTACCGAGCCCGGTCAGCGTGAAAATGCAATCAGTTCGCTTCCAAGTACCCATAGACATACTCCCTGGGGGATGCATTCTCTGTGGACTGGAGGGGGAAGTTCCTTTACAGCTTCCCTCCAACAACTTTAATTCTGTGTGTGCTCCACAGAATGTACGAACAACTTTGCACCATGATCATGATAGCCCCAATATGGGCACGTCAGATATGGTACACTGCACACCTTCAACAAGCACGGGAGAATCCCATCCGTCTCCAATCTCAACCACACCTACTGTCACAGCACAAGGGCAACTTGCTCCACCACGACCGAGCCAGTATGTCTCCCACACTAAACTCTGAGTGCTGGGGCATACTCTGAGCAGTCAGGGCTCCTTCCACAAGGCGAACATAGGCCAAAAAGTAGAAGCGCTTCAAGATGTGGTGCACAGGGAAGAGTACAGATCCCTTCTCGTCATTGGTTGAACAAATCTTAACCTTATCTGTTACAGTTGCCAAAAAGTGGTTTAGCGCTCGCATCCTATCGGCCGTCTCTGCTTATACCACTAAACCAAATCAAGGCTCTCTGGTCTCAGATCGGCAGTCAAAGCCTTCCTAAAAGGTTTGATATGCACCTTCCCCAGAGAAAAAAAAGCCATCCATGACTAGAGTCTTAAGATGGTTCTGGCAGTGCTGATGAGAGCTCCATACGAGCCTATCCACAGGAGTAACGTAAAGTTCCTTTCTTGGAAGACAGCCTTTTTAGTGGCCATCACGTCAGCCAGACGCATTGGGGAAACTACAGGCATTCTCCATCGAACCACCATTTACCATCCATCAAAATGACAGTCACCTTCCGACGTCACCCTAAATTCATTCCCATGGTCATGTCTGAGTCTATTCTGTCAGAGTGGATTGTATTACCTACATTCTTTGACAACCATACAACTAGAGCCAAGCAAGCACTGCATTCACTGGACGTGGCAAGAATGCTGAAGTTCTTTATAGAAAGGACAAAAGACTTCAGGGCCTCCAAGAAGCTTTTCATAATATTTGCTGGATGTACGAAGGGTCGATGCATCACCAAACAGAGTCTGACAGATTGGGTATCCAACTGCATTACCAACTGCCACCAAATAAGAAATGACCTGCTACCGGCCACATCGACAGCACACTCCACCCGCGCGAGAGTGGCTTCAGCAGCATTCCAAGCAGGAGTATCTCCAAAAGACATATGTGGTGCGGCCACATGGAGTACACTCTACACGTTCACCTGGCATTACTGCTTGGAAGAGGACAGCAGAAGGGAAATGACAGTAGGACAGTCAGTGATTCAGCACCTAGCTGCTTAGGGTAGGAGCAGCGTAAAGTTCCTTAAATGTTCTCTCCTTGTGCTAAAGACCTGCTATGTGTTCAGCGGGCCCAAATTCTTTCGCAGGTCAGTGCTGAATTCTGCTGTCAGGGGTGTTCAGGCCTAGTGGGGTGTAAGTAGGCGGAGAATTTATGTGACCAGCACAACCACATTCTGGGTCATAGTCCTTGCTGTATCTTGATGTGTGTGTGTGTAGCCATACCTGCGGCCAGGGCAGTGGTATAATAGATATACCTTGCCACCATTGGTGGTGCTTTGATGTTAGGGTGCCCGCTCAGGTATTTGGCTTCTTCCCTTGATTCTTGCAGCTGTGATTAGCAGCTACAAAAGTCTGTGTTCCAACTAATTTCCACAGAAAGCACACGGGTTGTGCTTCCAATTTCTTCTAGGTGGGTCAGGTGTGTGATTGTGGAGGAGGTGGCGTAGGTCCTTTAACACCACTGTGCATCTGCTGCTATTGGTGTGATTAGCCCTTTTTTTGGTGCATCCATTTCTCAGTCATGTGACATTACATATATGAGTCCTGTGATGTTGGAGAGAAGGCAGGGTCGTGATAGGTGTAAGAAAGTCAGTGTGGTCCAGGCCGCCGCAAACACAGTCAGCACCGTCAGGTTTTGGAAGCAGGTTGGTGATGCCACAAACGCAGCTGGCACCGCCTGGGGAGACATTTATATACTTGGGGTATAAGGGGTTTTCAGCTTAACGCAGTAAATAGCCA
The DNA here is from genome assembly GCF_040938575.1 of Ambystoma mexicanum. NCBI lineage: Eukaryota > Metazoa > Chordata > Amphibia > Caudata > Ambystomatidae > Ambystoma > Ambystoma mexicanum. Next base: position 735,448,984 of record NC_090926.1, on the reverse strand, counting down.
GGTTTTGAGGGCTTTCTTGAAGGAGATGTAGTTTTGGGTGCAGGGGATGGACATAAGAAGAGTGTTCCAGCTGGTGGGCGCTAGGATAGAGAAAGCTGAGTCGCCAACTCTGGTGGAGTGGTGTGGCGGGATAGCCAGGAGGAGAGCTGAGCCCGGTTGGAGGTTTCTGTGGGGCTGTTAGTGGATGATTTTGGTCTGAAGGAACTCAGGCCCCGTATGATGAAGTGCTCGGTGAGGGATGCACATAGCTTTGAAGTTTGCTATGAGGCTAACTGGGAGCCAGTGCAGTTTTCTGAGTACGGGGGTGGTGTGTTCTCTGGGCGAGAGGGCGAGGAGTAGTCTGGCTGATGCATTTTAAATATGTATAAGTTTCCTTAGCTAGCATGCTCGGACTCCGAGATAGAGGGTTTTGGCGTAGTCCAGGCGGGAGATGATAATGGTCAATAGTGCGGATACTCTTTGAGGGTAAGAAAGGTAAGGAAAGATTTGTTTTAGGATGTGTACGTGGAAGTGACAGGTCCTGGATAAAGAGTTGATGTGCTTGTAGAGGGATAGGTCTGTGTTCATGATGCATCCAAGATTTTTGATGGAGGAGGAGGGGGCAAGAGAGCTCCAAGGGCAGTCGGCCATGGTAGAGGTTGGGGAATCAGAGCAGTTTTGCCACATAATAGGATCTCTGATTTGTCCGTGTTGAGGATAAGGTGGTTGATGGTCATCCAATGGTCGATGTCCGAGAGACAAGAGGCGACGTAGGGAGGTGGTGAGGCTTGGATCTTTAGAATTTTGAAAATGATCTGTGTATCATCTGTGTAGTTGTAGCAGGTGAGGTTGAGTGAGCAGATGAGAGCTGGCAGCGGGTTTAGGTAGAGGGTGAAAAGGAGTGGTGAAAGGGATGCTCCTTGCGGCACCCATTTTGTGACTGGGCAGGGGTGGAGGAGAAAGGGGGAAGGAGAATGATTTGTGAGCGTTTGGAAAGAAAGGAGGAGGTCCAATTAAGGATGGAGTCTTGGATGCCTAGGACGAGGAGCTTGTTCCTCAGTATTGTGTGGTTGATTGTATCAAAGGCAGCGAAGGGATCAAAGAGGATGAGTGCAGGACACCCTTCTGGCTCTGAAATTCTTTTTAGGTCATCCCAGATGGATACCGGCGATGATTGCGTTCCACAGAGGGGTCAGAACTCCGATTGGGCAGGGTCGAGGAGACTGTTGGCTTCTGTGAAGCTGCCAAGTTGCGTATATACCGCACGGTCAATTAGTTTGGCAATGAAGTGGGTATTGGTGATTGGCTGTAGCTAGATGGAGAGGGTTGAGGCTGGAGTTTTTGAGAAGCGGTTTTACGTGAGAGGTTTTGAAGGCTTCTGGTAAAATGCCTGATTACAATGGAGTGGGCTAAGATGCTGGCGCAGGTGGAGGTGTGGATCTTTTTTTGGATCAGAGGTGGGCAGGGTTCTATGTGATATTTCCACTTTTTATAGGCCGTCTATCAAAAAGACTGATGTATTTCACCCAATTCTTGGCGGCCTTTCTAAAAATTGAAAATATCACATTCCTTTGTCCCCAGACATGCTGGCGGATGCATGAGAAGTCGGGGGGTTTCACCTCTTCCTCAGATGCCTCCTCTGTCCACACCCAAGCATTCCCCTACCACATAAGCACACACAAACCCCACTGCACAGACATGCTGACACGCACACACACTCACACACTTAACCCCTCAACTTCATCACCCGTGACTGCTCTTCCTGGCCCTGATGTGCCTATCAATCCCTGCATGTGCTCATGTGCGGCAGGGGTGTGACACTTCAATTTAGAAAGACCACTCTGTGAGGTCACAGAGCAGTATTTCCAAATCAGTCTTTCTTTCCCGTTTTTTTGTTAACTACCTTTTCACTTAATACCGGTGTGCAGGGGTCTACAGGTAAGTCTGTGGGTCGGCTAAGTGCTAGTAGGTTGTCAAAATCAGTCTGGGAAAGAGTGGTGAAAGAGGTGAAAATGGGTTTGGGATGGTGAGTAAGGGTTTGGGTTTGTGCATGGTCCGATATTCGTTAGTGGGATCAGAGCTAGTTCTGTGAGGATGATATGGTGTCTTTCAAGTGCCACGTTATGAAAGTGGTTGGAAAGTTCATTGCAGAGAGCTTGAGAGTTCCGGGACGGAAGGGTCAGGCAGCTGGGGTGCTTGAATTCCCCTAGGCTTTTGTGAAGTTTCCTGCATGGATTTTCTGAGTTGGAGATTCTGTTCCCATAATGTGTTTTTTTCTCCTTTCTTGATGTCGTACAACTATGCCCTGTTCAGTCTTGCACGGGCCATTTTGTTAGTCTGAGTGGGAGTGGTCTTCCAGGCATGCGCTTGGCAATGCTTGAGGGTTGTGAGTGCTTTGAGGATGGTGGATTACCACTTTTGGTGTGGGGTTGATCATCGGGAGGTGCGACGGGATGGTGTGAGTGGGGTCATTGTTTAGCCGAGCCATAGGTCAAAGAGTTCTTTGAGGGGTGTACTTCCTTACGAGAGAGATCTGGAAGTGTATGAAGAAGGGAATTGGCCAGGTCTGGATTGATGAGGATTTATTCAAAATGTGGGACGGGGAGGATGAGGGATTGATTGGTGGAAGTGTTGGGGCGGGGGTATTGAAATGCAGAAGGGATAGCATGGTGATCATACGAGAAGAGTGGGCGAGGCATCAGAGGGGAGATGTGGCCAGTTGTGCATAAGAGTGCATCTAGGATGTGTCCTGCAGTGTGGGTCGGGTTTGAGATCAATTGAGACAGGCCGAGAGCTTCCTGATTGTCAGTGAGGGAGCGGGTCATCAGGTTGGAGGAGACATCGAACCAGATATTGAAATCTCCTAGCATAGTAATTGCAGGATGCTGGATTAGCATGGGTGAAAGGGAGTCACAGAGAGAAACGTCAAAGTGACGGTCATAGCCGGGAGGCCTGTATAGGAGAAAGAAGCTGTGGGTGACTGAAGAGCAGAACAGGTTTCAGTGATGAAAAGGAAGTCTATGTTTTTAGTCGATGAGGTCGAAAATGTGTTTATTTTCGGTGACCGATCTGGCGTTAATGAGTATGCCAGATAGGCAAAGGGGGTTTCGCTGTGAGGAAGGCACCTGGGGAGGGTGCTGGTTGCACTTGGGGAATGGAGGAGCATGGTTGTCTGAGAGTGTAGTGGGAGTATCAGATGGGGTAGGTTTAGCTATTGGTCAGGCAAGGGTGTTTATGAGAACATGTGAAAAGTGCTAGGACCGGGTTGGGGGTAGGCAGAGAGGACTGGAAGGAGTAGGGTCGGTGTGCAGGAGGTGACCTTGGGAGGAGAAAGGGAGAGCAGTGTGTAGCTTGCATTTTGCGCATAGGTTGCCCACAGTGTGCAGTGCCGTACCTCTTTTCACCATGTCCCCCCTGTCAGTGAAGAGTGTAGCACTGCACATTAAAGAAGTCGCCCAAAGTGTGAGACTTAAAAACAAATGAGAGTATTTGCTCTTTTCCTTTTAGGAGAGGAAGCGCCTTGATGTGACTTGGCTTGCTGAGCCACTCTAGATGGATTATTTTTCTGTTCCCATATTCATTTTAAAAACACACCCTGAGCAGCAGCGGGAACGATATTTTAGCGGGTTACTGTGTGTGCCGCAAAGGACTGTGGAACAGGGAGGGGTACAAGTTTCCGAGAGAGGGCTCAAACTTTCACCCACAATGAAAAAGCAGGGTTAAAGTAACATACAAAATAACCAGTGCCAAGAATATCTTTTTGTATCTAAATGAAGTATATAGTAATTGCATGTCCTTTTCATTATACATATACCCAACGTTAAACATGTATATCTCATACCTTCAAACACATCACTAAATTCCTTTGCGTAACATATCCACCCACATTCCATGTACTATAGCACGATTTTGTTTTGACATTTTTATACATTCCTTTGCTTCTTCCCTAGAATATTCATATTAAAGTCCCCACGTTTACTTTTCAGCAGACAGTCAGGGGAGAGACTCAGAAGTCCTAGCAGAACTACTTGCAATAACTCTGAGACATCAGACAACACAAGAATAACCAGCATTGGTTTCAGCATAGGCTCCAAGCGCTTTATAACAAATATTTCCCCATTACAAATAATAAATTATGGGGGGCACTCCCTTTCATGCAAAGCAATCAGATTCAAGTAGCAGCCCTGACCCAACAGACCACCCCTGGTAGTTGCCACGTAAAACGCAAGTGAGGTTACATGCGTGTTTATAGCACCTGATGTCTGTTATAAAGGGGAAGGTAGGAGGGCCTGTGGAGGAAGAGCGACTGCAGACTAAGACTACAGTAGTCACTATGGTGAGTAACTTTAACTTACTTCTATATCCCGTCTCACTTCCTCCATGCTCTTGGGAGACTACCAAGCACAGCAAACTGTTCGGAGGAAGACCTAACCTGATCTAGAGAGACAAGTCTTCAAGGACTGCCCGGCCAAAATGGGAATCTGTGCGAGAGATGACATCCATGCAGTAATGCTTGCAGAATGCAGAGGGTGAGGCCCATGTTGCGACCTTGCTAATAACGTCCCAAGGGATATGCATCCTGAAGGTCACGGAAGCCGTCCTGAACTTTATTGCATGCACATGCAAGCCCCTTGGGGAGAGGTGTTATGATTCTTCAAACTCCCAGAAATACATGAGACTATCCAGTTTGCAGTAGTCACCTTGAATGCCAACTGTCCATAGAAGGTGCCACTGTATGGCACAAAATGACATACAGTGGCATTTTGAGCCCATTGAACGTGTAGGCAATGAAGAGTCTGTTGTTGTGCCTCAAATGTGGGGTTAGGAAAGAAAGTCAGTAGTGAGATTTCCTGATTTATGTGAATCTCAGACATGACTTTGGGGAGAAAGAAGGATATATCTAACCTTGCAGAAAACGTTATGCATCCAGGATTGCTGTTTTCCATTATCCAAGACGGATATCGCCATTGCCACAGGCTTGAGCAGCTTCTGACCCAATCTAATGCTGTTTTTATATCATGTCTATTATGACAACGTTCTGCCAAAGGGACATTCACCCCACAGATATTAAGGCCATAACAATGGCAGTAAGGCACTATACAAACATCAATCACCATAACATAACACCACAAAACAATAGTGGCCAACAGAGACACAAGACATACACTACTCCTGTTAAAAGGACACCACTTTTAATGCAATACAATCACCTAATAATTGGGTCTTGAAATGTAAATGGAACTTCCACAGGGAAATGAGAACAGATTGTGGCTGTCAAGTTCAAACACAGCGCAAAATGTCCCTGTTCCCAATATTTGACGTAAAATTCAATATTTTATTTGTATTACATATTTCATGCTTTTATTGATTCTGATCATACAAAAATACCTTCAACGCCGGACCCTTTCTTACCCAATAAACTCACTTTGAAACACTTTGATACACAGTTACATCACTTTACAATACAGCAACATGAAAATCAGTGTCATGATTCCTCAGATACTGTCGATAGCGGGCTAGACCATTCTGCATGCTTCAGTCCCTGCAGACTGGTGGAACTTCTCCTGCAGAATAAACAAGTGAAATTAACACCATTCTGGGAATATGTCAGGTATATTTTTGTTAGCTTATCAATAGTGCAAAACTCATAACTTTATGGTAAGGTATATTAAATCTTCAGCTTATGCAAAACTTTCTTCCCTGCCAATTGTGATATATTAATAAAGTTAGCCTGAGGAAGCACGATAAAAGAGTGAAACATGTTAGCAATTATGGTAATTTTAAGGAAGACACCAATAAAGTGTATGGCTAAATGTAACCATACAATTTATCAGTGTTGATGCTGATATGTATTAACAGACTTGAAAATTAATTTTCTTTTTTTTGTTTTAATTCTTTTTTAAAGCAGAAACCATACAAGGCATATAACCAATACAGCAGATATTTTGAGGTACACTTATCACAAGAGATTTCTACAATTAAGAGAAGTTAAAATATATGAAGACCAAGTATAGAGTAGAAGACTAAGCATATGAAACTTAGAATTTTGAATAAGTATATAAGCATGACAAACAATGAAACAACGACAGCAAATAGAGAAAAACAAACATGTACAAAAGTGTGGAAGGGAGGGAAAGAATTGCAAAGAAATGATGCGCAAATCTTCCCTTTATTTATTGATTGGGGACTAAACTATCTAAGAAAGTTAGAAAAAACTGCCACTTCAGCTCGAGTTTTAGTAGTAGAAATGGAGAGGACGCATTGCATCTTTCCAACCTATGGATGTTACAGATAGAGTTCCACCACAATCTATAATGAAGGTGATTTAAATTCTTCCAATTAGACGTTATAGTTTGAATTGCCACTACAATGAGAAGGTCAAACAATTTACATGCATTCCTATCCAAAACATGTTGTAAGATTGCGCTACCCAGGAAAAGGAATTTTAAACAAAAATCGTGTTGCAAGTTGAAAATAAGCTTGAATGTGTTGCAGATGCTTTTCTAAAATGATTTAACATTTTCGCATTCAACAAACATGTTTTAAAGAGCCTTGAGCACCAAAGGCAACCCCAACAACATCATTTTGTGCAGCTCCAAATTTGAAGAAAGAGGAGTGATGAAAGCTCTATGGTGAAAGAAGTATAACGTTTGAAGTAGACTGGCTGTCATGGTAACTTTGGAGATATTTTTCCACACAAGAGGCCAATGTAGTTGGCTATCCAGTAGGGTACAATCCTGCTGCCAGGTAGCATTGCAGTCCCACACTGTTTCCGAGGAAGATATCTCTGATATGTCTTTATAGAACAAAGATGCATTAAAGTTAGGATTTAGCATGTGTTGCATTCTTTAGCATTGGTAGTAATAGATCACAGTTTTCCATAATTGCCTCAATAATTGACATATATTGTTGCATATATGAAAACGGTGTATGGAATTTAGCAGCAAATTCATTAAAGGTAACTGGAACTTCTTGTACGAATAACTGATTAAGATACTTAATGTAATGCCCAGATGGAGCCATGGTTTCCAAAAAATAGACCTTTTATTTACTTTTATTAAAGAATTAAACCAAACGTATTGTGAAAAATGAACTGAGATGATTTTAACACAGCGGGGAACATATTTTCTAAGATATCGGGCAGATAAACTTATACTAGCACAGTTAATGAATTTATTTTTCCCCTTGATGATGTAACAATCAGCAAGATTTAGAAGGAAACATCACTCTTTCTATAAGCAGCCATTTGTGTGCATTGTTATAATCAACATATGGAAACCACAATTGCATCTGTCTTAAAACAAAGGCCATATGTTTTTTTTGACCACCGACACACGTTTTTTAAAGTTTATATAAATATATTCTACGCTTCTTCCTTCCCCAAAGGAATTTAACTAAACAGGAATTTATAGATTTGAAGGAAGAATAGGAAAGGGGAATTGGTAGCATGTAGAGAAGATATAAAATAATTAGGGAGATCATCATTTTAATAGATTCCAAACAACACCATCAGAATAAATACAGGGGGTACCATGAGACAGCAGGCTCAATTACTCTAGACAGCAGAGCCGTAGTGTTCTGCTTAATAATATCTTTAATAGATGAAGAAATATGAATGGCAAGTTATTTGATACCTTTAGGACAGCATCTCATACCCAAGGTTTGAATATGATGCTTAGTACACCGTATATTGAGAGGTAACATTTATAATGTATCTGTATTTAATTTATAACCTGAAGCTTGTGAGAATTACGAAATAATGTCCAAAAGGTATTGTACACTAATAGCTGGATTTTTCAAAAGCAGAAGTACATCATTTGCACATGCCACAGTTTTAACCTGTACTCCTGCACACTCAGTGCCTGTATATTGTTTTCCTCTCTACCTGCCCCTAAAAAAGGTTCCAAAGCTAATATAAAAAGACGAGGTGAAGGAGGACAACCTTGGTGTGTGCCTCTAAATAATGGGAAGTATGAGGACATTTGTCCATTAATAAAAACTGCTGTTTTTGGATTGGAACATAGCACTCTGATCATGGAGGGCTTCAAATATGTAATCCCATTCTACTCTGTCGAAATGAGGAAGATAGTCTACCTTTAACATATCCAACCTGATCATTTTTAAGTAAATTAGGTAACAAGGGAAGAAGTCTATTCATTAAAATTGTGGCAAAGGTTTTACAATCAGTGGTAATGAGGGAAAATATCCTATAACTCTGGGGAAGTTCAATATCTTTATTGGGCCTAGGAAAACCATTAACTTAACATGGCTTCTGAGAAGGACCCCTGTGCCTTTTTACTTGTCATTAACTGGGGCGAAAGTTCATTAAGTTTGGGAACTAATAGATTATTAAAGTGAGCAAATGAAATCAATAGGAAAGCCGTCTGGGCCAGGGGATTTACCTTTTGTGAGATCCTTTATAGCATTATGCATTTCAGTGGGAGACATATTCAATGCCTGAAAATCAACCCTTGGATATGCAATATGAGGTATGTGTTGAAGATAATCTGGAGCATGAGAGTTATTGGGAGGAGCATCAGAAGTGTATAATTACTGGTTACATTTAGAAAAATCTTGGATGATTTCTTTATCTGAAAATGTCCTGTTATCTATCTGATCCTTAATGACTGCAATCCTTGCTTTTTCTTTTTTGCGTTTGAGGTATGACGCAAGTGATCTACTTGATTTATTGGAAAATTGATATATTTTAGCTTTACATTTTAAAAGATTTGCACAGGAGTATTGTGTAACATTTTTGTTATATTGCAATCTGAGCTTGATCATAAAATTTAGAAAAGACATAGAGTTGGTACGTGTGTATTGAGATTCAAGAGATCTGAGTTGTTTAAGAATATTATCTGATTTTTGTTTGTGTTTTTTTTAAATTGGAAACAAAAGATATAATATGACCTCTTAGTAAAGCCTTATAACAATCCCAATTATCAGCAATAGACATATCCTGACTTTTGTTCTCTGAGAAGAAATTGCTATGCTGCTGAGTAATGAAGAGTGTAAATAGTTTATCATCCATCCAGTGATGGATGGATGTGATGGTGATGGATGCTCATGTGAATGATAGAGTTAATGCTGTATGAATGTGTGTGTATATGTGTGTGTGTGTGTTCGTTTGTTTTGGTCCGTTGAGCTGATTTTGGCAAGTGGTGGATGGAGGGGGAAGGAGGGTTGTACAACAAAGCATTAACCTATTGACCTATATGCCAGTCCGAGCCTAGTGCCTAGTGGCTCATCCTAATGGCGAGGGGTGGCCCCCTCACCCATTATGGAGGAGCATTTTAAAAATGCCTGAATGCCTTTGTTGCACAATCCCCCTACCTACCTGCGAAAATTAGCTCTCCTGAGGCGCTGTGGAGCCCAGGGAACAGGGATGGTATTTTTTTACTGGATTTCTATCATAGATGTCAAGTCAAAAATACCATGCTTTCCCCCTTGGCACTCCAATGCCTTGCATACACACATAATCATGTTGATTGTGTTAGGCCCAGTGCAGCCCGTGGGATGGGGATGGTATTTTTTTACTGGTCATCTATCATAAATGTCCAGCAAAACATGTCATACCTGCCCTCTGGGCCCCCCAGCACCAATTGCAAACTGTTTGCCTATTTACCCATTTCTTTTTTTAAAGTATGCTCTACAATGCAACATTTTAACCCATTATTTAAAAAAGAATCACAGGGAAAACCCCCGATACCTCCTTGATTGGTTCAGGCTCCCTCACTGCACCCTGCCACTTAGGCATTTTTTGGGGAAATAGTTATGCCCCTCCACTTCAAAAATTCACCAGACGCCACTGGCCCTCGGACTGTGTTGGGAACAGGATGGGGAGAGCCCAGGGACTGTAGTGGGAGCAGGATGGGCGGGAACCATGGGATAGTGGTGGGTGCCTGGTGAGGAAAGCCCATGGTGTGTGATGGGGTGGGGCGAACCCAGGGACTTGGTAGGAGTGGGATGAGGGAGCCCAGCGACTGTGATGGGAGCAGGAGGAGGAGTAGGAGGGGGAGCCCAGGGACTATACTGGGAGTAGGGTGTGGTGATAGCCCGGGAGGACAGCTCAGCGGCAACGTGCTTGTCTTGGAAGCAAGACAACATGAAGCAACACAGGTTCAATCCCGGGTCCGCGCTTAGAACCCTCTGGTTATTAAGCACGTTATAAATCATACATACTGTCCATTTGGCATTTTTGGGGGGCCCGGCCTGCCCAAATTTTGCTCTGGGGGGGCCCCAGCCAAAAAAGTTTGAAGACCACTTTTGTACTTTTGTAGAGTGACTCGCCTGGAATGACTACAGGATGACAGACTCATCTGCAATGGCGGCCTTTGCTGAACCCGTTCCCTGCATCACGGTGTGGAATGCTCGTGACTTTCCTAGAAAGGCAGACACATTTTTACATGATGTTGAATCCAAGGGTTTTAGTGCAATGCTCTTTTCAGCAACATTAACCCTCCCTCGGGCAGCCCGTGCATGAGACCCTGCCAATCACAGAGTCTGATACATAGAGAGCTCCACAGGTGCGATGGGAAACACAAGCAATGTTCAAATAATGCGCCTCTAGTCACAGCAAACAGAGAAAATGTATAGCGCTATAAGGTGGCAAGTATGGATCTGCGTCTTGATATTGGTAGCCCGACGGCTGCAAGTAAGCAGGTCTTTTAAAAAAAAGGGTGGGGGCATGGACACCCCCTGTGTTCCCTGCTTGATATTCTCTAAATGCTAATGTTCCCCTTTTCTATCTGTTTGATTGTTTTCGTATTTTATGGGATGCTTAATTATGTGACTTTTCAGTTGCATCAAGACATACTTCTAGGTAGGCGCAATGTTACGACATTTAAAATGAATGTCACAGGCAAATATTTAGTGAAATGAATATGATTCCTGCTTCAGATGTTCTTATTAGTATTTGCCTTTATTGAAAGCTCTGGAGTCCTTCCTGCTTGAAATGACGTAGAGAGGATGTTATACAGGAGACTTAGTCACAGGTCATATGTACAGTGAGACTGAAGCAGAAGGGGGTCCATTTTCTTCCTGAACGCCATTGGGTTAATGACAGGGAACGAGCATTGCAAAGCGCATACTAAAGGCCTAGTGACGTGGAATGCAACATATACAGTGTCATAAAATGTACATGTGTATAGCACAGGTTTGTGAGTAGGGTGAGTGGTGGGGGAGAAAGATCAGGCGGGAGAGGAGGGGTGGGCCGCACCAGTGCTAAGCGTTATTTCATAGGCTAGAACTCGTATTTCACTGGAGCAGGTAGGTGAGGTGAGTGAGCAACGGCCTATGGCCGGGAGGGTGGGGCCTGTGAAGCCCCTTCTATGGTCAACAGGAGGAGCTTGAATCTGGTATGAAACTGTTGAATGGATGGGCCTGATTTGATATTATGGAAAAGGAGTTCCAGTGGAGGGGGGCAAGAAGGGGGAAGGGGGAAGGGTAAAGGGGGAAAGAGGGAACGGGGAAAGGGGAAGGGGGAAAGGGAGAAGGGAGAAGGGAGAAGGGAGAAGGGAGAAGGGAGAAGGGAGAAGGGAGAAGAGAGAAGAGAGAAGGGAGAAGGGAGAAGGGAGAAGAGGCACGCAGAGATCAAGGAGTGAGGATGAGCGTGGAGTGCCGGGATCTGCAGTCAGCAGGGTGTGTTGGGGTCTTGGGGATAGACTGTGGATGGATTTAAAGACAAGAAGAAAGAATTTGAAAAGAGAGCGGTTTTGCATATTGAGCCAGCTGGCATGGTGGGGGTGAGTGAAGGTTGGAGAAGATTGAGGTTGTAAAGCATTCACATAGTAAAATTGAGATCTTTGTTCAGTGGTGAGAAAGAGTAATGGGGAAGAGCAAGGAGTACGCTCTAGCCATATTCGAGTTTCCTATGCACCAAAGTAGTGATTTCTCTTTTAGCTGAGTGGTGGGTGGATGGGCACACATTTTTCTAATGTTGAGGAGGTCTTCTCTAGCAGACATGGAAGTGGCAGTGATGAATTGTTCCAGTCGAAGGTCACTGTCAAAGAGGACTCTAAGGTTCCGAGCCTTGAGAGGGGGAGTGCGGATGTCAGCCGGAAATATATGATATGGAAGGGTGATATGGAAGGGTGGGATTACCACCGGAAACAGGGAGAAAGAATATTTCAGTTGTGGCAGAGTTCAGCATCAGACAGTATATTGCTACTCGGTGACGAATGGCTGCAAGGCAGCAGGTGATGTTTTGAGAGATGTCAGGGGTCAAGGAGGGAAATGAGAAGAACGTTTGGGTGTCATTACGAAATATATGTTATGTCATGTGATGTAATACCATCATCATCAAAACAAGCTTTATTTGGCAAAAAGTGTCATGAAATAACTAAAATACAAACATGTACATCACATTCGGAATCTGGGCTAAAAGTCAATACAATGAATCCAAAAGTCGTTTACACTCAACATGTTCCACTCTTGAGCAGATTCATTCAATGAAAAGTATAAATGCAATTAAAAGACATTTAAAAGGATAAGGCCATACGTCTGTGCAAACACGCACAGTGAATTTACTTAATGACAGGAAACACCAGATTCATGTAAAATGGCTACATAATCAATAACATTGCTTCGTCAATATTTCTAGATTACTTTAAAATAAGCAATGGTTTTAAAAATGTGTCTCTCAATGCCTTATAGCCATTACACAAAAAGAAAAAATAAGCTGGAGATTCAGACATATGTCCACAAACCGGGCAAGTCTGGTCACTGGCCGCTCCCCAGCAATTGGTAAAAGTAACAACGTTTAAAATGTTAAATCTCAGTTTTAAAATGAGCGTCCATGGTATCGGTGGCCTAGCTTCATCCAGGTGTAGAGGAGCAGCTGGATGCCTCTGCAGGAAGTCCTGCCCCCATTCTACCTATATGCTGGAAGCAGGAAATTGTGACATGCGCGACACCAGTGATGGTGCCTATTCCATGCAGAGCCTTTGAGAAAAGGTATCCATTGAGAAGACCCTATATGATGTATCCCCGCAGAGATGACAATGTCTTGGAGGAGATCCCCGAAGGAATATGAAGATGAGAGAAAGAGAAGTTGTTGACGTCACAAGAAGCAAGCGTGACGCACTGGGAAGAGTGGCTGAAGGAGAGAATGCTTCGACCTTATAGAATCTGATGACTAAGTAAAGAATCGAGTGAACTTTCATATGCGGAATGAAGAATGCACTTGTAAAGAGCACTGCAGAAAATGCAAGCCATTTTAAAACTGTACAGATGCAGCAACGCAAGTAGACTAAGTGATCTTAAAGGTTAGCTATACGTAGTGAATAGACTACAGGCGGTGCCACCATTATATAGAATTATGGACATCGGTGTAACATATTTAGTAAGCTCAGACCCACAGAGAAAGTATGATCGGAGGGCTGTGTCGCAGTAAGAAAGCAGCTGAAGAGCGAGGCAAGGCCTGAAATAGCTGTCTGGCCTGGTGTCAAAGAATGGAGCGGCCAAGAACTGGTTATCTATCCTTGAAGAACAGTGAATGTGAGAAGCTGAATCAGCCCTTGTTAAGGTGCAAGAAAGAACACCATGTGTGCCAAGTTTACTAATTCAAGACAATTAAATGCTGCAAAACTGGCCGAAATTTGGTCTCCTGTCAAGGATGGAAACAGGAGTTGGGCATGCAGACCTGAACTATGAGAAGAGTGTGCCTATACTCCCTTTTATTCTCAGGAGCGAGGCTTCTTTACAAGGACAAGTTCAAAGACAATCTGAATGGCAGACCGCATGAGCGATGAGAGATGCTGGGCTTATTGGGTGGGCAGACATAGTAAAGTCCACCCACTGACACCTGGGGTACCAGCTTACATGCTGCTAGTGAGCCGAATGTTCCAGAAGGCTACACGCATGCCAATCAATTGTAGAGGGCCATAGAACAAAGGGCCTTAGATATTGAGAGCCAATGGTGTACTGTGTACTTAATAACTGATGAAGATGACCTAGGTGTGGGCATAAATTGTCCACCTGACTGTAGAGACCCAATCACAACCCGTCCCTATATAGAAAATATACTTAGATGTTCCCCTTAAGCCAACCACAACCCCCCATAGGTTTTTCTTAGTTTGCCATGTAGTATGACGGGTTTTGCTGTAAAAGTATAGGTTTTTATGAAATTCATTGAGAGAGTGCTGTGCGACGTCCGTTGATGTCCGTTGTAACTCCCTGTTTTAGACAATTGATAATAAAACAGAGACTTTTTGCCAACTTCCTGAGTCGGTCTTATTATTTGGTGTAAGAGATAATCTGCATCCCATCCTGAGTATGACATGTTACTGAGTTAATGACCCCCCGGGTTCACATGGTAGCAATGTCGGATGGTTTTATAGAACACCCATCGACCTGTTGACTCCAGAGCTTCGGACGATCGGATATCCTTCACCATCTAGCCGGAAGATCTCAGGGTTTCCTGTGCAGAGCTGCCAAATAGAAATCTTGCAAGAAAATCTAGACGGTGGGCAGGGTCCCTCTTTGACAAAATATTATGTAAAAAAGAGAGATAAAAGGCCCAAAAGTCCTAACCAAAGGGGTTTTAGAAGAGGTTGTCTCACACTCCAATCAGAGTAAACTAGGCTATGTGCAGGACAGGTCCGCATGATTTGACAATCTAAACTCTGTGATCAGAGCATTAATTAGGGGCAGAGAAGAGTGGTGATCACTGAGGTTTACATGTAAATAGTCGACTAGTTTGTCTGTCTGTGTATGTATTTGTGTTGAGTTAAGGAGTCGATGAGCGACACAAACTGTTGTGTGAGAATTGAGATAAGGTTAAGAAGTTATACTATCTATCTAGGGAAGTGGTTGGTACCAATCTAGAGGTAGACGGAGAAAAATTGGAGAAATAGAGGTTTTGGGCGACGATTGTTGGAACACGCTCATATTTATTGTTTTTAAGAGTTGAAAAACGGTAAAGGTATTTTTGTAAACCCTGGTAAGTATTGGCAGCCAATTGACAATGGGAGGTATCACTCCTTTGATGCATTTATGTAAGACATTGCCAAAGCACATGGCCAAGCTCAAACAGTATAGTGCGGAATGGGTGAAAGGCAAGGCAGATAAGATGTTCATGCCATGGTCACAAGTGGGATCATTGTCAAAAGCGGTATTGCAACATATGACCACATACTTGTATGCTGCGTAGACAGGGAAGACGTTAGAGACAAGTTAGCTATTTAGAGCTCTAGAAAATGTACCACGAAGAGAGGGAACACCGGCCACACGAAGAGTGGATGCTTAATCAGTGTAAGGAGAAAGGTGTTGAGCCCTCAGCTCCGCTTACTTAACCCAAAGTAAAAGGCGATAGTACGGAAGAAATAGGATTGTATCCTTTAAAGATACTGAAACCGGCGACAGGGTATAGTAATCCGATATACGAAGCGCCAGCTTACAACAGTGATGATAGTCCAGAGGAGAGTAAGAGAAAAGAGGAGATCTTTAACATCCTGCAGGACAAGGAAGGGAAAAGCAAAAGATTGAATGTTTTGACAAAGATAGAATGAGTGATTAAGAGATGGAAAGGAGAAAAGGATAAAGCTGACGAGGTAACGCTCGTATAGAACAAATGGATGGGAGGACAGATATTGGTCAAGCTAGATGGGAAAAGCATTGAGGAAGTAAGGCAAAGAGAAGATAAGGATGAACAGGATAGAAAAGACAGGGAATGAGAAAAGAGATTAAAGGAAGATGAGCATAAAGAAAGAGCCCACAGAGGCGAGAGCAGATGTATCAGGAGGAGCAACAAAAGATAGAATAATCGGCAGAGGAGCAAAGGAAGTTTGACAACAGGCAGAGAGCAATGGAAGAATGGGATAGGCAAGAAAGTAAAAAAATAAGAGGAGGAAGCACATACATTAAGGGACAAAAGAATACAGAGACAAAGAGAAGAGGAAGAAAGGAGAGCGGGGAAGGAGAGAAGAGATAAGACAGGAAGAGGAGAGAGTTAGATGGGAGGCTTAAAAGTGAATGGAATTAGATGAAGAATTAGAACAAAAGAATAGACATCATAAGCACAATATTAACCTCATTCAAAAGGAGCTAATGGAGCCAAGTCCAGCAATACAATGGGGCAGTATAGAAGAGTTCCTACCATTACAGAGAGCAACATCAGGGCGATCTAGAGTAGCCTTAGAAGAGAACTTTGATATAGGAAGTATCGGAGACAGGATCTATAAGGCATATCAAGAGTTGTGGGAAGGTAGCAAATCGGGAAGCCGAGGGAAGGGAGATCAAACGCTGGTCTTCCAATCACAAAGTGAAGAGGAAAATCCATTCAGTTTTGAGAATAGAGCCTTATCCTTAAGCAGACTAACCTTAGATAAGGGTGAAGGGGATGAGAGTCACACTAGTTGGGGACTAAATATTTCAGACGAAGAGAGAATCCTTCTGTAGGAAAGAGGGAGGAGGTGCCATGTGCACCCAAGGGAAGCCTGCAGGAGAACAAGGAAGTAAGAGGGTCCGATCTAGAGCAACCAAAGGATAGAACACCAGATCCCATAGCATATCCAGAGTGTCCCAAAGGACGATTGTATAGTGAGAAGGGAGAATCACCGCCATATGTGAGCAGGTTAAGATTGTTGCCAGGGAGGAGGCAGTCAGAAACCATTGTTACTACCATGGATAGGCAGCCGATGGGAGCCGATTGTGGGTTAGGGTTTATGCAGTTTCCCTATTGGAAAAAGGAGGAGCAAGACCACAGTATATTCCATGGCCACAGATGAATAAGGATAATTTAAGATGCAAACGCCTGAGTTTGAAATCGGGTGGGGGAAAATTGATTTATGAATTGGGAAAAATGACAGGAGGAACCATGCTAACCATAGGGGACATTAAGGGTCTCCTAGCAGCCATTCCTGGGGAAAGAGCTGATGACATATGGAAGAGGGAAGTCTATTCAAGTGTAACAGCACAGCGCACAACAGAGCGCCGTTTAATAATTGTAGAGCAGATGTGTGGAGGGCTCTCAGGGTACAGTATCCTGACACATCAGACATGGGGGCAATCATGACGCGTAAGATGAAAGAAGATGAAGACCCTCTTGCTTACATTCAGGATATTCAGGTGTGGAGGACTCTTGAAACGAGGGAACCGTGGGAAAAACTGTGGCATTATTTTAGTACATCCTATGTCGGGTTGCCCGAGGCAAATGAAGAAACAAGTGGGAATGGAAGCAAAGCCATGGGCTGAAATACATTTGACAATAGTGCATCACTGTCAGCTGTTGCAGGAGAAAAACAAGAAGAGAAATTAAACTAGGAAACTTGAGGAAGCTAAATTAGTTCAGAAGAAATTGTCAAAATGTGGCATAGAAGGGGCAGTATTGATAAGCGGAGAAGGGCTGGGAGTACAGCACGCAGCGGGTACATCGCAGGCAAATAATCAGCGCCCGATGGATCACAGGGGAGGGAAATAGGTTTTTGCCACGAGGTAGAGGTATGGGCTACAGAGGAAGGGGTGGATTGCAGAGCAATCAAGGTGGGTTTCAGAACACGCAAGGAGGAATTAACCAAGGAGGAATAATTAGAAGGGCTCCTCCTGTATGTTGTACTTCTGTGATGACAGGGAGCATTGTGCGCGTATGCAAGAGCCAATGGTATGGACAGAATGGCCAATTCTCAAGAGAGGGCAGCTTATCCTCCATCATATAGCTCACAAGATAGGGAAGGGTTTTCCCAGGATCACACAGTGTATCAGACACAGATGCCGTAAATGCAACAGGCACAGCAACCATAGCAAGCACAAATGAATCCACTGCAAGGGCAGTCACAGCACGCCCCTATGCAGATACAGCAGAATGCAAAAACTGGACAATTATTGACACCTAGAATAGGGGGTGTTACTGTGGTGGGAGGAAATCCTTTCATGGGTACAGGGGTATGCATGTTTTCACAATAGGGCAGCTCACAGGGTCACATGATGTGTGCAGTACTATCAGTGACACCAGACCCATAAGAGGAACCAAGGGTAGATGTGACAATAGGAGACACATCTTTTTCTTTTTTGGTAGGCACTGGGGCTACTTGCTCATGTATACAAGAGGGAAAATATCCAATGTCGGGGATTGCCATTAATGCTCAAGTGTTCTCTGGAGTTACAAGTCGAGTTCCTTTTACTGATGAATTACCAGTCTCTATAGGAGAGTATGATATGTCTCTTAGATTGTTGTATTCTTGGCAGACACCAGTTAACATCTTGGGAAGAGATTTGATGCGAAAACTCAACATGACGATTTCTTTTACTTACAAAGGGATAGTGGGTTACACTCTTGTAATACATTACATGAATGTGGATGAATTTATATTGGCATTCACAGGGCAAGTGGCTCTGCAAGGTGTACCAGTAGAGCCAGAGGTTTTTCTTTATGGGGTGAGCATTCTATTGACATGGATACCTGGCTTAGTGGGGAAAACTATGAGAATACCTGATAAAATTTTGTTTAGACCACAGATACCCATGGACAAAGAGAGGAGGACAGACTATCGATAAGAGTTAGATGCAGCCATAGTACGAGGGGAAATGGCAATGCTCGAAGTAACGGATGATGAGGGCAGGCCATGGGGAACAGTGATTACTATCGGGGAAGGGTGCAGGCTGACTGACCTTACTGATGATGCCATGTTTAGAGATGACCCAACAGATGATGAAGTAGTGTTCTTTATGAGCATTACATACTGGATTAGAATAGAGAAAAGGGAGCTCCCACAGCGAATGGCGATAGTGCGGCAGCATCCAGCATTTTTTTTACGAAGACTTGGAGAAGGTGCTAAGCGTCTTGTGGACTACAGGCCCTTATAACATAGGACTGTTAAAGGGAATAGGGGAAGTCAAGATAAAGCTGAAAGCAGGAGCGATTTTACCTCGAGCAAGACAGTACCCCATGTCTTGAGAGGCAGATCAGGGTATTTTCAAGACTCAGCACAGATGGAACAAGGTATTCTGGTGCCATCAGAATCATTGTGCAACACCGTGGTGTACCCTGTGAAAAAATCAAATGTAGGGTTGTGGAGATTCATACAGGACATGAGACTGATTAACCAGATTGTAGAGGCAAAATTTTCTTTAGTTCCTAACCCGGCGACGATATCATGCAGTATCTCAGTGGAGGCACGATATTTCATGGTGATCGATTTGAAAAATGTGTTTTTCTCAATCCCGTAGCACAAAGACTCACAAGACTTGACTTCATTTACGTTCCGCCAGACTTGTTTGAAACACACTACGCTGCCCCAAGTGTACTGTGAGTCTCCATTGATCTTTAATAGGGTCCTGCAGATGGACCTAGGCAATATTGATTTGAAGAGTGCTGTGATACTATACGTAGATGATATTTTAATTTGTAGCACCACAGATGATGAGTGCAGGCAGGACTCGATTTAACTGATGACTATCCTAGAAAATAAGGGAACTAGGGTAGACAAAGAGGAGCTACAGTATTGTCAAGAAGAGGTGTTATACATAGGACAGTTGAACTCACATGAAGGAAAGAAGGTGACACCTGAAAGAGCTGAGGCGATTATGAAAACTGCAAAACCACATACGGTAAAGCAGATGCAACAGTTTTTGGGACTACGTAATTATGTTAGAGCATGGGTGTTTAATTACAGTTCCCACACACACACAACCCCTTTTGCAGGCTTTGAAGAAAGCACAGGTGAATAGTGTCAAAATAGAATGGACTGATGAAATGGAGGAAGGTTTTGAAGAGTTGAAGAAAGCAATTTGTGCAGCTCCTGTTTTAGGAATTCCCAATTATGCTGAAGAGTTTTTCTTATTTTCACACATGAATGCGACAGTCATGTCTGCAGTGCTTACAAAGAGGACCACATTAGGATACAAGCCTCTAGCGTATTATAGTGGGATTCTAAACCCAATAATGAAGGGGCATTTTCATTGCAAACAGTAATTGGCAGCTGCCATGTTCGCAATTGAGAAGTATACAAGCATTGTAATGGGTTGTTCTGTGACTCTTTTTGTGGAACATGCTTTGTTTGCCACATTAGAGAAACCCAAAGGTACATTGACATCCCAGAGAGCTTCTGCTCACGAGGAGATAATTTTTGAACCCACTGATTAAAATTGTCAGATGTAAAATAGTGAATCCTGCCACGTTTGTAGCTGAGCCAGTGTCTGAAAGTGACCATGTGCATGATTTTGCAAATTATATAGAATTCTATGATGATATACCACGCGTAAAGGAAAATGCGATGTCAGAAGGGGAAATTCTCTTTATTTATGGTTCTTCGAAAATGTATGAAACGAGTGGAGAAAGTCATTCTGGCGTAGCTGTAGTGAGGCACAGAGCAAATGGCGAGTTTGAAGTTGTAGTGAGTGAAAGACTACTGTCTCACTTTTCAGCACAAGCAGCAGATTAGTAGCGCTCATTGTCGCGCTCGAGAATCATGAAGGGCAGGAAGTGACGGTGTACAATGATTCCACCGATGTGATATCAATCGTACACGCAGAGCTAGTATGTTGGAAAAGGAGGGGCTACTTCTGAGCGCATAGCACTCCAGTGCAGCACGCATCCTTATTAGACAGGCTTATTAAGGCACTACAACTCCCAGTAGCCATAATGATCGTTAAATGCACAGCACATACTAAGCAAACTGACTTTTTCTCATGCAGGAACGAAAACCGCAGAAGCCAAAAGGGTTGCGTATTCACCAGATATTTCCAGTTTTGCTGCTCCAGATGTCAAAGAAAACATAGTCACGATTATGGTAGTGAAAGAAGGATTTAATCATTTGCCGAGAACACAATTAATGGAGATTCAAGGCAGTGCACCACAGGAAGAGCAGGAACTGTGGAAACGAAGGGGGTGTTCTTTAGCCCCCAGTGAAGCATTATGGCTACAGGACAACACTGGAAAGCCGGTGATGCCAGTAGCATTGTTAAGGGTAGCGCTTGAACAGCTGCACTACCTTGCACATGTAACTAGGGAAAGTTTTGCTGCAACAATTGCGGAAGACTGGTTTGCTCCAAATTTGTTAGAACACGTTGGATGCTATGTAGTAAACTGCATTGTATGTCAAACGTTTACTGCTGGGCATACACTGCGAACGATTAGAGGAGTAATTCCTCGACCGAATGGTTCTTTTCAGCATTTACATATTGACTATGTTGATGTGCTGCAAGTGTGTAGTGGATACAGGTAACTGATAGTGATGGTGTGTCCCTTCTCTATGTGGATTGAAGCAGGTCCATATACACACCCGGATGCAACTTGTGCAGCAACGTTTTTAGTATGCCAAGTCTTTCCAAGATGGGGAGTGTTTGAAGTGCTGATATCCGATAATGGGCCACATCTGTTCAATGAAGTATTCGAACAGATAGGACTATTGTTGAGTATTAAGCACACAATCTGCTTATCACCTGCAAGCGAACGGATTATGTGAGAGACTCAACGGCCTCCTTAAAGAGAGGATTGCCAAGCTTAAACTGACGCTGAAAAGGGGATGGCTATATTGCCTTCCCATAACTTTACATGCCCTAAGGGATCAGCCTGGTTCGGACCATTACCTCACACCCCATGAACTAGTGACAGAAAGGTGAATAAGAACACCTTTAACTCCTCCGATGAGGAGTAGAAGTGATGCACAGAGTGCAGCAAAAAAATGTAGGAAATTAGTTACGTGAATATTTTACATGTATGACCTCTAGCATCTCTTTCATTTCAGATCAACTCAAGCGCCAGGGGGTTCGGTCTCAGAACACAGATGAAAACCATTCAGCCACTGGATCTTCTGAACTTTTATCAGCACCAAGACTATTTGCTGGCGACACCGTGCTAGTTAAAAACTTCACTGGGAAGTGGCACGAGCCAAGATTTGATGGTGCTTCTGTTGCAGAAAATGTGACTCCCTCAGAAGTAAAGGTCCAAGGCAGATGAGCATGGATATACCTGAACAACATCAAGCTTACGCCGGCAAGACTGCAGCACCCCCAGCCATTGATTCAGAAGCAAGAAAAGAAGAAGTTCAGCATGTGCGGACTCGATCGATGACAAAGAAGAAGGACGATAAACTTACTGACTAATAAATGAAGATTTGCATTTGGACTGTGGCTCTCCCTGGATACTCCTTATAGATATTATAGCAGGCGTGTAACTCTTTTGCTTGAGTCACAGGAACCTTTGAAAATGAACTTTAGAGAAATGCTGATGTATCACGAATATGCCTAAATGACAACACTTGGTTAAGAATTGGAAACATGAGCAGTACCCCAATTAGTTTCTCACAGAATACCTGTTTGGCTGAATTTATGCTCCTCCTAGAAAGTGATGTGCATCGCCTTGTGCTTGCTATTTTTGTCTTTATTCTTCTAGCTTATCCGGCACTTGTTAGAAGAGAGGTGGACATACACACTTTTTTACAGGATCCTAAGAATGTCCCGGTAATCAGAAGGCTGATTGTAGCAATAGTAGAGGAAGTACTACAATTACCCAATCTATTACAATTACTGGGGTAAAGTGTGTTTCCTTCTTTAAATTGCAGTAAAAATGAGGAATGTTGAAACTGGTACAATATTTAGGAATGAGCACGCCATAGAGATTCCAGAATGCCATAAATGGTGTGGGTTCATATTCTGGTGTATAATAGATGCATGCTCAGCCTCTATCTTTGCCTTCCTTTTTCTCTTGGTTCACACTCTCTATTTTATTTGTCCAAATGGGACAGATGTCCCTTCGATCCTCCCCACTCAAGGAACTCTGTAGGTTTGCCCATTACCAATAAGCCAAAGCCCCTCGTGTTGTCTCCCCAGCAGAGCTGCTTTAGAGTTGTTTACATGGGCTGCAAACATTTTGTTAGGGAGTCATTGATGGGATAAACACTTATCTAGATAGTACAGCACACTTGGATAATAACATGTGGTATCAGCACATGAAAAAGGTGGGAGAGAAAACGTCTAAAGAGAGCTGCTATGTCTGTGCTCTCATACCTTATGCCATGGGAACTTCCAAATTATTCATAGCTACAGAAATACCAGTGCAAAAGGCTCACTGCCTGACACGTCTCACGCTCTGCATGACAAGAGGACAGTACCAGGGTCGAACAGCACCTTTAATATGGATGACTAAAGCGACAAATCAAAGAGAAGATAATTATGTGCAAGATTGGAAGACAAGAGGGAAGCCAAAAACAAGGAATCTAGTAATAGGATATGAACAGCCTGGAATGAGCGGAGCAGGAATCAGAATGGAAGAAAACAAGATTATAAATTGTCAAGGTAAGAATAAAGAAGAAATATGAGATATTGGGAAAGAGGTCAACTACAAATCAAAAGAACAGTGCTTACCCGTGAAGGGTGGGCTTTAGGGCTGATTGTGTGAAGAGCAACAGCG
The DNA here is from genome assembly GCF_040938575.1 of Ambystoma mexicanum. NCBI lineage: Eukaryota > Metazoa > Chordata > Amphibia > Caudata > Ambystomatidae > Ambystoma > Ambystoma mexicanum. The sequence continues at coordinate 735,425,658 of NC_090926.1, read as the reverse complement.
ATAACGGGATAGTACGAGCCAGTTATAGAAACTGCAGAAAAAAATGCAAGAATCAATGGAAAAAGATTACAAAGTTGTTGACATGGGTCAACGATAAAGGTGGACCATTGGAGATAGTACCCCTGGAAGGTGGGTCTTTGTTTTTCAGAGATAATGGTACGAAGAAAGAGAATCGCCAGTGTGGCCACATTTTTGACTTACCAGGCATGAAGGATGGAACTGTTGTCTTAATGGACCACTATTGGGCTTGTGGGGCCAGAGCATACATGGAACTGCCCAAAGACTGAGGGGGGGGGGTGTGCTCCATTGTACTTATTCATGTTCTAGCATTAGTGATTCCTAAGAGTGACCTGAATATTGGAGAATTTTCAAAAGCAGATGCCCATTGGAGGAGGTGAAGATCACTCGAATTTCTCAACCTTCAAAGAGGGAGAATTCTTTTTCAACTAAATCAATAGAAGCCTTTGATGCTTTTCCGTATGAGCACAGGTTGTTCAGCCAGACTTCAGCGATATTCACGACTATCTTTCTGCCAGGGATTTAGAAGATGGCCGATGCAAAGTGGTTACAAATCACTCACTGGGAGCTCCTGCAGACAATCAACAATACCATAAAGGGATTCAACGTGATCAAAGAAGAGTAGAGGGCCATAATATTGATGACCATCCAGAATAGATATGGCCTTGTTAAGATCACAGCAATTGATGGAGGAGTTTGCACCAAAATCAGGGAATCATGGATCAAATGGAAGCTGAGACAGAAGGTATTGCAGATGACAGTTGGTCCGCGTCAATCTTCTCATGGGTTCCACAATGGATGGTGAAAATCTTCAAGTTTTTTGGAGCAGTATTAGTAATGGTGATGTTTGGATTCTGTGTGATCAGGATAATAATTACACAGTGCAAGAAGACAGCAAAGAATGCAGTAGGAATGAAGATCATGATTGATGTTGAATCAGGGTTTGGACCCAAGGAATTGACAGATGACGAGATCAGAAAATATATAGAGGCCAGCATCATAGCACCTGAGGGAACGAAGTTCCTGCATCCAAGAAACCATGAGAAGTATGTGGGACGATGGATCTACTGTAATCCAAATGGACAATGCAGCTACATGACCTGGAGTGTTGATGAACATTTCAATCAGCAGGATCCCTGAAGGGAGTGGGGAAGCCAGAAATTGTGACGTGCATGACTCCAGTGATGGTGCCATCCCACGGAGAGTCTTTGGGAAAAGGTATCCATTGAGAAAACCCTATCTGTTGTATCCCTGTAGAGATGAGAATCTCCTAGAGGAGGTCCCAGAAGGAATATGAAGATGAGAGAAAGAGAAGTGGTGACATCACAAGAAGCAAGAGTGATGCACCAAGAAGAGTGGCTGAAGAAAAGGACGAAATAAGGAATCAAGTGAACATTCATATGCAGAATGAATATTGCAGGTGTGAAGAGCATTGTAGAAAATGCAAGAAAAGGCACTGTACAGATGCAGCAAAACAAGTATACTAAGTGATCTTAAAGGCTAGCTATACGTAGTGAATAGACTGCTGGCGGTGCCGCCATTATTTAGAATACTGGACGTCGGTGTCACATATTTAGTAAGCTCAGACCCACGGAGAAAGAAGGATCGGAGGGCTGTGTCACAGTAGGAAAGCAGCTGAAGATTGAGGAAAGGCTTGAAATAGCTGTCTGGGCAATGTCAAAGGATGGAGCGGCCAAGAACTGGTTATTTATCCTTGAAGAACAGTAAACATGAGAAGCGGAATCAGTCCTTGTTAAGGTGCAAGAAAGAACACCATGAGTGCCAAGTTTATTAATTCAAGACAATTAAATGCTGCAAAACAGGTGAAATATGGTCTCCTGTCACGTGAGTCAAGGATGGAAATAGGAGTTGGGCGTGCAGACCTGAACTATGATAAGAGTGTGCCTATATGCCCTTTTATTCTCAGGAGTGAGGATACTTTACAAGGACAAGTTCAAAGACTATCTGAATGGCAGATGGCATAAGCGATGAGAGATGTTGGGCTAATTGGGTGGGGAGACATGGTCAAGTCCACCAACTGACGCCTGGGCTACCAGTTTACGTGCTGGTAGTGAGACGGATGTTCCAGAAGGGTACAATCATGCCAACCAATTATAGAGGGCCATATAACAAAGGGCCTTATAGGTTGAGAGCCAATGATATATGGTGTACTTAAGAACTGAGGAAGATGACTTGCACTGGGTATGGGCATAAGTTATCCAGCTGACTGTAGAGACCAAATCACAACCCGTCCCTATACAAAAAGTATACTTAGATGTTCCCCTTAAGCCAACCACAACCCCCCGTTGGTTTTTCTTAGTGTTCCACGTAGTATGACATCACGTATGACAAGTTTTTGCTAGAAATGTATACTTTTTTATGAAATGCATTGAGAGAATGCTGTGCGACATCCGTTGATGTCCATTGTAACTCCCTGTTTTAGACAATTGATAATAAAATAGTCGTGAGAGACTTTTTGCCAACTTCCTGAGTCAGTCTTATTATTTGGTGTAAGAGTTATTCTGCATCCCATCCTGAGTATGACATGTTACTGATTTAAGGACCCTCCAGGTTCACAGGTATTTTTTAAAACCTAGTTCAGTTTTACACTCTTGGCATTCAGGGCCCGTGCGAAGTAAGCGGCATGCATCAATCAATTTCCTCAAAGTGATGTCCACAGCCGACTGTTTACACTCACCAGGTGTGTTTTATTAATAGCCCAGCTCGTACAAAATAGATTTTACGTGGCACGGCCAAGGCAACACTTTACCACAATGTGAGTAAGTGCTGCTCTATACTTGGTTGAAGACAGTGTACACCAAATCCTCTGCCAATAGAGGACTGGTCGAAATTGGGCCGAGACCCAGCTCCATATGGAGCGATGTGTTCGGTGTAATGGATGAAAGGACAAGCAATTTCTTCAAAAAGTGGTTTTCATTGGAGCTAAGCTTTACAGGGTTTGCACTTCACCAGATCTCGGGCCCCATAGAGGGAGGAAGCACCTGCTTGAGCCCTATATAGAGTTAATGCTGGTGAAACTGCCCCTCTCCCATGGATGTTAAAACAACTTCAAGATTACCAACAACGTTTACTGAGGCTAAGGTAGGCCTTGTCAGTTTGGCTGACCAAAGGCCATTCTCAAAGAATCTCACGCCAAGGTAATCATGGAATTTTACCTGTTCCTAAACAAATTTATTTATTGTAACATTGAGTTTGGGAGGTTTGAAGAATTCTGGTCTAAACACTAATGCTTTTGTCTTCCTGGTGACTTCAAAATGTAACTCTTTACATTTGTCTCGGGAGGATAGCTCAGCGGCAACGTCCGCGCCTTGGAAGCAAGATGACACAGAGCAACACAAGTTCGATCACCGGGTCTGCACTTAGAAATCTCTGGGTATTAAGCATGTTATAAATAACCTATCATATCATGTCAAAGATTTTCAAGGTCCCCCATTAATCCTATTGGCGAGGTGGACAATAGCACTGCATCATCCGCAAAGAATAAACCTGTGACCGATTCCTCACCCAATATTGGCTGGCTCAAACAGTGCATGCGAATTGCCCAAATGGGATGAGGTCTGGCCCGGGTGCCTTCCCCCCATGTTGCGACCTACACGCTTCCTCTACGTCATTCAGGTTTATCTCAATGCTGGGGACATCAACATTCACTCCAACCTCCTGCCCGTCTGAGGTGAACCAGGACCCAACAGACACAATGTCACCTTGGTCATCGCCAGAGAGGTGCATAAAGTGTGTCCTTCAGGCAGGGGTGATGCTACAGGTCAAGCAATTTCCCTCCTTTCAAACCATTCTTCCTTTTTGATGGAATGTTTCTTTATGCTTGCCATGGGGGTTGTTAAAAGTGGGAGAAGAAGGTTTACCACCTTTTTGAATTTCCCAAGGATTACTATGTCCCCTAGTTCAACTAGGGACAAAACGTCCAGGCTTTGTAGGCCATGAACTGCCGACCCATAAATGCGGCGGTAATAGCGCTAGTGCCGCATTTAAGGGTTACCGCCAGACTCGTGATGAGGCCCTAAGTGTCCTTAGCTAGTTGGTTACACGATATGCGGCCATTACATGTCTTTAGTTTGAGTTCATTGCATTTCCTTGCAGCTTCAATTGCTTCAAGGTGGGTCCTCTTGGAGAAGTTAGAAACCAATGTTGGGATGTCTCAAGCCTCATCTTGATTGTCCGTAAATCCCACAAGATATCGTGTGGGTTTGTATTGCAGATTTAAATCCCCTGCAAGCAAAATGTGTGATTTTGCACTAATGCCCCATCTATTGTCAGCTCTCAAATTGTCTGTATCATATTAGATTTTAGTTTGTTACAAGGGCGATTATACATTTTGAAGAGCGACAGTTTGTGCTCTTTACTAAGTCCAGCTTGTAGGTACTTCAGGCCAGAGAGACCTGTCTCACGTGTTATCACCTCCCAATTAAGTGCTACATTTAACCACGTTGATAGCCCTCCCGAAGGTCGAAGGTCTGCCCTTGGCTCCGTCAGAAGCCTTTAAAGATTAGACCTGAAACCCTTGGAAAACCAGTTGATCCATTGCCCAGGTTTCTTGGAAAAAGATCAGGTGAGTTAATATAATTCATCATTTGTTCCTTACCCCAATGCGATGGTCACAATGTGCTGTAGGTTGAACACCCTCGCAGACACCGAAGTCCAGGTATGGGAAATTCGAGGAAGTGCTATTATGCGTGTGTGCATTTTGGACAATATGAGGGTATGAAGGGGTGGCCAAGTCCCAGCTTGCTGCCCATGTCTTGCTGACATGTGGATGGGTGGTGAGAGGTAGTTTAGAGAGGGTATGCAAGAGTGTGATAGTCATTATGTTTGTAGCTACCTATCGAATTTGTGTTGTGATGGGTAGCTGCTTTCTTATGGCAGAGGTGTTGTGCAGAGTGTCTTAGGACAGTTTATGATAGTGGATGCGTGCGGGTTGACAGCTGTGCCTACGGCTAAATTCAAAAGCATGGAGTTTGATAGGTTCAATACAATGGCTATGCTCTAGCAATTGCCCAGATTCAATGCATGCGCCACACTCTAGAAACACCTAAATTTAATTAAATGGCTACATTCTATATGCACCCAGATTTGACTACCTTTAACACGCACCTAGCTTGAATGCAATGGCTACATTCTGTATTCACTGATACACTGGCCACAATTCTATGCTCATCTAGATTCAATACCCTGGCTGAATTCTACAATCACCTGTTTCAATACACTGGCTGCATTCCACATTCACCTAGATTCAATACAATGCCTACCTTCTACATTTACATAGATTCAATACAATGGCTCCATTCTACACTCACCCACCTAGATTCAATACAATGGCTACATTCTTCACTCACCTAGATACATAGTGATACTGGAAGACAAAGGAGGAGAGGAGGAGTTTTCTCTGGAGGGTGGTGTATCGTGTGAAGAGGCTTGGAACAAGGACAGATCTTGGTGGACCTCTACAGGTATAGATACGTGGGGCATGGTGCGAGAATTCAGGGGATGAAAAACGCACAATCTCACAGGTTGGAGGCCACCTATTTGAGTGTGGTATCCTTGCAGCCAAGTGAGGCTAGGATTTGGAGGAGGGAGGGATGATCCACTGTGTCAAAAGCTGCTGAGAAGGTTAAGTAGGATGAGAATGTAGGTGGCGTGAGAGAGGTGGGCCGTGGAGACGTGTTGAAAGTTGGACACATGGGTGCATGCTGTCTATGTGGAATGTTTGCTGTTAAATCCCGAGGAGGTAGGAGAGTCAGTGAGTGACTGTCAAAGTAACTGACAATGTGGTTAAAGATTGCTTACTTGAGGATTTTGGAGTGGTGGGACAGAAGAGAAACAGGTCTGTAAAAGGAGGGGTAGTTTGTACCTGAAGTGTTGTTCTATATTGGGATAACAGTGGCAATCTTATATCAGGCATGGAATATGCCAGTGGAGAGAGAGGTTGGATAGGAAGGAGAAGTGGAAGGAGGTGATAGGTGCCCGCTCTTTTATTGTATGATGCGTACAGGTGTCAATAAGCGCACAGGATTGGCAGAGAAGAGGAGTAATAGATGTTTATTTATTTAATTGTTTATTTTATAACGTGCCTAATACCATACCCGAGTTCGGTTTCTATGCGCAGAACTGGGATTCGAACCTCTGTTGCTCTGTGTGGTCTTGCTTCCAAGACCAGCTTGCTGCCCCTGCGCTATCCTCCGTTTTGATTTGGTTTGATTTGATTTGATCGGGACTACAGGGGTAAACTAGGAAAAAGAGGGGGAATGGGTGGTGGAGGGTGATATGATATATGATATGATATGGCATTTATAATGCACCTATACACAAGTGTTTCAATAGAAGGAGAGGAGAGCACGCATGTCCAATGGACTATGAAAAGCAGGGAGTGTTTGCTTCCCCAGCCTTGCATAGCCCATTGGGGATACTGGATGTGGAAGTGATGGTTTGTATATCTGAAGAGGTGGTGGTGTGCCTCTCTGCACACAGAAGCAGATTAGGGTGCTGTTTCATTAGCGCTCTGGCTCCACCATGCATGAGAAGGAAACAGGAAGAGCTCTTTGCTTCATGGTTCCTGTTCAGGTATGTGGGCTCTGGAGTGCTAGGGGAGAAGTATTAGAACCAGGGTAGAAGGTAAGTTAATTAAGTATTTGTATGCATGCACTTATGCTTTGGTTATGTGTAATGAGTGAGTGTATAATGATGAGTGGTTGTGTGAATAAGCAAGTGCATGCTGCCTGTGAATGAGTGAGTGAATGTATTTATGTGTGTGTTTGTGCTGGGGAGATGCTTTTGGCCAGTGAGGGAGGGTTGAGCAACAACTGCATATTCCATTGGGGATTATAGATGTCCAGTAAAAAATACTTTTGATGCAACCCCCCCCCCACTATACCCTAGAAAAGCCAAAATCAGCTAAGTGGGTAGGTGCTGGAGGGGTCAGGGGGGAGGTATGGCATTTTATACAGGTCATCTATGATAAATGTTATGTGGCTAGCCTGGCATTTTGGTATCGCCAGTCTAGCCATTATTTACTGTGGCATGACATTTGTTACTGGGCAGCTTTGATAAAAACAAGCATGGTAAGTTTTTTGTGGCTAGACTGGCATTTTGGTGCTGCCAGTCTAGCCAGTTCCTAATGTGGCATTACATTTTCCTACTGTTCATCTTTGAGAAAGCAAGCATGGTAAGTGTTATTACCGGGCTAGACTGGCATTCTGGTGCAGCCAGTCTAGCTATTTCTTTGGCATGACATTATTTAGGGGGAATCTGTAACAAAGCAAGCATGATAAGTATTAGCATGTTGCTAGATTGGCAATTTAGTGCAGCCAGTCTAGCTATGTTGTACTGTGGCATGACAGTTTTTGCTGGGCATCTATGATAAAGCAAACATGATGTGTTATTAAGTGGCTAGACTGGAATTTTGGAGCAGCCAGTTTTGGCATGTTATGATACTGTAGAATGGCATTTTTGATTGCAAAGTCAACTGGAATATGTTTATACTCGGGGTTACTGCCATATATTTGCATAACCAGAGTGTACATGTTTTCCTACAGTATAATTATTGGCAAATAAGAGTATGGGTATGTTCTTATATGGAAATAATATATTGATGCAGCCAGCATAAAAATGTATGGACACAGCCAATCAGAAAATGTTTTTGGACTGGCATCTGTATTGTCGGCAGGGCATCATGAACATGTGTTGGGTAAATGCTCCTGTGCTCTGTTGTTGACTTGCACCGATTGGCTTTTTTCGGTATCCAGTAATAATAGAGAATACAATTACAGAGAATGCTATAACAGAGAAACAAAAACAGAGACAAAAATATCGAACATTTTAAAAAATAGATTTGAGGTAAGAGGGTAAAATGGGTGGGGATGGGGTTGGGGTTGGTTTAAGCACATCGAGAAATGGGGATTTGTGGGGACCCCTACAATATAAATATATTTTCACTGTTATTGTTTTCGCTGAAAAAACATTATGTATTCTCTGTAATCACATAGAACCACTTTTTCCATACCACACAAAACCAATTGCAAACTGTTTGTCTTTTTACCCAATTTTTCAAAAACGTGTGCTCTAAAATGCACCATTTTAACCCATTGTTTTAAAATGGTCTTGGGGCGAACTTCCTCTCGAACCACCCTTAATTGGTTGGGGCTCCCTCGCTACGCTCGGTCCTTCAGCCATGTTTGTGGGAAATATATATGTCGCCCAATTAAAAGCATCACCAGCCACCCCTGGTAGGAGGGATGACAATGTGTCTCTTCATAATTTTTGGGCACATATAATGGGCAAAGTTGTCAGCTGAAAGAGGAGGATAGGTAGTGGATTCTCGGTGGGTGAGAACAAAACCTGGGGTGTAATAGATAGCTTGCAGGTTTGAACGCCATGAGGAGGTGACAACTGAACTGAGGGCGGTAGTGAGGGTAAGGAGAGAGTCCTTGTAATCCGTGACGAGAATCAGGGGATGTTCCTTTGCTACTTTTCATAGCCATGGAAGGTATCTAATTTTTTTCTGTCACCAATGTCCATGTAACTTTTACATAGTGCCAACATTTACAGCCAGAAACACCAGACTAGATGGCTGGTAGAGTCTATATACTTTCGCTGGCAGATTTCTCCATTCTATTTCATGAAATCGGCAGCCTATCTCTTCATTTCGCTTGCTGGCCAGCCAACACACGCGCGTGCACCCCTCTCCATGCAAGTGCCTCTTCCAGAGGTTTAGCTTAACCCGTAGTATTGAGTGTGGCTGGCATAAGTGATTCCGAGTTCTTCCCAACAAGCTGTGGTGCACCTCATTAAACAAGGACAGTACAGATATTTAGGAACTGGCGCTTTATCATGTACCTTATTTCCTCGCTCGTATGCCTTCAGATGGTTGCTTGTTATACACGATGGGGTTCTATTTTATAAGTTGTATGGAGGAAACCATCCTCTATGCATCAATGCCCAATGCGTTCTGCATCATTTTATCTACAAAGGCTGCACTTGTACTATAAGTTCAATAAAACTGACTTGCAAATCACAGTAATTCCACCTGACAATGTGTGAGGCATTTTTGTAGAAACATGTTAAGTAGAAAAGTATGAATGACTCTAAAAGTGCCAGAGGGCACAGCAGAGAATGAGTACCTGCAAAAGGAGTAAGGCACTCCAGCAGAATACCAGGATTGAGAACACACCTATGCTGTTCTCTGGAGTGCAATCTAAAATGCAAAGAAGGGCTCACCTATGTTTATATTCAAATCATTGGGCTGCACAGAATAACCCAGTAGTTCAGCAGTTTACATGCTGTGGGGTCCCCTCCGTGCAAATCTCTTCATTTGGAAAAAAGAGTGCAGAACCCAAAGTGTAAAAGCAAGAAACATTGGGCCTCATTACGACCCTGGCGGTAAGGGGTTTACGCCAGCGTTAGCTGCGCCGACCCCTTACCGCCAATTACGAGGTCCCTTAGCGCCATGGAGGTTTTAACACCCGCTTTTAGCGGGTGTTAAAATCCATGGCGCTAAGGGACCATGGAGTTAATTATGCCACCGTAATTTACGGTGGCGTAATTAACGCCTTCCCCACTCCCATTATGCCCTATGGGGCAAAAATGGGAATGGGGAAGGGTAAATGGGGATTGGGGACTTACCGCCCCGCCAAGGTCGGAATGGGGCGGTAAGTCCGCCAACCACCATGGCGTAAACGTAGTTTACGCCATGGTGGTAAAGTGACGGCCCAGGCGGTAACTTACCGCCTGGGTCGTAATGAGGCCCATTGTGTTCACTCCTTGATTTTGCAAACAGTGAAATGCTGCCTGCCATTTACGCACGGCAGGCAGCATTTACAATGAATTTCTGTGGAGCTTGTCTGCTGATGCAAGTGCTGAAAACAGGCAGGTTCCATGGGAAGCCATTGGTCTTACCACAGCAGGAAGATATCTTGCTGGCGGAAAACCATGTTGCAGTAGAAGGCAGAGGAGGAATGCATGGCGGAAAGCTTTATTCAGTTCCAGATCCCCTTCTCCACCTCCACATGGCTTCAAAATCTGACAGAGGGAAAAAGTAAGGTGTATACCGCTTACATCTTGGTTTTGTACCTTATATATACACTTCTGGGCTCGTACGCACACCTAGAAGCATGCTACCAGTGTTGCCAGCTAAGGAAAGCAATGCACAGTGATGTAAAGTGTTTTGACCAGGATCGCATACTTTGGCCAAGTTGTAAAAGTGGGACATTAGCCCACATGTCCTCTCCTTTCATCACATCTTAAATTTCACATCAAAGCACAAAGCTTTCTGCATAATTGTTTTTCAAAAGCTCCACCTGTACTTATGTTTTTAATAAAGCGGACTCACAAATCACAGCAAATCAACCTGACTATGTGTAAGATATTTTCATATGAACATGTTAATAAAAAAAAAAGTATGATTGACCCTGAAAGTGCCAGAGGGCACAGCAGAGAATGTGTATTTGCAAAATGAGTAAGGCAATCCAGCAAAGTATAAGGATTGAAAATGAACATATGTTGTGTTCCAAACTGCAAATTAAATTTTAAACAGGGGAACACCTATACACATTTTAAAATCAGCCAACTGCACAGACTGCCAGAGTATTTGAGAAACATGGTTACAATAAAACATACGTGTACATATCATATACTGATTGATTAGTGTTGTGTTTACAGATGCATGACACATCATACTGCTTATACTTTAAGAAAATGACCACTACATAGCTCAGAGGGTTGAATGCTTACTGCAGAGCGTGTGTGTATGTGCTTTTATGTGATGGCATTCAGAGATAATTAAAGACTCTGCGACCAGTTCATAATGTGTTCACATTCTGCAATTATATTCTTCCAAAAGGCTTACTTACCACAGGCTTCCATCTACTAGATCCAATCCTCTGTGCACATTATACTGGTTTCTAAACTACTCCAAAGAGCATTTATTAACTAGAAGCCTTCAGGGTGTAATTATGATAAGATTTCCCAGCTAACAGTGCGGGAAAATGGCATATGTTGGATTATTTAGCCACACAATAGTCTACATGAAACCTAACTTCAGAGTAAGAATATTTTGAAGGCACGTAATGTTGACTAATCACCACTCTTGACATCTAACTTTAATTCTTTATTTACATGAATTTCTGAAAACGCAGACAACCACAATTACTGCATGTTCTTGTCTGCTTTCATTGGGCCTCATTACGAGTCGGCTGTGCCGGAATCCGGTGATTCCGTGACGTCGGTTACTCCACTTCCGCGACCGCAAGGTTGCGGAAAGAAGGGCTGATTACGGCACTTGGGTCGTGCGCAACACACCGAGGCGGAAACGGAGTCACCGCCGTCATGTAAACACCCACGCACATGGACTTTACGCCACAGAAAATGGTGCTAAACCTGTGTACGCCCCCGCCGACACGGAAACACCGGAAGCGGAAACACCAACACCGGAAGCGGAAACAGCATGGCCGCGGGAAAAAAACTGAAACAGAGAGGCGGCCATTATATAAAGCACAATCCACTGCCATCCTCAGACACCACAGGTCAGATTACCTCCCTCAGACTGACAACTCATCGAATGGCATCCAGGATACCAGCACGCAGACAGCGAAAGCCCCGCTTTAGTGAGGCTGAGCTCACAGTTCTGGTGGACCACATTGTTGAGCATGCGGAAATGCTCTTTAGTGCAGACCAGCGGCGCGCTACTCAGCAACGGCGCAAGGAGATGTGGGTGGAGGGAGCACGCAAGTGCACAGCGGTCGGTGTGACCAAACGCTCTGTGAAGGACTGCCATAAGAGGTGGGATTTGTATTTGTATTTTATTTATTTATAACGCGCAAACCAACAGGCCCGGAGGCATCAGGGCGCAATTTGTACAAGGTTACAGATATGCAGGTATAACAGAGAATCATTACACATGGGTTCCGATATGCAGGTCTAATAAAGAATCATTATATACATTTGCAAGAGGATATTATATACATATGTACAGTGGTTTCAGTGCTGATAGGTGAAAGTAGCGGTCGGCAAGTCAGGGTAGGTCGGGGAGAGGCGCGAAGCCGGCCTTAAAGCTGGTTGAAAAGCCAAGATCTAGTATTGGTTTTGAAGGTATTGAAGGAGTCTTCCGCTCTAATTGAAACAGGGAGGGAGTTCCATAACTTGGAGGCTAAGACGGGGAAGCTTGAGCCCCCTGCTTTTTGCAATTTAAATCTGGGGATCGCTAGACAGTGGGATTGGGCTGTTCTTAGAGGTCGTGAGGTAGAGTGGCGCGATAGTCGACTACCAAGGTAGATCGGGGCTTTGTTGGCTAGGCATTTGTGCGTGAGGGCGAGTGTTTTGAGTGAGATTCTCTGTTTGACAGGTAGCCAATTTAACTTACTTCTGGTTTCTGTGATGTGGTGGTGTCGGGGAATGTTTAAAGCAGCACGGATGGCGTTGTTTTGTGTCGTTTGAAGTCTGTTTAGGTTCTCTTGGCTGGTGCCCAGATAAAGAGCACTGCAATAATCAATTTTAGCCATAATGAGGGTTCTCGCTAGCGTGACGCTGTTAGACGAAGTGAGGAATGGTCTGCAAGCTGCGATAAGTTTGCATGTGTATGCAGACGCAGATCTGACAGCATTAGTTTGTCGGGTTAATGAGAGTGTTGCATCAAGGTAGAAGCCTAGCGTTTTGGTATCTTTTGAGACATGAATGATATTACCATCTATGTTGAATGACTGATAGGACGGCTCTAGTCTGCTCAGGCGTTGCGCAGTGCCCAAGATCAGGAGCTCCGTCTTGTCATCATTCAAGCACAACTGATGTTGGGCCATCCAGGCTTGGATGACCAAGTAGACGTCGTTGAGGGCCTTGGTGTCACCTAGATAATCACCAGTGATGGGGATGAGTATCTGGGTGTCGTCCGCATAGTTGGTATAGGAGACACCCAGATAGTCAAGCACATCAAAGAGTGGTTTCGTGAAAATGTTATAAAGTGTAGGTGACACACAAGATCCCTGAGGAACGCCGCAGTGAATCGGGGAGGGGTCCGCGGCTGCGGATGGGGCAAAGACTCTCATGGATCTGTTGCTCAGGAAAGATTTGATCCAAGCCGCAGCTGAGGAAGAGAAGTTGGCAGCTGAATGGAGGTGCTCGCACAGGATCTGATGGTTGACCAGATCGAATGCGGCTGAAAGGTCGAGAAGTAGTAGCAATGCTAGTTTGCCTTGATCCTTTAGAACCTCGATTTGAGTTTTAAGGTCTAATAATGCAGTCTCTGTCCCGTGTCTGGGGCGGAAACCAGATTGTCGTAGACCTAGCATGTTATTAGTTTCCAAGTAATTCTGGATCTGAAAGTATGCGGCACGGTCTAGGATCTTGAGCAGAAATGGTACAGTGGTGATCGGTCGGAAGTTAGTGGGAATGTTAGGGTCTAGGGAAGGTTTTTTAAGCAGTGGGATAACCCAAGCGTCCTTCAGATTGTCCGGGACAATACCTGTTTGAAAGGAGGAGTTGATGAAGGCCGTGATGAATGGGGCCAACTCATGCGCTGAGTCCTTGATAGTAGGAGCTGGGCATGGGTCACCTTGGCAGTTAGTTGGCTTAATTCTAAGAATTATATTTTCTACCTCTGCCACAGTGAGTGGAGAGAATGCGAATGGTGTGATATTGGTAGAGTCTGGCAAGGGGGCCTTAGTGAGGGAATGAACGTGGTTGTCGCGCTTCAGGCTGTCCTGTTTATCTTTGATTTTGTCTTGTAGTGTGGAGATTTTATTTAGTAAGGCTGCTTGGATGTTGGCACACCATTTACTATCTTTCACGCATGTGATAGGGGGGGCGACTGGAGTTTCAAGCTCTCTAAGGATTTTAAAGAGTTCCTTGGTGTTCGAATCAGCTTGAATAATGCGGTTGTTGAAGGATTCTTTTTTAGCCGTGATGATGGCATCTTTGTAGGAGAGTGAGGCTAGAAGGAAACTGTCTTTATGCTCGTCTGAGGGGTGGCTTTTCCATCGATTTTCGGCACAGCGTTTGGCTTTGCGGAGCAATCTTAACTGTGGTGTGAACCATGGGTTAAGATAAGCTTGAGGTTTAGCCTTTCTAAGTTTGAGAGGTGCTATACAGTCAATGGCAGTTCGCATTGTTTGGTTGTAGGTGTGTGCTAGCGAGGTTGGATCAGAGTAAGATTTGGTGGCTGTGTTAAGGGATGGGAGTAGCAATGGGAGGAGTTTCTCCTTGGTTATATCTTTTTTGCTTCGAGTTGGGAGAGCTGGGGCTAAAGGTGACGGGATTCGTGGTGTGGCTTCAATGTTGAAAGTTATAATGTGATGGTCAGACCATAGACAGGGGGTATTGTTAAGGATCTTGATGTTGCAATTGGAGCCAGCTACCCAGTCAAGTGTTCTACCTTTAATATGGGTAGGCTCTTGGATGTATAAGGTAAGGCCAAGGTCGGATAGTGCGATCTCCAGGTCGGAGGCCACAGGATCTTTTAAGTCACCAAGACCTAAGTTAAGGTCACCTAGGATGATAGTTTGCGAATTGATCTTTGTATTGTTGAGGAGGAGAGTGGAGATTTCACTGACAAAGGTTGGTGCGGGTCCTGGGGGTCTATAGATTAGGTGCATGGTGGCTGTTTGGTTGGGTGTGAGTGCTAGTTTGACAGACAGTAATTCGGCTGATGTGAGTTTGGAATCAGGTAACACTCTTAGGTCAAGAGTATTTTTATGGATGAAGGCCACACCGCCGCCTTTGGAAGAGGCGGTGGAGCGGTCACATCGTGTGATGCCGTAGTTTGGCGGTAGGGCTAACGCTAGTAAGGGGCCAGATGCGGCATGAAGCCAAGTTTCGGAGATAGCTAAGAAGTCAAGGTCGGATGTGGTGATGAGGTCAGCTATGTCCAGTGCGTGTGCAGTGAGGGATCTGGCATTAATGAGGGCACCTTTGAACATGGGCAGTTTAACCTTAGTGGTGGTGGGTTTGCATGTGGTGGCCATTGACAGAGATCCAGGAGAGAGGGGGGTTTGTTTCCTGGTGATGTGGTGGGTATGGCGTAGGCGTAGGCGGAATCTGGTGCCTAGTCTCTTATTTCTAAGAGAGAGGGGGCAGGGTTGGTTAGGTGTAGGTTTCTTAGCAAAGTGATCCAGCCATAAAGCAGGGTTGTTGAGGTATTGGTTGGTATGGCCTACAGTGGGTGCTGCCGGGCTTATTCTAGGTGACGCGAGAGGTCGTGGGGAGGCCGTGCTGGTGGAGGGCTGGTCCATTTTAACCCAGATTGTGGAGGTTGTTACTGTAGGCAGCTGGAGAACTTGGGCGAGTCGAATGGATAGTGTGTACAGTAATGGGAGGAGTACACTGATGTGCATGATGAATGTCCTGGTTGCCTAGGTGAGAGATTAGAGCTGGGTGGCACAACAACCATGTACATAGACAGGGGCCAGCTAAGATCAGATTGGCAGTGAGAGGCAAGGGCCAAAGACTAAAAGGCGCAACATAAATCAGGGCAGAACACAATCAGTTGTGGTCTGTTTGTGACCATGAGGCACAACATAATATAAGCAGGCAATGTAAGAGGCAACTTCAGGAGACAACCTCATAATCTAATTCCAAAGTTCGTATAAATCTACAGTCCATAAAACTAATTTGAGTTGCCTTTACCTTCTGATAGTGAAAGATCCTGGAGTTGAAAGGGCAGAGATCCTGGCCCCTACGGCTCCAAACAGGCACCCAACAGGCCTTAGAGTGGCCTTCGCGCTGGCCGCCGGCGTAATCCGCCTGCCGGCGGTTCAGCTGATGTAAATGAGGCTCAGCCTCGGTTTCAGGCCGCGCTGCGCCCGGCATGGGCGAGTCAGGCGCCGTGTGGGGACAGGGTCAGGCAGGGATGACCTCAGGTTCCGGGTGAGCAACCTCATGACTGCACACCGCCAACACAGCACTGGCACTGGTGGAGGCCCTGCATCCCCTCTCAAGTTGCAACCGTGGGAGGAGCGCTGCAGCAGTGTCATGCACCTCGAAGGCATCCACGGCATAGGAGAGGCAGAGGCAGGAGTGAGCCCACCTGCACATGCTGGTAAGTGCACATAGTAGAAAGCCATAAGTGTGAATGGGAGTGACCCAATGGACCCACTCACAATGCCCCCCCTACAGGGCAGGTGTGACCCAATGGACCCACTTACAATGTCCCCCCCCAACAGGGCAGGAGTGACCCAATGGACCCACTCACAATGCCCCCCCCCAACAGGGCAGGAGTGACCCAATGGACCCACTCACAATGACCCCCCCCCCAACAGGGCAGGAGTGACCCAATGGACCCACTCACAATGCCCCCCCAACAGGGCAGGAGTGACCCAATGGACCCACTGACTGGCCAGATGACAAGTAACACATCCCCAAATCATGAATCCTGGAAACTAACACAGTGCGTGCCTGACTGGAAGCAGACACACACACACCTGAGTGCATCAATAGTCACAAGTGTGTACATGCAAGTGGTCATGGATTATCATGTTGGATGCATGTGATGGACACATCTAGTAACATGACACAACTAACAGCATGCCCTCTGTATGCCCACAGTCGAGACAAGTGACAGCGACGGCCAAGAGGCAACGCAGCGGCCACCTGCACGCGCCCAACTCAGCACTTCTGCCCAGGAGGATGATGCTAGCTGCTCCAGCACACAAGCACCGGCTGCAACAGGCACACCGGCTACATCAGGCACACCGGCTACATCAGGCACACTGGCTACATCAGGCACACCAGCATACGCCACCATCCCCATGCAGGCACCCACCCTAGCCCCGGATGATGATTCGCAGCCCATCTGCACAGCTGAGGAGGCTGCATCAAGTGATGGAAGTGCCCCGGCCATGCAGGCCGAAGCAGTACAACAGGGTGAGGGGGACAACATGGATGAGGTGTCACCCATCCATGGCCTACAGTTCAGCCCCCAAGAACTGCACAGCCCCATGCACTCCCCAACTCCCTCCATGGCTGAGCTCAGTACACGCTTGCAGCACTTTGAGCAACAACAGGCCACCCTGTCGCAGCTTGTGGAAAGTCAGCTGGAGGAGGCCAGGCTGCAGCGTGAGGAGGCCGTGCATCAGTGGGAGGAGGCCAGGCTGCAGCGTGAGAGCAATGCTACTTCATTGCTGCGGCTCTCCAGGTCGATTGGATGATTTGCGGCCACCATTGTCACCCTGGCACGCCATGTCAGGGAAGGGAACAGTGTGCAATCCAGCATTGCTCAGTCAATGTTGGTAGCCCAGCAGGCGTTTCAAGGGCGCTTGCCCACAGTGGACTGGAGCCGCCAGCAAGGACACGGCACCGCATAAGTGCCCCCGCAAATAGTGGCATGTGGGGATGCCAGTTAACATGACATTTGGGGACATCATGGGTGTAGGGGGGTGGGTACGTTTGGGTGGTAGGGGAGGTCCATTAGGGGGTTAGTTGTTTGGGGCCTGGTTGGGGGTGTGTACGTTTGGGTGGTGGGTGGGCACGGGTTTACAGCTTATCTACCCAATGCACTTTCTTACCTGGTTTATTGAAAATACAACACCTTTGAAAAGTACCATAATGAGTGGACATCTGTCATTTCATATGCAGTATAATCAAAGGGTATTTCCGGTCCTAAATTTTTATTGTCCCTACGGGTCGGCCAAGTGTTTTTAAACATTAATCGGTCGATCGTAGTAAAATTTGCTGTGGACCTCACCCGACCTTTTGTCCACTAAACAAACGATAAATCTCACTTTTACATAAACAGACAATTATCTCCATATTTATGGTTCTCTAGGGCTGCAAAGCACGCGGACAATATACAAAGATGGAGTGTAAAATTCAAGTTCTCAGGGATGGCTTTACACAGAATGTTGCAAAGTAAGAATGTATGCACGTTCACAGTGAAGGTCAGCTGCTTCGATTTATTGCTCGCGGGCCGGAGTGGCCCACGACTCGCAGTATAAGGTTCTATTGTTTTTTGACCTTGACAGACAGGCACCGTGCCTAAAGACTTCTTTTGAAGGAGGGGTGCAATAACGTAAGAGATGATAAGGATGAAATTTCAGAAACAAGACCGATTTTCATGTTTGTTCACTATAAGAAAGATTGTTGGCACAGACAGAGTGGTATTTCGGGACTGCATTACGCCTAGACAATGGAAAATGCAAATCTAATGTAAGTAACCCTTTTGATGATTTTATACCAGAATATATTAACAATAGCGTAGCGTTAAAGCCCGGTTAAGTTTTACTTGTTCGTTCAATGTGTCATTTTGTACCGTGCACTATCAATGCCGAAGTGGTCCCCTGGCGCTCAGGCGGCTCTGAAAAAGGCGGAGGAGAGGGGGTGGGTTAGTGGGAATAACGTAACATACTCCGTTGCACTATCCTGACTAGCAAATAGTTTCAGGCCCAATAAATAAAATGAATAATTTTAATGAAGATCGGCTGGAGAGACTAATTTATGTTTTTAATACAGGTACATCCTTCCCTACTGCCAATGCCATCATTTCCAGACCCTGGCCGACGGGTTCTTCAGCTGCCAGGTGCAGCTCCATGTCAACAACTTCACCACCCTGACCATTTTATGGGACGATCGGCAAGGACCAATATGCCCTTACGCGGTACTAGCGGCTAGAAGCAACATACCAACCGTTACGGTGGTGTAGTGCCTCGTTGTTGGAACAGCCCTCCGATTATCAGTGTGACCATAGTGCTTCTTTTATCGTAAACCAACACCCTGTGTACCGCAAAGGAACAGCGCGTGACTCAAGATGAACTTTTGCAGATCGAGAGCAAAGACAAATGCGAATCGCTGAATATTCTCTAAACATTTGACGTCAAATAAATGTACTTTACCAATTGTACAATCTTGCTGTTTGCTTTTAAACCACAGTTTCATATTCCGAATTGTGGCGTGCTGTGTTGTGAGATGATCTGTGTTGTTTTACGGGTTCTGTGTGAAGTCGCGTAGAAGTCGACTGGGCGTGCTTGGCTACGCAGCCCAGTAACGTCACTGAGAGAGGCGGGGAATATGAATGCTTTGTTGATGTCAGGCTCAGGGGCGGGGGATATGATTTAGTGCCGCAAAAGCAGGTCAGCCAGGGCGATGGGGCAAGTGATAGGATTATCACATAATGTCAGCGTACAGCAGCCTGATTTATCGTTTTGTTTAGCGGACGAAAAGTCGGGTACGGTCCGTAGGAAATTTTTCTACGATCGACAGATCCATGCCTGAAAACACATGGCAGACCCATAGGGACAACTACAATTTGGTTACGGAAATACCCTTTATTCATTTAGTGGCATCACCATATCCCTGAAATGCTGTGGATGTGCTGTCTCTCAAAAGTAAATGCGAATCAGTGCATCCCGTGCTCGTTGTCCATCTAGTGGAACCCCAGGAGGTGGTTGTGCCATCCCATCCCCATCCTCATCCCCATCCCCATCTCCGTCTCCGTCACATCCCCATCTTCATCATCTCCGTCTGGGGGCATTGGAATGTTCCTGCGCAGGCACAGATTGTGCAGCATGGCACAAACGAGCGTAATTTTACCCGTCTTCACTGGGCTTTACAGCAGTGATCCGCCAGATCTGCTTAAACAGCGGAACCGGGCCTTCAGTAGTCCAAATGTCCTCTCAATCATGCCACGTGTGTGGACATGTGCCCTGTTGTACGCATCCTCATGCCTGTTCCTTGGCCTCCGTACAGGCGTCATCAGCCATGGCGTGAGTGCATATCCGGAATCTCCTACATGGGATGTAGATGTGGGAGACATGTCAGTGTTGGTAGTATCATGTCTTCATCAGATGCAGCGCAATTTTGTGTCATTGTTCATTCATGCGTATGTGTCATGCAGTGTTTTCGCTGATGGGTGTTAATCTTCTATGGCCATCATAGTGGGGGTTGGCAGCTGGACATTGACCAATGCATTGGTGTGCATGTGGCTTGTGAGTATGGCATTGTGCAGTGATGTGCACACATGGCAGGGTCACTCCACAGTGATGATATAGTAGATGCAGGACGTCTCATGTACAGCCATCATGTGCATTGTGAGTGCTGTGTTGCATATTATGGGGTGGGGGGTTTGCTGTGGCTCCAGGTTGTGTGCCAGCGGGAGTTCAGGCTGTGTGTGTCAGGTGGCAGGGTGTGTACGGCCACACTGTGGCTACCTGTCAGGTGTTGCTTTGTGAAGTTTGGGTTCTGCTGTCTATTCAGTGGATGGGCGGGGGGTGATGCATGTGCAGTCGCAGCAGCCTACTCACGTAGCTCATTGCCCTGGTCACACACACACCCCACTTACACAGGTCCGGAGCATTGGCAGCTGTACTCACCCAATAGCCATGTGCTTTGTCCAGCATAGCGTTCCATGTACCGTGGCAATGTTGAATTCCGCAGTACCATTGAGTCATGGGTTGAGCCCGGGAAACATGACAAGCAATGTGTAATCACTTGCGTCGCATCACATACCATCTGTACATTCAGTGAGTGATACTGTTTCCTATTGCGGAACACCATTTCAATTGTACGTGGTACTGTCACCTCAATGTGGGTGCAGTCGACTGCACCTATGCAATTTGGCATGCCTGCTATGGCATGGAAGGCCAACTTGGTAGCAATCACCTGGGGAGGGGTAGGGAAATCTGTTCAGACACATGGCGCAACAGGGCATCCAGTACCTGAACCAGGATTATTGAGAAACAGGGTTGTGATAGGCGGTGCAGCTCACTGACTGTGTGTTGATAGGTACCGGTGGCAAGGGCAGTACAGACACGACCTTCAGGAGGGGGGGATGGCGGTGGGGGTGTCTATGTGGCTGCTGATGTCGTCCTCTATCAGGCCAGTGATGTACAGGATTGTTGCACGGTCCAGCCGGTATAATGTGTGGATCTGTCCTGGGGTGAGGTTCCAGGGTGAGGCCCTGATGCGTGGTATTGCAGGCTGCCTGCGGGGTGCTGCCGGCTGGACACCTCCTCTGCAATATTACTGCCAGGATGTGCAGTGCTGCCTGTCGGTTGAGTAGGCCCAGTCCCAATGCTACTAGAGCTGCTGCCTGCATGGTTCTGTTTTGAGTTGGGCAGGGTGTGGCCCTTTTGTACGCTCACAGTGGCCAGCTGGGTCCAGCTGGGCTGATTTGGTGCACCTGTGGCCTCATTCAGGACACCAGGCACAGTTTAACGTCATGTTCGCTGTGGCGGCGGTACCGCCACCGTGATCACGGTTTTACCGCCATTTTGTTGTCAGTGTTTCCATGTCCGCGCTAGTTGTGATGTGCGCTGTGTTTCATATTACCGGCAACGGAGGGGTTTCCGTGCAGGCGGAGTTTACGGGAGCTTTAACTCTGCGGTGGTGGTTGGAGGTGGTGCTATTTCCGGGTTTGCAGGTCATGATTAGGCGGAGGCGGAAACGGTGCCGGTATGGTTGTACCGGCAGCGTTAATTCCAGACCGGAGCACTTGTAATGAGGCCCATTGTCTTTTATTGTCTGCCCGCCCTGACATTTTAGCTCATGCCTTTTTGTTTCCCCTACGCTGCTTGATTTTCCACACATAAAAGTAAATACGCAAGTAGCAGATTTGCATGGTTATTTGTGCCTGAAAGTCAGAACCTTTAGAGAATCTAACGTTTTGCAATGGACAGTCCGATAGACCCACAGAGAGGTGACAGTATTCCATCTGCGTGTTTAGCAATGCTAAGTGGCCCGAAGACATGTCTGACACCTCCATCTTGCTCTGGATTTTCAGTCAAGAGCTATTTATATCCAAGGACTTGTAGGCCAGCGTTTCATACAGATGTATGCCTCTGACTCATCATGTGTAAAGCAAAACAAAAGAGGTGATGGCTGGAAGGTTTTGAATTAATCGTAACCTCTGGCATTGCTCTGGGCAACCCTCCAGACCATTGTTCTTCGTCTGCCAAGCCATTACAGAAAGGGGAAAGACTGTATGCAAAATGTGGTGTAACGCAAAATGTGGTGGGGGGGCTGCTAGCCCTGCAGAGTGCTCCCCCCAGCTCCTCAAAGTGAAGAACTGCAGGCAACACCGCATACACCCCACATTGGCCGGGGCCCTCATACATGCAAAATGTGATTATTTATTTATTTATTGTGTTCTAGCCGAAACACCACAGTACAAATAAGACCACATAAAAAAGAAAACATTTTCAATAGTTAAAACACATATTAAAATCATAATATAGATAGAAACTCCTTCCATCCCTGTTAAGTCAATTGTACCTTGACAACAATACTGCACTCTGAATGAGTGTTTAGTGAATAGCGCATCTGTGAATCTGTAAGGGTGCTGAATATTGGACGATGCCCCCGGACCTAACCCAAACCGTGCTCCGCCAGCACTTTCAGGACCTGTGCGGAGAGAAAGACTTCCTGACAAGCTATCAAACGCTCCCAGAACATTTCAGAACCCAAACTCTCCAACCTATCCAGGAAGCTTCCCAGGAGAAGTACTCTCTGCTTCCATGTGCCACTACAGTTGATCATTATGTGTTTTAGTGTTTGTTTACCCACTTCTTCACACAAGGAGCAAATGTTTGCTCAGAGTGGACACTTCTTACGTGTGGAAGTGATTTCTCCCGTATTGGTCAAGTTTAAACAGAACCTTAAGAATTGTTGTCTCTGTTTTTTTTTTAACCACTTTATTTGTTGTTTTGAGCAACACACAAAAGACAGAAAAGCAAAGAGATCTTACAATCTTAACAATGCAACCAGATTGCAAAAATCATAACATTTTCAAGAGATATACAGTACTATACTCAACTTCATGAACACAAAGAAATTAATAACAATCACAAAGTACCAATTTACAACCTGTTTATCAACTTTTGACGCTTCACAAACAAGACAAGACAAGACAAGACAAGACAAGACAACATCGACGTTGTTGTCTTTGTTTGAATTAGGGAATTTTCTCAACTATCTCACTGTGCTTAGAGAGGCATCAGCTTCACCTCACTGATGATCCCCAACAAGGGTGAAACACGTGTATGGGGTTGCTGGTGGTACTCTTGTTCAGGTTGGAATTGCCATTGCATTTCGGTGCTGGACTGCCCCTGGGCAGGACAAAGACTGATATGCAAATGGATATTTCCCATCTGTGAAAGGTACAGTGAGTAAAAGCAGTGGCTGCGAACTCTCAAGTGGTTAATAACCACTGAACAGGTTATCAGGCCTTGTTCTGTCGAGAGAGGGGCGCCCGCTACCTTTGCAAACTATCCCGTAAGGAAGCCACACAGTTTGTCATAAATTGATAGGGATTTTGCCAAAACCGGGTCCCTCATTTCCTCAATGGTACGGATCCAAACTAATCTGCCCAAAGCCTTCTTTACCCCCGTGGGATTGGAAATGAGTTCCCCCACTGTACTTTCACATGCCCCCAGTGTTGTATTCACATAATCTTTTAAGTCTCTCAGGAAGGGACTGGCATCACCATCCAGTACAGTGCCAATTTCTTTATACAACAGATTATTACGAGAGGCCATGATCCGTCTGTACATAGACACAATCCTCTATTCCACCTGCATCTGTAGGGAATAGAGACCCAGTGTGTATCTTAAACTGGTAACGGGTAGACTCTGCCAGAGAGACAAAACCTTTTTCCAGGGTGCCCCCTCTAAATATTTCAGTACATTTTCATTGAGAGGGGTCCTATGTCAATGCTGTACAGCAGAGAGGGCAAAGTATTCCCAATGTAATATCTTACAAGGGCTATTAGAGAGAATTTATAGTATGTGGTAAGCAATTTCCTCATTTGGAAGGGGAACTGTAGCACCCTGTCCTTTAGGCCTACCAATGTCTGAGCCAATGTTGGAAAGGAGTACAATTTAAAACCCAGATAAACCACGTCCTTGCCCACTGGGACGGTCTGCTCCCTCAAGGACCACTTGTAGTTTGCACTGGACTTCCCTGGTCTTTTAAAGGACACTATCTTCGTTTTTAAAGGGTTGATCTGCAAATCCTTCTCCAATGCGTAATCTCCCATAGATGTCAATAATCTCAGTAATCTTCCTGGTGTATAGTCCAGTAGGACTATATTGTCGCCGTATGTCAACCATGTTATAGGGCACTTCCCAATTTTTGGGCTGCCCAGCGCCTGGGGCATCAGAGACTTCTCCGGGTCAGCCAAGTATACATTAAAGATGAAAGGGGCAACTATGCACCATTGTTTCACCCTTCGCTCCACAGGAATCGGGGCTGACAGATGACCTTGCAGATTCAGTCTGGTACCTTTGTGTAGACTTACTATGACAGCTAGCCAGAGATTGTGGCGTATCTTAATGAGAAATGGTTGCACCCAGCAAACACATTTTGCAAGAGGAAAAGATAGTATATTGTGGAGACCACTTGGCCCCTCTTCCAAGTGGGTGCAGGGGGGGTACATCTCATTGCACATTTTCATTTGTCATCACTAGATTCCATTTGGTCATGAAAGAAAACCACTTTCTCCCTAAAATCTCCCGCTATTACTATACCCATCTCTTATGCAGACATAAAACGGTTTAACAAAACATTGGACAAGGTCTCCATGAAGGTCATAAGAGTAGAACAGGTGGGGTTCCAATTTACATTATAATCGTCATTGATCTTTGGAGGAAACTACCTCTCATCAATAACTTGACGGCCAGAAGGGCATCCTAGTCCCAGATATTAATTCGGCCTCAGAGACTAGTGTTTCTCGCACCGCTGTTAAGCAGCCTCCAGCCGGGCCTGCCCTTTTGTTTCCTAGTGGCTACTGGATGAAAAGACAGGAAGCCATGCATGTGGCAGCTGTCACTCAGCCATGTTTCCTGCAAGACGATCAAGTCATGTTTTCCAAAAATCTCTAACTTTGTCCGAGAGTTCTTAAACGAACTGGAGCTGGAGATGTATGTTTTTTAATCAAGCTTATCTTTTACCTAGCATAGAAATAAGGGAGTTGCTTGGCCCCTAACACCAAAATATACCAGCCACCACAGCTGGTGGAGAGTAACATTATTATACTTAATTTCTCATGCAAGCGTTCGAGGGATATTTTGGTGCTAGGTGGGACAGACAGCCACTAAGGTTGAACTAGCATTGTAAACAAAGTCAAGGTCAGTGGCGGCGGCTAAATACTTTTAGTGGAGGGGCATTAAAATATCCCACAAATTAGCACACGCAATTGAGCATAGTGAGGGAGCCTAACGTGAGGTAGGGAAGCCCACAAGCTTCTCTCCCCAAGAACGTTTTTAAACTAATGTGTTGAAATGTTGCATTTTACAGAACAATGATATAGAAACATGGGTTAAAGACACATCATTTAGATTTTGTTCTCTAGGATAATACATGTAAAAAACAAGTATCTGCCATGTCACCAACACTACATTTTACAAAATGTCCATGATGTCAATGTCTATAACATATGCCAGCATTGTCAGTGCAAGTCACTTTAATGCAGCTGCACCCTTGATATATGCCAACATTGACACTGTACATCATTTTACATCACAGCTCTAGCCACAATATCATCCCTTTCATGAAGCTGAGGCCACAATCTATGTCAGTGTGGTCACTGTAAAGACTGGTAGAGGGTGTCTGTACTTCCGCTCTCTATATGGTAGAGGAGAGGCACAGAAGACCCCAGCCAAGATTCTCTATAAGGTAGCAACGGACGAGCAATCAAGGCCTAGCTTCTCAGGAGGTGATGCGGGCTGGTTCTTAAGTACAGTGTGGTCCCCGAACCCCCACAAAGGAATGTCCACACACTGTATTACTGAAAACACAGTCTTTATATAATTAATATTCAAAGGTATGTACACGATCACAATAACGAACTTTGTACTTGGAAGTCAATAATGATAAATATATACACATCTAGAGTGGTACCACTAATGTTATCAAATCTCATTAAAGTGCATCAACTGTACGGTTAAAATGTCACACAGATCAATAACGAGTAAACCAGCAATAGAAATAGGCAGGAACGTAAGATGGTTGAAACAATAGGCAGAATGCTGACCCCTACCAATAGGCACAGTTCTGTGTGGAGATCCCCCCACCTGGGCAACCTGTAAATAAAGATATATAGCACAAGCCCAGTCCATATAATGTTCGATAGTCTTACTTCTTCCTGTTAAGGTTTTACCCCCCCAATGTACCTGGTGGAGTAGAGTTCTGCGACGATGCACCGACCGATCCTTCTTGAGTGCCTCTCTTTCAGGCGGGAGCCACGGATCGTCGAGAGGTGTCGGAGAACTTGGCGTTCGGTGTCGGGGAATCGACGGCCCTTCTTGAGTGCCCTCCCTTTAAGGGGGGAGTCACGGGTCGTCGAACGTCCGACGGTGAACAGGGTGAACTACGGCAAGGAAGTGACAGCTTCGTTCCTAGCGGTGCTCGTCGACGACAGAGCGTTGGCGTCCTGCAAGGAAGAGGCGTGCGGGGCACCTCGGTGATGATAGTTCTGGACCGCAAAGAGATGATGAAGAACTGTGGCCCAGCAAGGGCGTTGAGTTGTCGGCGTCTCTGTGGTCTGTAGGTGGCGGGAAACCCACCGGTGGATGCTCCTCGGCGCGTCGACGGTCGGGCCTTCTCCAGCGGGAGACAAGCGGATGCCGATGCAGACGAGAGCGTCCGATGATCAGTTGAAGTTCTTAGGCAAATGGGAGCACGGCGCCTCTGGTCGGCGACGGCAGTCATCGACAGTGGCGGACAACAGTCCGGGTGCTTCTCCTTGGAGTTCCGCAGCAGTCCCCATATCGGGTCGGCAGCCTGTCGAAGGTCTGTCTACCAGGGAGCGTTGGCAAAGATCAGCTGTGCACGATGGTCCCTCGTAGCTCGGTAAGAGGGCTCCTTACCAGGTCCTCTCTGGGTCAGTCCTTGGAGGCACAGCAGCTTTCAGATTGTGAAGGAGAGCAACAGCAATTCTTCTCGTCCAGCAGGGCTTCAAGGTCAAGCGTCAGTTAATCCAGTTACTCGTCGTAGTGGACTTCAGCTTATGAACACGATTCCTAGCAGTGAGAGGTCCACAGATATACTGTTGATCTCCCATTCATTCCCCTGGGTCACACTCAAGCATCCAATCACGACTACGGGCATTCATGCAGGCAGGCAGCCAATCAGGCACACGAGGTATTCAGGCCATTCACTTCTCTCCAGACACTCACAACAAGTTATGTGTATTGGGACAAGTACCGAGCCATTCAACACTCCAAGCTGCATTCATACCGGTTTCGGGCAGGGTTGTCTCAGTCATTGTGTCAACCACCAGATACTAGACACCCACAACACAGAATGCATATTCGTCACACACTCTATTCACCCAGGTCCCACCCACAGGAGGTACCCACAACATACATTACCGGGAAGGCTCCAGCTAGTCTGACTGGGCCTTCACAACAACACCATATATGGCACTTCCATCCAACAGCCAGTCAGGGGGAAGGGACAGAGTCAGGGCTTCCCAGGACTTTGGGAAAACAAGGTAATGGGTAATAGAAAGCAAGAGGCCACCGGGGCCATCTTGTTTTCCATCAGAAATCAACTGATCCCAATGGCAGGGCCGGGGTATCCCAAAATGGAGGAAACTCCACGCACCTGACAAATTCAGCATGGAGCTGCCACCTGCCCATACCCTGCTCTGTGGGCCACCCACAGGTGCCCAAAAACATACAATAGGGGCACAGGGTTGTACCCCCACGCATGGGTGCCATAAGAGTATCCCACGGGTCCGTTCACCAAACCAAAAGAAAGAGAGCTGCACCGCCAGGAGTCCCACATGAACTCCTGCGCGGAAAACACGACAGAACACACGATGAAAAGCAGTAAAGGACAAGGATACGGAGGCCCTGTCCCTCAGATGCATTTCCAGCATCATAGTCACTGTAACTCCCTTTCAAGAAGTTGAGGCTACAATCTTTGCCAGTGCTGTAACTGCAAATCACTTTCATTAACTTGCAGCCCCATTTTATGTCAGTATGGTCCCAGACTGGAGGGTAAAGCATGCAAAAGCACAGATTACAAAAATGTTCAGCAAATGTGTACTTGATCAAATGCATCTGAGGACCAACATCCTTGCAAAAAGTGACTAAAATTCACAAAACTAAAGTACCACATCATTAGAATATATTTCACAACATCAAATTCAAGTGATGGTGGTCTAGAAAATATAGCACTGACAGAAAAGTGTGCAGTTAAGGCATACCCTTCTAGAACTGAGCTACACATTATCATTTACCCACAGCACAATTTGAGGTAAGCAATCAACAAGAAAATGAGGCAGCGTTTAGTTTTCTGATCATGGGTAAACTGTATTATTCTGAGAGCTTGTTTTCCGTGGTGAGGCAAACAATCAGCTGTGGCAGGTAGAGGAATGTATTGTAATAAACCATTGGTGTCATGAACAAACACCTGTAATGGCTGCTACACTTTGCAACTGTAAATACCAGCCAAAATGTACTGAGCAAGCGAGCAATTACAGTGACCAACTCTGAGCCTCTCCAGCGGGTTTGGCAGTAGGGCACGAGAATCTCACCACAAATCATTTGTAAAATAGGGGTCCAAATAATGCATTTTTAAGCCTGAGTTTACAAATGTAACATTATTATTCCAGTGTGGCTAATATTTGTACCATACAAGCACTACTTCTCCTCTGGCACAGTGTGCCCCTCTGGGAAAACCATACAAAATAAATCATTTTCTATGGCAAACAAAATGAGATTTAAATCCTGTGCCAAGAGATACACTGCCAATCATTTATTTCTGTTCCAATGAAAAGGCCACCAGATTTACAATATGAACCTTAGACATACTGCTATAAAATTGCACAGCACTGCCCCATATCACAAGAGGTGCCCTCCTATGTCAAGGTACTTCTGATATATATGTAAGTACCGCTTAGATATTTCAAGATATTGCTAATAGTATCGAGGTGCTGCGCAAATATTTGGGGGTGGTGTGCATATTCGGATTCAATTTGTCAGCCAGCTAGGGGTTATGCTTGTGCATTTCAGAGAGACTAGCGTATAGCTCAAATACAAAATGGAGTTGCTCAAAAATGCACTGTGCTGCTCGGTGACCCAGCCGAGCAGTCACACAGTCATACAAATATGCCTTGGCTGGCAAATGTGCTAGAGGTGTTACTTACTGTGCTGGGGTTGAAGGAGGGTACAGATTGCCCCAGATTTCACAGACTATTTTGGGTGAACCCTTACTTGGGTCTCCAACCTTTATATTTGCAAGAGCTACTTGTAGTTAATGGCCAATAGGGGGGAGCTATTGGCAAGAGCTAATGAGGTGGTGAAGTCCATGAGTATGAGAAGGTGTACCAAGATTTATTTGGGTGGTGCATTTGCTCTTTAGATAAAAAAGGAATAACATATGCATTTGCCATGATAATAATAACTTCAAAAACATCTTTATTTCATGCCATCTAGTGCATAACAACGTGATTGCTTCACCGATCATTGCACTGCTGATGCTGCCCAGATTATTGCGCATTCATTGCACCACTGTTGGGTATTGTCGACCATCGCATTACTGCTGATGCCCAGATTTTGTTTGAATCCTAAATGTGACTGCCTTACTTCTCATTGCATTGCTGATACTGCCGAGATTATTGCGCATTTATTGTATTGTTGCCCATCGCTCTGCTGTATCTCAAACCTAGCTGTCATCCTTTATACCGCACCTAACCGTGCTATTTCATATTCCTGCGTTACCCACTGCATCCCAGTACCACTCTATGAAACCTGCACTGCACTGTATTGCCGAGACCCGTGCCACTACCTGCAAACCCCATTCTGTATTGCAAGTTGCAGTCACTTGCTCTGCACTATCTGTGAACCCTAATTGTACCGCACAGCCACTTGCCAGTATTGCCTGATTGCCCATATTCTGCTTTACTGACCACTGCCTTGTTTACCTACCATGCATGTGTGTATTGCGTAACCGACAACTCGCGCCCCTCTCTACCGCTACTATGCATTTACAACGTGTAGCACATACCTCCCCACAACTTGCATTCTGCCTGTTAATCAATCTCATAGCCCATCTAAACTCAGCACTACCTTGCCTGAACACCCCCACCGATGCACCAACACAGATCTACAAACACACCTCCCTGTCACCCCGCTGTGTGTCACATCTAATACTGAACGCGGATCCTCCTGGACACGCACAACGCATTAGCAGCACCCGTGACAACGCACACCAACAACTCCCTTCCTACTCAACTATGGACACCCTACTGGCTAACCCCTACCTTAACAATCCAACGCTCTGGCTACAACATTTCACCAGGAATCCCACACCTAACCAGCCATGCGCTACTTCAGTCAGACTGGGATCCAGACTGTCACACATCGCCTACCATCGCTCTACCAGCACCTAATCCACCAAACCCACTAACATCAATCACACAGTTGACCCCACCCGTTCCCTGGACTCATCCTCGCTTGATCCCTGCCCTGATTCTCACACCGTATTGCCCAGTACACAACCTCCAAGAAGTATCAAAGCAGCACTGATCAACTCTAGGTCTCTTACTGCCCATGCCCTCGACATGGCTGATCTTATCACCACTCATGACTTGGACTTCATAGCAGTCACCGAAACCTGGCTCCATGCGGCCTCAGGACCCTTGCTCTCCCTTGCGATCCCCGACGGCTACACTATCATCAGAAGTGACCGCAACACCGCTCAAACTAAAGGAGGAGGCATAGCCATCATTCACAAAACAGCTATAAATCTCCGTCTCTCCACCCCTGGCCAATTCAAATCCGCAGAATCCCTCTCAGCTAAGCTCGCTATTTCACCAAACCAGACTATTACTGTACACATTATCTACAGACCTCCTGGCCCCATATCTACCTTCACCGAGGATCTCGCCCACACTCTGTCTGAAAACACCAAGACTACCTCGCAAATCATCGTATTAGGTGATTTCAATTTAGGCCTTCTCAACCCCAACGATGCTCCTGCCCATGATGTTAATAGTTTACTACTCATTCTAGGCTTCACACAACGTGTGACCGCACCCACCCACTCCAAGGATAGAATCCTAGATTGGATTGCTGACGTTAATTGCGACGCCAAGGTCAACTCCAACCTGTGCTTGGATGGACCATCACC